>NW_027189151.1:317500-617500 GCF_040958095.1 Procambarus clarkii | reverse complement strand
ATACTGTGTAGGATGTTGAAAAGATGAGAAGTTGAGTTTTTATTGCATATATCGACGTTTCAGCCGGATTAGAACGGTTTTACGTGTACATCTTCCATCGGTAATATAAACGGAAAATCAGGAACATTTTAGTTAATTCTAATGAAAACACATTGGTTTTATCATTTGTATTGGAAACAACATCATATGTCTTCAACATCATATGAAAAGACATGTCATGTCTTTTCTTGGATCTAAATAATACGAAACCTCGCTCTATGATTTGAAGTTAAAATCCTCAAATATGGTAAAATAGTGACTTTTTTCACGTTTTTCATGTAGTTTTATATTACGTAAATATATTCATTTTTACTAATATTTCGATACTATTTCATGTAGTATCACGATATGTGATTTGGCCTTCAAATCTCAGAATGTCGCATAATATTGCATTTTAAGCAAGTTTTCTTGCATTTTGTTTCGTACGCAAAATCATCGAATGCAATATTTTGACGTTTATCATCCCCCTTTTCCTCTATGTGATTTAAACAAAATATCATCGAATTAGGCAATATTTTGCCGTTTTCCACGTTTTTGTGAATTTTCAGTTTATTGTTATTAATTCATTAAATATACGATAAAAATGATGCAAACACATAATTGATTAGAAATTAACCTTAAATACTTCATTTTCAATCAACCATTTGTTTCTCGTTAAAATACTGTGTAGGATATTGAAAAGGTGAGAAGTTCAGTTTTTATTGCATATATCGACGTTTCAGCCGGATTAGAACGGTTTTACGTGTACATCTTCCATCGGTAATATAAACGGAAAATCAGGAATATTTTAGTTAATTCTAATGAAAACACATTGATTTTATCATTTGTATTGGAAACGACATCATATGTCTTCAACATCATATGAAAAGACATATGTCATATGTCTTTTCTTGGATCTAAATAATACGAAACCTCGCTCTATGATTTGAAGTTAAAATCCTCAAATATGGTAAAATAGTGACTTTTTCACGTTTTTCATGTAGTTTGATATTATGTAAATATATTCATTTTTACCCATATTTCGATACTATTTCATGTAGTATCACGATATGTGATTTAGCTTTCAAATCTCAGAATTTCGCATAATATTGCATTTTAAGCAAGTTTTCTTGCATTTTGTTTCGTACGAAAAATCATCGAATTTAGCAATATTTTGACGTTTATCATCCCCTTTTCCTTTATGTGATTTAAACAAAATATCATCGAATTAGGCAATATTTTTCCGTTTTTCCACGTTTTTGTGAATTTTCAGTCTATGGGTATTAATTCAATATATATACGATAAAAATTATGCAAACACATAATTGATTAGATAATAACCTTAAATACTTCATTTTCAATCATCTATTTGTTTCTCGTTAAAATACTGAGTAAGATATTGAAAAGGGTAGAAGTTCAGTTTTTATTGCATATATCGACGTTTCAGCCGGATTAGAGCGGTTTTCGTGTACATCTTCTATCAGTAATATAAACGGAAAATCAGGAACATTTTAGTTAATTCTTATGAAAACACATTGATTTTTATCATTTGTATTGGAAACAACATTGTCATATGTCTATTCTTGGATCTAAATAATACGAAACCTCGCTCTATGATTTGAAGTTAAAATCCTCAAATATGTTAAAATAGTGACTTTTTCACGTTAATCATGTAGTTTGATATTACGTAAATATATTCATTTTTACCAATATTTCGATAATATTTCATGTTGTATCACGATATGTGATTTGGCCTTCAAATCTTGGAATGTCGCGTAATATTGCATTTTAAGCAAGTTTTCTTGCATTTTGTTTCGTACGAAAAATCATCGAATTTAGCAATATTTTGACGTTTATCTTCCCCCTTTCCTTTTTGTGATTTAAAAAAATATCACCGAATTAGGCAATATTTTGCCATTTTTCCACGTTTTTTGTGAATTTTCAGTTTATTGTTATTAATTTTATTAAATATTCGATAAAAATGATGCAAACACATAATTGATTAAAAATTAACCTTAAATACTTCATTTTCAATCAACCATTTGTTTCTCGTTCAAATACTGTGTAGGATATTGAAAAGGTGAGAAGTTGAGTTTTTATTGCATATAACGACGTTTCAGCCGGATTAGAACGGTTTTACGTGTACATCTTCCATCGGTAATATAAACGGAAAATCAGGAACATTTTATTTAATTCTAATGAAAACACATTGGTTTTATCATTTGTATTGGAAACAACATCATATGTCTTCAACATCATATGAAAAGACATATGTCATGTCTTTTCTTGGATCTAAATAATACGAAACCTCGCTCTATGATTTGAAGTTAAAATCCTCAAATATGGTAAAATAGTGACTTTTTCCGCGTTTTTCATGTAGTTTTATATTACGTAAATATATTCATTTTTACCAACATTTCGATACTATTTCATGTAGTATCACGATATGTGATTTGGCCTTCAAATCTCAGAATGTCGCATAATATTGCATTTTAAGCAAGTTTTCTTGCATTTTGTTTCGTACGAAAAATCGTCGAATGTAATATTTTGACGTTTGTCATCCCCCTTTTCCTCTATGTGATTTAAACAAAATATCATCGAATTAGGCAATATTTTGCCGTTTTCCACGTTTTTGTGAATTTTCAGTTTATTGTTATTAATTCATTATATATTCGATAAAAATGATGCAAACACATAATTGATTAGAACTTAACCTTAAATACTTCATTTTCAATCAACCATTTGTTTCTCGTTAAAATACTGGGTAGGATGTTGAAAAGGTGAGAAGTTCGGTTTTTATTGCATATATCGACGTTTCAGCCGGATTAGAACGGTTTTACGTGTACATCTTCCATCGGTAATATAAACGGAAAATCAGGAACATTTTAGTTAATTCTATTGAAAACACATTGGTTTTGTCATTTGTATTGGAAACAACATCATATGTCTTCAACATCATACGAAAAGACATATGTCATATGTCTTTTCTTGGATCTAAATAATACGAAACCTCGCTCTATGATTTGAAGGTAAAATCCTCAAATATGGTAAAATAGTGACTTTTTAACGTTAATCATGTAGTTTGATATTACGAAAATATATTCATTTTTACCAATATTTCGATACTATTTCATGATGTATCACGATGTGATTTGGCCTTCAAATCTCAGAATGTCCCATAATATTGCATTTTAAGCAAGTTTTCTTGCATTTTGTTTCGTACGAAAAATCATCGAATTTAGCAATATTTTGACGTTTACTTTTACTCTATGAGATTTAAACAAAATATCATCGAATTAGGCAATATTTTGCCGTTTTCCACGTTTTTGTGAATTTTCAGTTTGGGGGTATTAATTCATTATATATACGATAAAAATGATGCAAACACATAATTGATTTGATAATAACCTTAAATACTTCATTTTCAATCAATTTTTTTTTTCTCGTTAAAATACTGAGTAAGATATTGAAAAGGGGAGAAGTTCTGTTTTGATTGCATATTTCGACGTTTCAGCCGGAATAGAGCGGTTTTCGTGTACATCTTCCATCGGTAATATAAACGGAAAATCAGGAACATTTTAGTTAATTCTAATTAAAACATCTTGATTTTTATCATTTGTATTGGAAACAACATTGTCATATGTCTTTTCTTGGATCTAAATAATACGAAACCTCGCTCTATGATTTGAAGTAAAAAATCCTCAAATATGGTAAAATAGTGAGTTTTTCACGTTAATCATGTAGTTTGATATTACGTAAATATATTCATTTTTACCAATATTTCGATACTATTTTATGTAGTATCACGATATGTGTTTTGGCCTTCAAATCTCAGAATGTCGCGTAATATTGCATTTAAAGCAAGTTTTCTTGCATTTTGTTTCGTACGAAAAATCATCGAATTTAGCAATATTTTGACGTTTATCTTCCCCTTTTCCTTTATGGGATTTAAACAAAATATCACCGAATTAAGCAATATTTTGCCATTTTTCCACGTTTTTTGTGAATTTCAGTTTATTGTTATTAATTCATTAAATATTCGATAAAAATGATGCAAACACATAATTGATTAGAAATTAACCTTAAATACTTCATTTTCAATCAACCATTTATTTCTCGTTAAAATACTGTGTAGGATATTGAAAAGGTGAGAAGTTGAGTTTTTATTGCATATATCGACGTTTCAGCCGGATTAGAACGGTTTTACGTGTACATCTTCCATCGGTAATATAAACGGAAAATCAGGAACATTTTAGTTAATTCTATTGAAAACACATTGGTTTTGTCATTTGTATTGGAAACAACATCATATGTCTTCAACATCATACGAAAAGACATATGTCATATGTCTTTTCTTGGATCTAAATAATACGAAACCTCGCTCTATGATTTGAAGGTAAAATCCTCAAATATGGTAAAATAGTGACTTTTTAACGTTAATCATGTAGTTTGATATTACGAAAATATATTCATTTTTACCAATATTTCGATACTATTTCATGTTGTATCACGATGTGATTTGGCCTTCAAATCTCAGAATGTCCCATAATATTGCATTTTAAGCAAGTTTTCTTGCATTTTGTTTCGTACGAAAAATCATCGAATTTAGCAATATTTTGACGTTTACTTTTACTCTATGAGATTTAAACAAAATATCATCGAATTAGGCAATATTTTGCCGTTTTCCACGTTTTTGTGAATTTTCAGTTTATGGGTATTAATTCATTATATATACGATAAAAATGATGCAAACACATAATTGATTTGATAATAACCTTAAATACTTCATTTTCAATCAACTTTTTTTTTTTCTCGTTAAAATACTGAGTAAGATATTGAAAAGGGGAGAAGTTCTGTTTTTATTGCATATATCGACGTTTCAGCCGGAATAGAGCGGTTTTCGTGTACATCTTCCATCGGAAATATAAACGGAAAATCAGGAACATTTTAGTTAATTCTTATGAAAACACATTGATTTTTATCATTTGTATTGGAAACAACATTGTCATATGTCATTTCTTGGATCTAAATAATACGAATCCTCGCTCTATGATTTGAAGTTAAAATCCTCAAATATGGTAAAATAGTGACTTTTTAACGTTAATTATGTAGTTTGATATTACGAAAATATATTCATTTTTACCAATATTTCGATACTATTTCAGGTTGTATCACGATATCTGATTTGGCCTTCAAATCTCAGAATGTCGCATAATATTGCATTTTTAGCAAGTTTTCTTGCATTTTGTTTCGTACGAAAAATCATCGAATTTAGCAATATTTTGACGTTTATCATCCCCTTTTCCTCTATGTGATTTAAACAAAATATCATCGAATTAGGCAATATTTTGCCGTTTTTCCACGTTTTTGTGAATTTTCAGTCTATGGGTATTAATTCATTATATATACGATAAAAATGATGCAAACACATAATTGATTAGATAATAACCTTAAATACTTCATTTTCAATCATCTATTTGTTTCTCGTTAAAATACTGTAAGACTTTGAAAAGGGGAGAAGTTCTGTTTTTATTGCATATATCGACGTTTCAGCCGGAATAGAGCGGTTTTCGTGTACATCTTCCATCGGTAATATAAACGGAAAATCAGGAACATTTTAGTTAATTCTTATGAAAACACATTGATTTTTATCATTTGTATTGGAAACAACATTGTCATATGTCTATTCTTGGATCTAAATAATACGAAACCTCGCTCTATGATTTGAAGTTAAAATCCTCAAATATGTTAAAATAGTGACTTTTTCACGTTAATCATGTAGTTTGATATTACGTAAATATATTCATTTTTACCAATATTTCGATAATATTTCATGTTGTATCACGATATGTGATTTGGCCTTCAAATCTTGGAATGTCGCGTAATATTGCATTTTAAGCAAGTTTTCTTGCATTTTGTTTCGTACGAAAAATCATCGAATTTAGCAATATTTTGACGTTTATCTTCCCCCTTTCCTTTTTGTGATTTAAACAAAATATCACCGAATTAGGCAATATTTTGCCATTTTTCCACGTTTTTTGTGAATTTTCAGTTTATTGTTATTAATTTTATTAAATATTCGATAAAAATGATGCAAACACATAATTGATTAGAAATTAACCTTAAATACTTCATTTTCAATCAACCATTTGTTTCTCGTTCAAATACTGTGTAGGATATTGAAAAGGTGAGAAGTTGAGTTTTTATTGCATATAACGACGTTTCAGCCGGATTAGAACGGTTTAACGTGTACATCTTCCATCGGTAATATAAACGGAAAATCAGGAACATTTTATTTAATTCTAATGAAAACACATTGGTTTTATCATTTGTATTGGAAACAACATCATATGTCTTCAACATCATATGAAAAGACATATGTCATGTCTTTTCTTGGATCTAAATAATACGAAACCTCGCTCTATGATTTGAAGTTAAAATCCTCAAATATGGTAAAATAGTGACTTTTTCCGCGTTTTTCATGTAGTTTTATATTACGTAAATATATTCATTTTTACCAATATTTCGATACTATTTCATGTAGTATCACGATATGTGATTTGGCCTTCAAATCTCAGAATGTCGCATAATATTGCATTTTAAGCAAGTTTTCTTGCATTTCGTTTCGTACGAAAAATCATCGAATGTAATATTTTGACGTTTATCATCCCCCTTTTCCTCTATGTGATTTAAACAAAATATCATCGAATTAGGCAATATTTTGCCGTTTTCCACGTTTTTGTGAATTTTCAGTTTATTGTTATTAATTCATTATATATTCGATAAAAATGATGCAAACACATAATTGATTAGAAATTAACCTTAAATACTTCATTTTCAATCAACCATTTGTTTCTCGTTAAAATACTGGGTAGGATGTTGAAAAGGTGAGAAGTTCGGTTTTTATTGCATATATCGACGTTTCAGCCGGATTAGAACGGTTTTACGTGTACATCTTCCATCGGTAATATAAATGGAAAATCAGGAACATTTTAGTTAATTCTATTGAAAACACATTGGTTTTGTCATTTGTATTGGAAACAACATCATATGTCTTCAACATCATACGAAAAGACATATGTCATATGTCTTTTCTTGGATCTAAATAATACGAAACCTCGCTCTATGATTTGAAGGTAAAATCCTCAAATATGGTAAAATAGTGACTTTTTAACGTTAATCATGTAGTTTGATATTACGAAAATATATTCATTTTTACCAATATTTCGATACTATTTAATGTTGTATCACGATGTGATTTGGCCTTCAAATCTCAGAATGTCCCATAATATTGCATTTTAAGCAAGTTTTCTTGCATTTTGTTTCGTACGAAAAATCATCGAATTTAGCAATATTTTGACGTTTACTTTTACTCTATGAGAATTAAACAAAATATCATCGAATTAGGCAATATTTTGCCGTTTTCCACGTTTTTGTGGATTTTCAGTTTATGGGTATTAATTCATTATATATACGATAAAAATGATGCAAACACATAATTGATTTGATAATAACCTTAAATACTTCATTTTCAATCAACTTTTTTTTTTCTCGTTAAAATACTGAGTAAGATATTGAAAAGGGGAGAAGTTCTGTTTTTATTGCATATTTCGACGTTTCAGCCGGAATAGAGCGGTTTTCGTGTACATCTTCCATCGGTAATATAAACGGAAAATCAGGAACATTTTAGTTAATTCTAATTAAAACACATTGATTTTTATCATTTGTATTGGAAACAACATTGTCATATGTCTTTTCTTGGATCTAAATAATACGAAACCTCGCTCTATGATTTGAAGTAAAAAATCCTCAAATATGGTAAAATAGTGAGTTTTTCACGTTAATCATGTAGTTTGATATTACGTAAATATATTCATTTTTACCAATATTTCGATACTATTTTATGTAGTATCACGATATGTGTTTTGGCCTTCAAATCTCAGAATGTCGCGTAATATTGCATTTTAAGCAAGTTTTCTTGCATTTAGTTTCGTACGAAAAATCATCGAATTTAGCAATATTTTGACGTTTATCTTCCCCTTTTCCTTTATGGGATTTAAACAAAATATCACCGAATTAAGCAATATTTTGCCATTTTTCCACGTTTTTTGTGAATTTCAGTTTATTGTTATTAATTCATTAAATATTCGATAAAAATGATGCAAACACATAATTGATTAGAAATTAACCTTAAATACTTCATTTTCAATCAACCATTTATTTCTCGTTAAAATACTGTGTAGGATATTGAAAAGGTGAGAAGTTGAGTTTTTATTGCATATATCGACGTTTCAGCCGGATTAGAACGGTTTTACGTGTACATCTTCCATCGGTAATATAAACGGAAAATCAGGAACATTTTAGTTAATTCTAATGAAAACACATTGGTTTTATCATTTGTATTGGAAACAACATCATATGTCTTCAACATCATATGAAAAGACATGTCATGTCTTTTCTTGGATCTAAATAATACGAAACCTCGCACTATGATTTGAAGTTAAAATCCTCAAATATGGTAAAATAGTGACTTTTTTCACGTTTTTCATGTAGTTTTATATTACGTAAATATATTCATTTTTACCAATATTTCGATACTATTTCATGTAGTATCACGATATGTGATTTGGCCTTCAAATCTCAGAATGTCGCATAATATTGCATTTTAAGCAAGTTTTCTTGCATTTTGTTTCGTACGAAAAATCATCGAATTTAGCAATATTTTGACGTTTATCATCCCCTTTCCCTTATGTGATTTAAACAAAATATCATCGAATTAGGCAATATTTTGCCGTTTTTCCACGGTTTTGTGAATTTTCAGTCTATGGGTATTAATTCATTATATATACGATAAAAATGATGCAAACACATAATTGATTAGATAATAACCTTAAATACTTCATTTTCAATCATCTATTTGTTTCTCGTTAAAATACTGAGTAAGACTTTGAAAGGGGAGAAGTTCTGTTTTTATTGCATATATCGACGTTTCAGCCGGAATAGAGCGGTTTTCGTGTACATCTTCCATCGGTAATATAAACGGAAAATCAGGAACATTTTAGTTAATTCTTATGAAAACACATTGATTTTTATCATTTGTATTGGAAACAACATTGTCATATGTCATTTCTTGGATCTAAATAATACGAATCCTCGCTCTATGATTTGAAGTTAAAATCCTCAAATATGGTAAAATAGTGACTTTTTAACGTTAATCATGTAGTTTGATATTACGAAAATATATTCATTTTTACCAATATTTCGATACTATTTCAGGTTGTATCACGATATCTGATTTGGCCTTCAAATCTCAGAATGTCCCATAATATTGCATTTTAAGCAAGTTTTCTTGCATTTTGTTTCGTACGAAAAATCATCGAATTTAGCAATATTTTGACGTTTACTTTTACTCTATGAGAATTAAACAAAATATCATCGAATTAGGCAATATTTTGCCGTTTTCCACGTTTTTGTGGATTTTCAGTTTATGGGTATTAATTCATTATATAAACGATAAAAATGATGCAAACACATAATTGATTTGATAATAACCTTAAATACTTCATTTTCAATCAACTTTTTTTTTTCTCGTTAAAATACTGAGTAAGATATTGAAAAGGGGAGAAGTTCTGTTTTTATTGCATATTTCGACGTTTCAGCCGGAATAGAGCGGTTTTCGTGTACATCTTCCATCGGTAATATAAACGGAAAATCAGGAACATTTTAGTTAATTCTAATTAAAACACATTGATTTTTATCATTTGTATTGGAAACAACATTGTCATATGTCTTTTCTTGGATCTAAATAATACGAAACCTCGCTCTATGATTTGAAGTAAAAAATCCTCAAATATGGTAAAATAGTGAGTTTTTCACGTTAATCATGTAGTTTGATATTACGTAAATATATTCATTTTTACCAATATTTCGATACTATTTTATGTAGTATCACGATATGTGTTTTGGCCTTCAAATCTCAGAATGTCGCGTAATATTGCATTTTAAGCAAGTTTTCTTGCATTTAGTTTCGTACGAAAAATCATCGAATTTAGCAATATTTTGACGTTTATCTTCCCCTTTTCCTTTATGGGATTTATACAAAATATCACCGAATTAAGCAATATTTTGCCATTTTTCCACGTTTTTTGTGAATTTCAGTTTATTGTTATTAATTCATTAAATATTCGATAAAAATGATGCAAACACATAATTGATTAGAAATTAACCTTAAATACTTCATTTTCAATCAACCATTTATTTCTCGTTAAAATACTGTGTAGGATATTGAAAAGGTGAGAAGTTGAGTTTTTATTGCATATATCGACGTTTCAGCCGGATTAGAACGGTTTTACGTGTACATCTTCCATCGGTAATATAAACGGAAAATCAGGAACATTTTAGTTAATTCTAATGAAAACACATTGGTTTTATCATTTGTATTGGAAACAACATCATATGTCTTCAACATCATATGAAAAGACATGTCATGTCTTTTCTTGGATCTAAATAATACGAAACCTCGCTCTATGATTTGAAGTTAAAATCCTCAAATATGGTAAAATAGTGACTTTTTTCACGTTTTTCATGTAGTTTTATATTACGTAAATATATTCATTTTTACCAATATTTCGATACTATTTCATGTAGTATCACGATATGTGATTTGGCCTTCAAATCTCAGAATGTCGCATAATATTGCATTTTAAGCAAGTTTTCTTGCATTTTGTTTCGTACGAAAAATCATCGAATTTAGCAATATTTTGACGTTTATCATCCCCTTTCCCTTATGTGATTTAAACAAAATATCATCGAATTAGGCAATATTTTGCCGTTTTTCCACGGTTTTGTGAATTTTCAGTCTATGGGTATTAATTCATTATATATACGATAAAAATGATGCAAACACATAATTGATTAGATAATAACCTTAAATACTTCATTTTCAATCATCTATTTGTTTCTCGTTAAAATACTGAGTAAGACTTTGAAAGGGGAGAAGTTCTGTTTTTATTGCATATATCGACGTTTCAGCCGGAATAGAGCGGTTTTCGTGTACATCTTCCATCGGTAATATAAACGGAAAATCAGGAACATTTTAGTTAATTCTTATGAAAACACATTGATTTTTATCATTTGTATTGGAAACAACATTGTCATATGTCATTTCTTGGATCTAAATAATACGAATCCTCGCTCTATGATTTGAAGTTAAAATCCTCAAATATGGTAAAATAGTGACTTTTTAACGTTAATCATGTAGTTTGATATTACGAAAATATATTCATTTTTACCAATATTTCGATACTATTTCAGGTTGTATCACGATATCTGATTTGGCCTTCAAATCTCAGAATGTCGCATAATATTGCATTTTTAGCAAGTTTTCTTGCATTTTGTTTCGTACGAAAAATCATCGAATTTAGCAATATTTTGACGTTTATCATCCCCTTTTCCTCTATGTGATTTAAACAAAATATCATCGAATTAGGCAATATTTTGCCGTTTTTCCACGTTTTTGTGAATTTTCAGTCTATGGGTATTAATTCATTATATATACGATAAAAATGATGCAAACACATAATTGATTAGATAATAACCTTAAATACTTCATTTTCAATCATCTATTTGTTTCTCGTTAAAATACTGAGTAAGACTTTGAAAAGGGGAGAAGTTCTGTTTTTATTGCATATATCGACGTTTCAGCCGGAATAGAGCGGTTTTCGTGTACATCTTCCATCGGTAATATAAACGGAAAATCAGGAACATTTTAGTTAATTCTTATGAAAACACATTGATTTTTATCATTTGTATTGGAAACAACATTGTCATATGTCTATTCTTGGATCTAAATAATACGAAACCTCGCTCTATGATTTGAAGTTAAAATCCTCAAATATGTTAAAATAGTGACTTTTTCACGTTAATCATGTAGTTTGATATTACGTAAATATATTCATTTTTACCAATATTTCGATAATATTTCATGTTGTATCACGATATGTGATTTGGCCTTCAAATCTTGGAATGTCGCGTAATATTGCATTTTAAGCAAGTTTTCTTGCATTTTGTTTCGTACGAAAAATCATCGAATTTAGCAATATTTTGACGTTTATCTTCCCCCTTTCCTTTTTGTGATTTAAACAAAATATCACCGAATTAGGCAATATTTTGCCATTTTTCCACGTTTTTTGTGAATTTTCAGTTTATTGTTATTAATTTTATTAAATATTCGATAAAAATGATGCAAACACATAATTGATTAGAAATTAACCTTAAATACTTCATTTTCAATCAACCATTTGTTTCTCGTTCAAATACTGTGTAGGATATTGAAAAGGTGAGAAGTTGAGTTTTTATTGCATATAACGACGTTTCAGCCGGATTAGAACGGTTTTACGTGTACATCTTCCATCGGTAATATAAACGGAAAATCAGGAACATTTTATTTAAATCTAATGAAAACACATTGGTTTTATCATTTGTATTGGAAACAACATCATATGTCTTCAACATCATATGAAAAGACATATGTCATGTCTTTTCTTGGATCTAAATAATACGAAACCTCGCTCTATGATTTGAAGTTAAAATCCTCAAATATGGTAAAATAGTGACTTTTTCCGCGTTTTTCATGTAGTTTTATATTACGTAAATATATTCATTTTTACCAATATTTCGATACTATTTCATGTAGTATCACGATATGTGATTTGGCCTTCAAATCTCAGAATGTCGCATAATATTGCATTTTAAGCAAGTTTTCTTGCATTTCGTTTCGTACGAAAAATCATCGAATGTAATATTTTGACGTTTATCATCCCCCTTTTCCTCTATGTGATTTAAACAAAATATCATCGAATTAGGCAATATTTTGCCGTTTTCCACGTTTTTGTGAATTTTCAGTTTATTGTTATTAATTCATTATATATTCGATAAAAATGATGCAAACACATAATTGATTAGAAATTAACCTTAAATACTTCATTTTCAATCAACCATTTGTTTCTCGTTAAAATACTGGGTAGGATGTTGAAAAGGTGAGAAGTTCGGTTTTTATTGCATATATCGACGTTTCAGCCGGATTAGAACGGTTTTACGTGTACATCTTCCATCGGTAATATAAACGGAAAATCAGGAACATTTTAGTTAATTCTATTGAAAACACATTGGTTTTGTCATTTGTATTGGAAACAACATTATATGTCTTCAACATCATACGAAAAGACATATGTCATATGTCTTTTCTTGGATCTAAATAATACGAAACCTCGCTCTATGATTTGAAGGTAAAATCCTCAAATATGGTAAAATAGTGACTTTTTAACGTTAATCATGTAGTTTGATATTACGAAAATATATTCATTTTTACCAATATTTCGATACTATTTAATGTTGTATCACGATGTGATTTGGCCTTCAAATCTCAGAATGTCCCATAATATTGCATTTTAAGCAAGTTTTCTTGCATTTTGTTTCGTACGAAAAATCATCGAATTTAGCAATATTTTGACGTTTACTTTTACTCTATGAGAATTAAACAAAATATCATCGAATTAGGCAATATTTTGCCGTTTTCCACGTTTTTGTGGATTTTCAGTTTATGGGTATTAATTCATTATATATACGATAAAAATGATGCAAACACATAATTGATTTGATAATAACCTTAAATACTTCATTTTCAATCAACTTTTTTTTTTCTCGTTAAAATACTGAGTAAGATATTGAAAAGGGGAGAAGTTCTGTTTTTATTGCATATTTCGACGTTTCAGCCGGAATAGAGCGGTTTTCGTGTACATCTTCCATCGGTAATATAAACGGAAAATCAGGAACATTTTAGTTAATTCTAATTAAAACACATTGATTTTTATCATTTGTATTGGAAACAACATTGTCATATGTCTTTTCTTGGATCTAAATAATACGAAACCTCGCTCTATGATTTGAAGTAAAAAATCCTCAAATATGGTAAAATAGTGAGTTTTTCACGTTAATCATGTAGTTTGATATTACGTAAATATATTCATTTTTACCAATATTTCGATACTATTTTATGTAGTATCACGATATGTGTTTTGGCCTTCAAATCTCAGAATGTCGCGTAATATTGCATTTTAAGCAAGTTTTCTTGCATTTAGTTTCGTACGAAAAATCATCGAATTTAGCAATATTTTGACGTTTATCTTCCCCTTTTCCTTTATGGGATTTAAACAAAATATCACCGAATTAAGCAATATTTTGCCATTTTTCCACGTTTTTTGTGAATTTCAGTTTATTGTTATTAATTCATTAAATATTCGATAAAAATGATGCAAACACATAATTGATTAGAAATTAACCTTAAATACTTCATTTTCAATCAACCATTTATTTCTCGTTAAAATACTGTGTAGGATATTGAAAAGGTGAGAAGTTGAGTTTTTATTGCATATATCGACGTTTCAGCCGGATTAGAACGGTTTTACGTGTACATCTTCCATCGGTAATATAAACGGAAAATCAGGAACATTTTAGTTAAATCTAATGAAAACACATTGGTTTTATCATTTGTATTGGAAACAACATCATATGTCTTCAACATCATATGAAAAGACATGTCATGTCTTTTCTTGGATCTAAATAATACGAAACCTCGCTCTATGATTTGAAGTTAAAATCCTCAAATATGGTAAAATAGTGACTTTTTTCACGTTTTTCATGTAGTTTTATATTACGTAAATATATTCATTTTTACCAATATTTCGATACTATTTCATGTAGTATCACGATATGTGATTTGGCCTTCAAATCTCAGAATGTCGCATAATATTGCATTTTAAGCAAGTTTTCTTGCATTTTGTTTCGTACGAAAAATCATCGAATGTAATATTTTGACGTTTATCATCCCCCTTTTCCTCTATGTGATTTAAACAAAATATCATCGAATTAGGCAATATTTTGCCGTTTTCCACGTTTTTGTGAATTTTCAGTTTATTGTTATTAATTCATTAAATATACGATAAAAATGATGCAAACACATAATTGATTAGAAATTAACCTTAAATACTTCATTTTCAATCAACCATTTGTTTCTCGTTAAAATACTGTGTAGGATATTGAAAAGGTGAGAAGTTCAGTTTTTATTGCATATATCGACGTTTCAGCCGGATTAGAACGGTTTTACGTGTACATCTTCCATCGGTAATATAAACGGAAAATCAGGAATATTTTAGTTAATTCTAATGAAAACACATTGGTTTTATCATTTGTACTGGAAACAACATCATATGTCTTCAACATCATATGAAAAGACATATGTCATATGTCTTTTCTTGGAGCTAAATAATACGAAACCTCGCTCTATGATTTGAAGTTAAAATCCTCAAATATGGTAAAATAGTGACTTTTTCACGTTTTTCATGTAGTTTGATCTTACGTAAATATATTCATTTTTACCAATATTTCGATACTATTTCATGTAGTATCATGATATGTGATTTAGCTTACAAATCTCAGAATTTCGCATAATATTGCATTTTAAGCAAGTTTTTTTGCATTTTGTTTCGTACGAAAAATCATCGAATTTAGCAATATTTTGACGTTTATCATCCCTTTTTCCTTTATGTGATTTAAACAAAATATCATCGAATTAGGCAATATTTTGCCGTTTTTCCACGTTTTTGTGAATTTTCAGTCTATGGGTATTAATTCATTATATATACGATAAAAATGATGTAAACACATAATTGATTAGATAATAACCTTAAATACTTCATTTTCAATCATCTATTTGTTTCTCGTTAAAATACTGAGTAAGGTATTGAAAAGGGGAGAAGTTCGGTTTTTATTGCATATATCGACGTTTCAGCCGGATTAGAGCGGTTTTCGTGTACATCTTCCATCGGTAATATAAACGGAAAATCAGGAACATTTTAGTTAATTCTAATCAAAACACATTGATTTTTATCATTTGTATTGGAAACAACATTGTCATATGTCTTTTCTTGGATCTATATAATACGAAACCTCGCTCTATGATTTGAAGTTAAAATCCTCAGAAATGGTAAAATAGTGACTTTTTAACGTTAATCATGTAGTTTGATATTACGAAAATATATTCATTTTTACCAATATTTCATGTAGTATCACGATATCTGATTTGGCCTTCAAATCTCAGACTGTCGCATAATATTGCATTTTAAGCAAGTTTTCTTGCATTTTGTTTCGTACAAAAAATCTTCGAATTTAGCATTATTTTGACGTTTATCATCCCCTTTTACTCTACGTGATTTAAGCAAAATATCATCGAATTAGGCAATATTTTGCCGTTTTCCACGTTTTTGTGAATTTTTAGTTTATGGGTATTAATTCATTATATATACGATAAAAATGATGCTAACACATAATTGATTAGATAATAACCTTAAATACTTCATTTTCAATCAACTATTTGTTTCTCGTTAAAATACTGAGTAAGATATTGAAAAAGGGAGAAGTTCTGTTTTTACTGCATATATCGACGTTTCAGCCGGATTAGAGCGGTTTTACGTGTACATCTTCCATCGGTAATATAAACGGAAAATCATGAACATTTTAGTTAATTCTAATGAAAACACATTGGTTTTATCATTTGTATTGGAAACAACATTGTCATATGTCTTTTCTTGGATCTAAGAAATACGAAACCTCGCTCTATGATTTGAAGTTAAAATCCTCAAATATGGTAAAATAGTGACCTATTAACGTTAATCATGTAGTTTGATATTACGAAAATATATTCATTTTTACCAATATTTCGATACTATTTCATGTAGTATCACGATATCTGATTTGGCCTTCAAATCTCATAATGTCGCATAGTATTGCATTTTAAGCAAGTTTTCTTGCATTTTGTTTCGTACGAAAAATCATCGAATTTAGCAATATTTTGACGTTTATCATCCCCCTTTTCCTGTGTGTGATTTAAACAAAATATCATCGAATTTGGCAATATTTTGCGGTTTTTCACGTTTTTGTGAATTTTCAGTTTATAGGTATTAATTCATTATATTTACGATAAAAATGATGCAAACACATAATTGATTAGATAATAACCTTAAATACTTCATTTTCAATCAACTATTTGTTTCTCGTTAAAATACTGAGTAAGACATTTAAAAGGGGAGAAGTTCTGTTTTTATTGCATATATCGACGTTTCAGCCGGAATAGAGCGGTTTTCGTGTACAACTTCCATCGGTAATATAAACGGAAAATCAGGAACATTTTTGTTAATTCTTATGATAACACATTGATTTTTATCATTTGTATTGGAAACAACATTGTTATATGTCTTTTCTTGGATCTAAATAATACGAAACCTCGCTCTATGATTTGAAGTTAAAATCCTCAAATATGGTAAAATAGTGAATTTTTCACGTTAATCATGTAATTTGATATTACGTAAATATATTCATTTTTACCAATATTTCGATACTATTTCATGTAGTATTACGATATGTGATTTGGCCTTCAAATCTCAGAATGTCGCGTAATATTGCACTTTAAGCAAGTTTTCTTGCATTTTGTTTCGTACGAAAAATCATCGAATTTAGCAATATTTTGACGTTTATCTTCCCCTTTTCCTTTATGTGATTTAAACAAAATTTCACCGAATTAAGCAATATTTTGCCATTATTCCACGTTTTTTGTGAATTTTCAGTTTATTGTTATTAATTCATTAAATATTCGATAAAAATGATGCAAACACATAATTGATTAGAAATTAACCTTAAATACTTCATTTTCAATCAACCATTTGTTTCTCGTTAAAATACTGTGTAGGATGTTGAAAAGGTGAGAAGTTCGGTTTTTATTGCATATATCGACGTTTCACCCGGATTAGAACGGTTTTACGTGTACATCTTCCATCGGTAATATGAACGGAAAATCAGGAACATTTTAGTTAATTCTAATGAAAACACATTGGTTTTATCATTTGTATTGGAAACAACATCATATGTCTTCAAAATCATATGAAAAGACATATGTCATATGTCTTTCCTTGGATCTAAATAATACGAAACCTCGCTCTATGATGTGAAGTTAAAACTCTCAAATATGGTAAAATAGTGACTTTTTCACGTTAATCATGTAGTTTGATATTACGTAAATATATTCATTTTTACCAATATTTCGATACTATTTCATGTAGTATCACGATATGTGATTTGGCCTTCAAATCTCAGAATGTCGCATAATATTGCATTTTAAGCAGGTTTTCTTGCATTTTGTTTCGTACGAAAAATCATCGAATTTAGCAATATTTTGACGTTTATCATCCCCTTTTACTCTATGTGATTTAAACAAAATATAAACGAATTAGGCAATATTTTGCCGTTTTCCATTATATATGGGTATTAATTCATTATATATACGATAAAAATGATGCAAACACATAATTGATTAGATAATAACCTTAAATACTTCATTTTCAATCATCTATTTGTTTCTCGTTAAAATACTGAGTAAAATATTGAAAAGGGGAGAAGTTCGGTTTTTATTGCATATATCGACGTTTCAGCCGGAATAGAGCGGTTTTCGTGTACATCTTCCATCGGTAATATTAACGAAAAATCAGGAACATTTTAGTTAATTCTAATCAAAACACATTGATTTTTATCATTTGTATTGGAAACAACATTGTCATATGTCTTTTCTTGGACCTAAATGATACGAAACCTCGCTCTATGATTTGAAGTTAAAATCATCAAATATGGTAAAATAGTGACTTTTTAACGTTAATCATGCAGTTTGATATTCCGATAATATATTCATTGTTACCAATATTTCATGTAGTATCACGATATCTGATTTGCCCTTCAAATCTCAGAATGTCGCATAATATTGCATTTTAAGCAAGTTTTCTTGCATTTTGTTTCGTATGAAAAATCATCGAATTTAGCAATATTTTGACGTTTATCATCCCCTTTTCCTCTACGTGATTTAAACAAGATATCATCGAATTAGGTAATATTTTGCCGTTTTCCACGTTTTTGTGAATTTTCAGTTTATGGGTATTATTTCATTATATATACGATAAAAATGATGCAAACACATAATTGATTAGATAATAACCTTAAATACTTCATTTTCAATCAACTATTTGTTTCTCGTTAAAATACTGAATTAATATTGAAAAGGGGAGAAGTTCTGTTTTTATTGCATATATCGACGTTTCAGCCGGATTAGAGCGGTTTTACGTGTACATCTTCCATCGGTAATGTAAACGGAAAATCATGAACATTTTAGTTAATTCTAATGAAAACACATTGGTTTTATCATTTGTATTGGAAACAACATTGTCATATGTCTTTTCTTGGATCTAAATAATACGAAACCTCGCTCTATGATTTGAAGTTAAAATCCTCAGATATGGTAAAATAGTGACTTATTAACGTTAATCATGTAGTTTGATATTACGAAAATATATTCATTTTTACCAATATTTCGATACTATTTCATGTAGTATCACGATATCTGATTTGGCCTTCAAATCTCAGAATGTCGCGTAATATTGCATTTTAAGCAAGTTTTCTTGCATTTTGTTTCGTACGAAAAATCATCGAATTTAGCAATATTTTGACGTTTATCTTCCCCTTTTCCTTTATGTGATTTAAACAAAATATCACCGAATTAAGCAATATTTTGCCATTTTTCCACGTTTTTTGTGAATTTTCAGTTTATTGTTATTAATTCATTAAATATTCGATAAAAATGATGCAAACACATAATTGATTAGAAATTAACCTTAAATACTTCATTTTCAATCAACCATTTGTTTCTCGTTAAAATACTGTGTAGGATGTTGAAAAGGTGAGAAGTTCGGTTTTTATTGCATATATCGACGTTTCAGCCGGATTAGAACGGTTTTACGTGTACATCTTCCATCGGTAATATAAACGGAAAATCAGGAACATTTTTGTTAATTCTAATGAAAACACATTGGTTTTATCATTTGTATTGGAAACAACATCATATGTCTTCAACATCATATGAAAAGACATATGTCATATGTCTTTTCTTGGATCTAAATAATACGAAACCTCGCTCTATGATGTGAAGTTAAAATCCTCAAATATGGTAAAATAGTGACTTTTTTCACGTTTTTAATGTAGTTTGATATTACGTAAATATATTCATTTCTACCAATATTTCCATACTAATTCATGTAGTATCACGATATGTGATTTGGCCTTCAAATCTCAGAATGTCGCATAATATTGCATTTTTAGCAGGTTTTCTTGCATTTTGTTTCGTACGAAAAATCATCGAATTTAGCAATATTTTGACGTTTATCATCGCCTTTTACTCTATGTGATTTAAACAAAATATCATCGAATTAGGCAATATTTTGCCATTTTCCACGTTTTTGTGAATTTTCAGTTTATGGGTATTAATTCATTATATATACGATAAAAATGATGCAAACACATAATTGATTTGATAATAACCTTAAATACTTCATTTTCAATCAAGTATTTTTTTCTCGTTAAAATACTGAGTAAGATATTGAAAAGGGGAAAAGTTCTGTTTTTATTGCATTTATCGACGTTTCAGCCGGAAGAGAGCGGTTTTCGTGTACATCTTCCATCGGTAATATAAACGGAAAATCCGGAACATTTTAGTTAATTCTTATGAAAACACATTGATTATTATCATTTGTATTGGAAACAACATTGTCATATGTCTTTTCTTGGATCTAAATAATACGAAACCTCGCTCTATGATTTGAATTTAAAATCCTCAAATATGGTAAAATAGTGACTTTTTCACGTTAATTATGTAGTTTGATATTACGTAAATATATTCATTTTTACCAATATTTCGATACTATTTCATGTAGTATCACGATATGTGATTTGGCCTTTATATCTCAGAATGTCGCGTAAAATAGCATTTTAAGCAAGTTTTCTTGCATTTTGTTTCGTACGAAAAATCATCGAATTTAGCAATATTTTGACGTTTATCTTCCCCTTTTCCTTTATGTGATTTAAACAAAATATCACCGAATTAAGCAATATTTTGCCATTTTTCCACGTTTTTTGTGAATTTTCAGTTTATTGTTATTAATTCATTAAATATTCGATAAAAATGATGCAAACACATAATTGATTAGAAATTAACCTTAAATACTTCATTTTCAATCAACCATTTGTTTCTCGTTAAAATACTGTGTAGGATGTTGAAAAGGTGAGAAGTTCGGTTTTTATTGCATATATCGACGTTTCAGCCGGATTAGAACGGTTTTACGTGTACATCTTCCATCGGTAATATAAACGGAAAATCAGGAACATTTTAGTTAATTCTAATGAAAACACATTGGTTTTATCATTTGTATTGGAAACAACATCATATGTCTTCAACATCATATGAAAAGACATATGTCATATGTCTTTTCTTGGATCTAAATAATACGAAACCTCGCTCTATGATGTGAAGTTAAAATCCTCAAATATGGTAAAATAGTGACTTTTTTCACGTTTTTAATGTAGTTTGATATTACGTAAATATATTCATTTTTACCAATATTTCGATACTATTTCATGTAGTATCACGATATGTGATTTGGCCTTCAAATCTCAGAATGTCGCATAATATTGCATTTTTAGCAGGTTTTCTTGCATTTTGTTTCGTACGAAAAATCATCGAATTTAGCAATATTTTGACGTTTATCATCGCCTTTTACTCTATGTGATTTAAACAAAATATCATCGAATTAGGCAATATTTTGCCATTTTCCACGTTTTTGTGAATTTTCAGTTTATGGGTATTAATTCATTATATATACGATAAAAATGATGCAAACACATAATTGATTTGATAATAACCTTAAATACTTCATTTTCAATCAAGTATTTTTTTCTCGTTAAAATACTGAGTAAGATATTGAAAAGGGGAAAAGTTCTGTTTTTATTGCATATTTCGACGTTTCAGCCGGATTAGAGCGGTTTTACGTGTACATCTTCCATCGGTAATATAAACGGAAAATCAGAAACATTTTAGTTAATTCTAATCAAAACACATTGATTTTTATCATTTGTATTAGAAACAACATTGTCATATGTCTTTTCTTGGATCTAAATAATACGAAACCTCGCTCTATGATTTGAAGTTAAAATCCTCAAATATGGTAAAATAGTGACTTTTTCACGTTAATCATGTAGTTTGATATTACGTAAATATATTCATTTTTACCAATATTTCGATACTATTTCATGTAGTATCACGATTTGGCCTTCATATCTCAGAATGTCGCATAATATTGCATTTTAAGCAAGTTTTCTTGCATTTTGTTTCGTACGAAAAATCATCGAATTTAGCAATATTTTGACGTTTATCATCCCCTTTTCCTTTATGTGATTTAAACAAAATATCACCGAATTAAGCAATATTTTGCCATTTTTCCACGTTTTTGTGAATTTTCAGTTTATTGTTATTAATTCATTATATATACGATAAAAATTATGCAAACACATAATTGATTAGAAATTAACCTTAAATACTTCATTTTCAATCAACCATTTGTTTCTCGTTAAAATACTGTGTAGGATATTGAAAAGGTGAGAAGTTCGGTTTTTATTTCATATATCGACGTTTCAGCCGGATTAGAACGGTTTTACGTGTACATCTTCCATCGGTAATATAAACGGAAAATCAGGAACATTTTAGTTAATTCTAATGAAAACACATTGGTTGTATCATTTGTATTGGAAACAACATCATATGTCTTCAACATCATATGAAAAGACATATGTCATATGTCTTTTCTTGGATCTAAATAATACGAAACCTCGCTCTATGATTTGAAGTTAAAATCCTCAAATATGGTAAAATAGTGACTTTTTTAACGTTTTTCATGTAGTTTGATATTACGTAAATATATTCATTTTTACCAATATTTCGATACTATTTCATATAGTATCACGATATGTGATTTGGCCTGCAAATCTCAGAATGTCGCGTAATATTGCATTTTAAGCAAGTTTTCTTGCGTTTTGTTTCGTACGAAAAATCAATGAATTTAGCAATATTTTGACGTTTATCATCCCCTTTTCCTCTACGTGATTTAAACAAAATATTTTCGAATTAGGCAATATTTTGCCGTTTTCCACGTTTTTGTGAATTTTCAGTTTATGGGTATTAATTCATTATATATACGATAAAAATGATGCAAACACATAATTGATTAGAAATTAACCTTAAATACTTCATTTTCAATCAACCATTTGTTTCTCGTTAAAATACTGTGTAGGATATTGAAAAGGTGAGAAGTTCAGTTTTTATTGCATATATCGACATTTCAGCCGGATTAGAACGGTTTTACGTGTACATCTTCCATCGGTAATATAAACGGAAAATCAGGAACATTTTAGTTAATTCTAATGAAAACACATTGGTTGTATCATTTGTATTGGAAACAACATCATATGTCTTCAACATCATATGAAAAGACATATGTCATATGTCTTTTCTTGGATCTAAATAATACGAAACCTCGCTCTATGATTTGAAGTTAAAATCCTCAAATATGGTAAAATAGTGACTTTTTTCACGTTTATAATGTAGTTTGATATTACGTAAATATATTCATTTCTACCAATATTTCCATACTAATTCATGTAGTATCACGATATGTGATTTGGCCTTCAAATCTCAGAATGTCGCATAATATTGCATTTTTAGCAGGTTTTCTTGCATTTTGTTTCGTACGAAAAATCATCGAATTTAGCAATATTTTGACGTTTATCATCGCCTTTTACTCTATGTGATTTAAACAAAATATCATCGAATTAGGCAATATTTTGCCATTTTCCACGTTTTTGTGAATTTTCAGTTTATGGGTATTAATTCATTATATATACGATAAAAATGATGCAAACACATAATTGATTTGATAATAACCTTAAATACTTCATTTTCAATCAAGTATTTTTTTCTCGTTAAAATACTGAGTAAGATATTGAAAAGGGGAAAAGTTCTGTTTTTATTGCATTTATCGACGTTTCAGCCGGAAGAGAGCGGTTTTCGTGTACATCTTCCATCGGTAATATAAACGGAAAATCCGGAACATTTTAGTTAATTCTTATGAAAACACATTGATTATTATCATTTGTATTGGAAACAACATTGTCATATGTCTTTTCTTGGATCTAAATAATACGAAACCTCGCTCTATGATTTGAATTTAAAATCCTCAAATATGGTAAAATAGTGACTTTTTCACGTTAATTATGTAGTTTGATATTACGTAAATATATTCATTTTTACCAATATTTCGATACTATTTCATGTAGTATCACGATATGTGATTTGGCCTTTATATCTCAGAATGTCGCGTAAAATAGCATTTTAAGCAAGTTTTCTTGCATTTTGTTTCGTACGAAAAATCATCGAATTTAGCAATATTTTGACGTTTATCTTCCCCTTTTCCTTTATGTGATTTAAACAAAATATCACCGAATTAAGCAATATTTTGCCATTTTTCCACGTTTTTTGTGAATTTTCAGTTTATTGTTATTAATTCATTAAATATTCGATAAAAATGATGCAAACACATAATTGATTAGAAATTAACCTTAAATACTTCATTTTCAATCAACCATTTGTTTCTCGTTAAAATACTGTGTAGGATGTTGAAAAGGTGAGAAGTTCGGTTTTTATTGCATATATCGACGTTTCAGCCGGATTAGAACGGTTTTACGTGTACATCTTCCATCGGTAATATAAACGGAAAATCAGGAACATTTTAGTTAATTCTAATGAAAACACATTGGTTTTATCATTTGTATTGGAAACAACATCATATGTCTTCAACATCATATGAAAAGACATATGTCATATGTCTTTTCTTGGATCTAAATAATACGAAACCTCGCTCTATGATGTGAAGTTAAAATCCTCAAATATGGTAAAATAGTGACTTTTTTCACGTTTTTAATGTAGTTTGATATTACGTAAATATATTCATTTTTACCAATATTTCGATACTATTTCATGTAGTATCACGATATGTGATTTGGCCTTCAAATCTCAGAATGTCGCATAATATTGCATTTTTAGCAGGTTTTCTTGCATTTTGTTTCGTACGAAAAATCATCGAATTTAGCAATATTTTGACGTTTATCATCGCCTTTTACTCTATGTGATTTAAACAAAATATCATCGAATTAGGCAATATTTTGCCATTTTCCACGTTTTTGTGAATTTTCAGTTTATGGGTATTAATTCATTATATATACGATAAAAATGATGCAAACACATAATTGATTTGATAATAACCTTAAATACTTCATTTTCAATCAAGTATTTTTTTCTCGTTAAAATACTGAGTAAGATATTGAAAAGGGGAAAAGTTCTGTTTTTATTGCATATTTCGACGTTTCAGCCGGATTAGAGCGGTTTTACGTGTACATCTTCCATCGGTAATATAAACGGAAAATCAGAAACATTTTAGTTAATTCTAATCAAAACACATTGATTTTTATCATTTGTATTAGAAACAACATTGTCATATGTCTTTTCTTGGATCTAAATAATACGAAACCTCGCTCTATGATTTGAAGTTAAAATCCTCAAATATGGTAAAATAGTGACTTTTTCACGTTAATCATGTAGTTTGATATTACGTAAATATATTCATTTTTACCAATATTTCGATACTATTTCATGTAGTATCACGATTTGGCCTTCATATCTCAGAATGTCGCATAATATTGCATTTTAAGCAAGTTTTCTTGCATTTTGTTTCGTACGAAAAATCATCGAATTTAGCAATATTTTGACGTTTATCATCCCCTTTTCCTTTATGTGATTTAAACAAAATATCACCGAATTAAGCAATATTTTGCCATTTTTCCACGTTTTTGTGAATTTTCAGTTTATTGTTATTAATTCATTATATATACGATAAAAATTATGCAAACACATAATTGATTAGAAATTAACCTTAAATACTTCATTTTCAATCAACCATTTGTTTCTCGTTAAAATACTGTGTAGGATATTGAAAAGGTGAGAAGTTCGGTTTTTATTTCATATATCGACGTTTCAGCCGGATTAGAACGGTTTTACGTGTACATCTTCCATCGGTAATATAAACGGAAAATCAGGAACATTTTAGTTAATTCTAATGAAAACACATTGGTTGTATCATTTGTATTGGAAACAACATCATATGTCTTCAACATCATATGAAAAGACATATGTCATATGTCTTTTCTTGGATCTAAATAATACGAAACCTCGCTCTATGATTTGAAGTTAAAATCCTCAAATATGGTAAAATAGTGACTTTTTTAACGTTTTTCATGTAGTTTGATATTACGTAAATATATTCATTTTTACCAATATTTCGATACTATTTCATATAGTATCACGATATGTGATTTGGCCTGCAAATCTCAGAATGTCGCGTAATATTGCATTTTAAGCAAGTTTTCTTGCGTTTTGTTTCGTACGAAAAATCAATGAATTTAGCAATATTTTGACGTTTATCATCCCCTTTTCCTCTACGTGATTTAAACAAAATATTTTCGAATTAGGCAATATTTTGCCGTTTTCCACGTTTTTGTGAATTTTCAGTTTATGGGTATTAATTCATTATATATACGATAAAAATGATGCAAACACATAATTGATTAGAAATTAACCTTAAATACTTCATTTTCAATCAACCATTTGTTTCTCGTTAAAATACTGTGTAGGATATTGAAAAGGTGAGAAGTTCAGTTTTTATTGCATATATCGACATTTCAGCCGGATTAGAACGGTTTTACGTGTACATCTTCCATCGGTAATATAAACGGAAAATCAGGAACATTTTAGTTAATTCTAATGAAAACACATTGGTTGTATCATTTGTATTGGAAACAACATCATATGTCTTCAACATCATATGAAAAGACAAATGTCATATGTCTTCTTGGATCTAAATAATACGAAACCTCGCTCTATGATTTGAAGTTAAAATCCTCAAATATGGTAAAATAGTGACTTTTTTCACGTTTTTCATGTAGTTTGATATTACGTAAATATATTCATTTTTACCAATATTTCCATACTATTTCATGTAGTATCACGATATCTGATTTTGCCTTCAAATCTCAGAATGTCGCATAATATTGCATTTTAAGCAAGTTTTCTTGCATTTTGTTTCGTACGAAAAATCATCGAATTTAGCAATATTTTGACGTTTATCATCTCCTTTTCCTCTACGTGATTTAAACAAAATATCATCGAATTAGGCAATAATTTGCCGTTTTCCACGTTTTTGTGAATTTTCAATTTATGGGTATTTATTCATTATATATACGATAAAAATGATGCAAACACATAATTGATTAGATAATAACCTTAAATGCTTCATTTTCAATCAACCATTTGTTTCTCGTTAAAATACTGAGTAAGATATTAAAAAGGGGAGAAGTTCTGTTTTTATTGCATATATCAACGTTTCAGCCGGATTAGAGCGGTTTTACGTGTACATCTTCCATCGGTAATATAAACGGAAAATCATGAACATTTTAGTTAATTCTAATGAAAACACATTGGTTTTATCATTTGTATTGGAAACAACATTGTCATATGTCTTTTCTTGGATCTAAATAATACGAAACCTCGCTCTATGATTTGAAGTTAAAATCCTCAAATATGGTAAAATAGTGACTTTTTCACGTTAATCATGTAGTTTGATATTACGTAAATATATTCATTTTTACCAATATTTCGATACTATTTCATGTAGTATCACGATTTGGCCTTCATATCTCAGAATGTCGCATAATATTGCATTTTAAGCAAGTTTTCTTGCATTTTGTTTCGTACGAAAAATCATCGAATTTAGCAATATTTTGACGTTTATCATCCCCTTTTCCTTTATGTGATTTAAACAAAATATCACCGAATTAAGCAATATTTTGCCATTTTTCCACGTTTTTTGTGAATTTTCAGTTTATTGTTATTAATTCATTAAATATTCGATAAAAATGATGCAAACATATAATTGATTAGAAATTAACCTTAAATACTTCATTTTCAATCAACCATTTGTTTCTCGTTAAAATACTGTGTAGGATGTTTAAAAGGTGAGAAGTTCGGTTTTTATTGCATATATCGACGTTTCAGCCGGATTAGAACGGTTTTACGTGTACATCTTCCATCGGTAATATAAACGGAAAATCAGGAACATTTTAGTTAATTCTAATGAAAACACATTGGTTGTATCATTTGTATTGGAAACAACATCATATGTCTTCAACATCATATGAAAAGACATATGTCATATGTCTTCTTGGATCTAAATAATACGAAACCTCGCTCTATGATTTGAAGTTAAAATCCTCAAATATGGTAAAATAGTGACTTTTTTCACGTTTTTCATGTAGTTTGATATTACGTAAATATATTCATTTTTACCAATATTTCGATACTATTTCATGTAGTATCACGATATGTGAGTTGGCCTGCAAATCTCAGAATGTCGCATAATATTGCATTTTAAGCAAGTTTTCTTGCATTTTGTTTCGTACGAAAAATAATCGAATTTAGCAATATTTTGACGTTTATCATCCCCTTTTCCTCTACGTGATTTAAACAAAATATTTTCGAATTAGGCAATATTTTGCCGTTTTCCACGTTTTTGTGAATTTTCAGTTTATGGGTATAAATTCATTATATATACGATAAAAATGATGCAAACACATAATTGATTAGATAATAACCTTAAATACTTCATTTTCAATCAACTATTTGTTTCTCGTTAAAATACTGAGTAAGATATTGAAAAGTGGAGAAGTTCTGTTTTTATTGCATATATCGACGTTTCAGCCGGATTAGAGCGGTTTTACGTGTACATCTTCCATCGGTAATATAAATGGAAAATCATGAACATTTTAGTTAATTCTAATGAAAACACATTGGTTTTATCATTTGTATTGGAAACAACATTGTCATATGTCTTTTCTTGGATCTAAATAATACGAAACCTCGCTCTATGATTTGAAGTTAAAATCCTCAAATATGGTAAAATAGTGACTTTTTCACGTTAATCATGTTGTTTGATATTACGTAAATATATTCATTTTTACCAATATTTCGATACTATTTCATGTAGTATCACGATATGTGATTTCGCCTTCAAATCTCAGAATGTCGCGTAATATTGCATTTTAAGCAAGTTGTCTTGCGTTTTGTTTCGTACGAAAAATCAATGAATTTAGCAATATTTTGACGTTTATCTTCCCCTTTTTCTTTATGTGATTTAAACAAAATATAACCGAATTAAGCAATATTTTGCCATTTTTCCACGTTTTTTGTGAATTTTCAGTTTATTGTTATTAATTCATTAAATATTCGATAAAAATGATGCAAACATATAATTTATTAGAAATTAACCTTAAATACTTCATTTTCAATCAACCATTTGTTTCTCGTTAAAATACTGTGTAGGATGTTTAAAAGGTGAGAAGTTCGGTTTTTATTGCATATATCGACGTTTCAGCCGGATTAGAACGGTTTTACGTGTGCATCTTCCATCGGTAATATAAAGGGAAAATCAGGAACATTTTAGTTAATTCTAATGAAAACACATTGGTTTTATCATTTGTATTGGAAACAACATCATATGTCTTCAACATCATATGAAAAGACATATGTCATATGTCTTTTCTTGGATCTAAATAATACGAAACCTCGCTCTATGATGTGAAGTTAAAATCCTCAAATATGGTAAAATAGTGACTTTTTTCACATTTTTCATGTAGTTTGATATTACGTAAATATATTCATTTTTACCAATATTTCGATACTATTTCATGTAGTATCACGATATGTGATTTGGCCTTCAAATCTCAGAATGTCGCATAATATTGCATTTTAAGCAGGTTTTCTTGCATTTTGTTTCGTACGAAAAATCTTCGAATTTAGCAATATTTTGACGTTTATCATCCGCTTTTACTCTATGTGATTTAAACAAAATATCATCGAATTAGGCAATATTTTGCCGTTTTCCACGTTTTTGTGAATTTTCAGTTTATTGTTATTAATTCATTAAATATACGATAAAAATGATGCAAACACATAATTGATTAGAAATTAACCTTAAATACTTCATTTTCAATCAACCATTTGTTTCTCGTTAAAATACTGTGTAGGATATTGACAAGGTGAGAAGTTCAGTTTTTATTGCATATATCGACGTTTCAGCCGGATTAGAACGGTTTTACGTGTACATCTTCCATCGGTAATATAAACGGAAAATCAGGAATATTTTAGTTAATTCTAATGAAAACACATTGGTTTTATCATTTGTACTGGAAACAACATCATATGTCTTCAACATCATATGAAAAGACATATGTCATATGTCTTTTCTTGGAGCTAAATAATACGAAACCTCGCTCTATGATTTGAAGTTAAAATCCTCAAATATGGTAAAATAGTGACTTTTTCACGTTTTTCATGTAGTTTGATCTTACGTAAATATATTCATTTTTACCAATATTTCGATACTATTTCATGTAGTATCATGATATGTGATTTAGCTTACAAATCTCAGAATTTCGCATAATATTGCATTTTAAGCAAGTTTTTTTGCATTTTGTTTCGTACGAAAAATCATCGAATTTAGCAATATTTTGACGTTTATCATCCCTTTTTCCTTTATGTGATTTAAACAAAATATCATCGAATTAGGCAATATTTTGCCGTTTTTCCACGTTTTTGTGAATTTTCAGTCTATGGGTATTAATTCATTATATATACGATAAAAATGATGTAAACACATAATTGATTAGATAATAACCTTAAATACTTCATTTTCAATCATCTATTTGTTTCTCGTTAAAATACTGAGTAAGGTATTGAAAAGGGGAGAAGTTCGGTTTTTATTGCATATATCGACGTTTCAGCCGGATTAGAGCGGTTTTCGTGTACATCTTCCATCGGTAATATAAACGGAAAATCAGGAACATTTTAGTTAATTCTAATCAAAACACATTGATTTTTATCATTTGTATTGGAAACAACATTGTCATATGTCTTTTCTTGGATCTATATAATACGAAACCTCGCTCTATGATTTGAAGTTAAAATCCTCAGAAATGGTAAAATAGTGACTTTTTAACGTTAATCATGTAGTTTGATATTACGAAAATATATTCATTTTTACCAATATTTCATGTAGTATCACGATATCTGATTTGGCCTTCAAATCTCAGACTGTCGCATAATATTGCATTTTAAGCAAGTTTTCTTGCATTTTGTTTCGTACAAAAAATCTTCGAATTTAGCATTATTTTGACGTTTATCATCCCCTTTTACTCTACGTGATTTAAGCAAAATATCATCGAATTAGGCAATATTTTGCCGTTTTCCACGTTTTTGTGAATTTTTAGTTTATGGGTATTAATTCATTATATATACGATAAAAATGATGCTAACACATAATTGATTAGATAATAACCTTAAATACTTCATTTTCAATCAACTATTTGTTTCTCGTTAAAATACTGAGTAAGATATTGAAAAAGGGAGAAGTTCTGTTTTTACTGCATATATCGACGTTTCAGCCGGATTAGAGCGGTTTTACGTGTACATCTTCCATCGGTAATATAAACGGAAAATCATGAACATTTTAGTTAATTCTAATGAAAACACATTGGTTTTATCATTTGTATTGGAAACAACATTGTCATATGTCTTTTCTTGGATCTAAGAAATACGAAACCTCGCTCTATGATTTGAAGTTAAAATCCTCAAATATGGTAAAATAGTGACCTATTAACGTTAATCATGTAGTTTGATATTACGAAAATATATTCATTTTTACCAATATTTCGATACTATTTCATGTAGTATCACGATATCTGATTTGGCCTTCAAATCTCATAATGTCGCATAGTATTGCATTTTAAGCAAGTTTTCTTGCATTTTGTTTCGTACGAAAAATCATCGAATTTAGCAATATTTTGACGTTTATCATCCCCCTTTTCCTGTGTGTGATTTAAACAAAATATCATCGAATTTGGCAATATTTTGCGGTTTTTCACGTTTTTGTGAATTTTCAGTTTATAGGTATTAATTCATTATATTTACGATAAAAATGATGCAAACACATAATTGATTAGATAATAACCTTAAATACTTCATTTTCAATCAACTATTTGTTTCTCGTTAAAATACTGAGTAAGACATTTAAAAGGGGAGAAGTTCTGTTTTTATTGCATATATCGACGTTTCAGCCGGAATAGAGCGGTTTTCGTGTACAACTTCCATCGGTAATATAAACGGAAAATCAGGAACATTTTTGTTAATTCTTATGATAACACATTGATTTTTATCATTTGTATTGGAAACAACATTGTTATATGTCTTTTCTTGGATCTAAATAATACGAAACCTCGCTCTATGATTTGAAGTTAAAATCCTCAAATATGGTAAAATAGTGAATTTTTCACGTTAATCATGTAATTTGATATTACGTAAATATATTCATTTTTACCAATATTTCGATACTATTTCATGTAGTATTACGATATGTGATTTGGCCTTCAAATCTCAGAATGTCGCGTAATATTGCACTTTAAGCAAGTTTTCTTGCATTTTGTTTCGTACGAAAAATCATCGAATTTAGCAATATTTTGACGTTTATCTTCCCCTTTTCCTTTATGTGATTTAAACAAAATTTCACCGAATTAAGCAATATTTTGCCATTATTCCACGTTTTTTGTGAATTTTCAGTTTATTGTTATTAATTCATTAAATATTCGATAAAAATGATGCAAACACATAATTGATTAGAAATTAACCTTAAATACTTCATTTTCAATCAACCATTTGTTTCTCGTTAAAATACTGTGTAGGATGTTGAAAAGGTGAGAAGTTCGGTTTTTATTGCATATATCGACGTTTCACCCGGATTAGAACGGTTTTACGTGTACATCTTCCATCGGTAATATGAACGGAAAATCAGGAACATTTTAGTTAATTCTAATGAAAACACATTGGTTTTATCATTTGTATTGGAAACAACATCATATGTCTTCAAAATCATATGAAAAGACATATGTCATATGTCTTTCCTTGGATCTAAATAATACGAAACCTCGCTCTATGATGTGAAGTTAAAACTCTCAAATATGGTAAAATAGTGACTTTTTCACGTTAATCATGTAGTTTGATATTACGTAAATATATTCGTTTTTACCAATATTTCGATACTATTTCATGTAGTATCACGATATGTGATTTGGCCTTCAAATCTCAGAATGTCGCATAATATTGCATTTTAAGCAGGTTTTCTTGCATTTTGTTTCGTACGAAAAATCATCGAATTTAGCAATATTTTGACGTTTATCATCCCCTTTTACTCTATGTGATTTAAACAAAATATAAACGAATTAGGCAATATTTTGCCGTTTTCCATTATATATGGGTATTAATTCATTATATATACGATAAAAATGATGCAAACACATAATTGATTAGATAATAACCTTAAATACTTCATTTTCAATCATCTATTTGTTTCTCGTTAAAATACTGAGTAAAATATTGAAAAGGGGAGAAGTTCGGTTTTTATTGCATATATCGACGTTTCAGCCGGATTAGAGCGGTTTTCGTGTACATCTTCCATCGGTAATATTAACGAAAAATCAGGAACATTTTAGTTAATTCTAATCAAAACACATTGATTTTTATCATTTGTATTGGAAACAACATTGTCATATGTCTTTTCTTGGACCTAAATGATACGAAACCTCGCTCTATGATTTGAAGTTAAAATCATCAAATATGGTAAAATAGTGACTTTTTAACGTTAATCATGCAGTTTGATATTCCGATAATATATTCATTGTTACCAATATTTCATGTAGTATCACGATATCTGATTTGCCCTTCAAATCTCAGAATGTCGCATAATATTGCATTTTAAGCAAGTTTTCTTGCATTTTGTTTCGTATGAAAAATCATCGAATTTAGCAATATTTTGACGTTTATCATCCCCTTTTCCTCTACGTGATTTAAACAAGATATCATCGAATTAGGTAATATTTTGCCGTTTTCCACGTTTTTGTGAATTTTCAGTTTATGGGTATTATTTCATTATATATACGATAAAAATGATGCAAACACATAATTGATTAGATAATAACCTTAAATACTTCATTTTCAATCAACTATTTGTTTCTCGTTAAAATACTGAATTAATATTGAAAAGGGGAGAAGTTCTGTTTTTATTGCATATATCGACGTTTCAGCCGGATTAGAGCGGTTTTACGTGTACATCTTCCATCGGTAATGTAAACGGAAAATCATGAACATTTTAGTTAATTCTAATGAAAACACATTGGTTTTATCATTTGTATTGGAAACAACATTGTCATATGTCTTTTCTTGGATCTAAATAATACGAAACCTCGCTCTATGATTTGAAGTTAAAATCCTCAGATATGGTAAAATAGTGACTTATTAACGTTAATCATGTAGTTTGATATTACGAAAATATATTCATTTTTACCAATATTTCGATACTATTTCATGTAGTATCACGATATCTGATTTGGCCTTCAAATCTCAGAATGTCGCGTAATATTGCATTTTAAGCAAGTTTTCTTGCATTTTGTTTCGTACGAAAAATCATCGAATTTAGCAATATTTTGACGTTTATCTTCCCCTTTTCCTTTATGTGATTTAAACAAAATATCACCGAATTAAGCAATATTTTGCCATTTTTCCACGTTTTTTGTGAATTTTCAGTTTATTGTTATTAATTCATTAAATATTCGATAAAAATGATGCAAACACATAATTGATTAGAAATTAACCTTAAATACTTCATTTTCAATCAACCATTTGTTTCTCGTTAAAATACTGTGTAGGATGTTGAAAAGGTGAGAAGTTCGGTTTTTATTGCATATATCGACGTTTCAGCCGGATTAGAACGGTTTTACGTGTACATCTTCCATCGGTAATATAAACGGAAAATCAGGAACATTTTTGTTAATTCTAATGAAAACACATTGGTTTTATCATTTGTATTGGAAACAACATCATATGTCTTCAACATCATATGAAAAGACATATGTCATATGTCTTTTCTTGGATCTAAATAATACGAAACCTCGCTCTATGATGTGAAGTTAAAATCCTCAAATATGGTAAAATAGTGACTTTTTTCACGTTTTTAATGTAGTTTGATATTACGTAAATATATTCATTTTTACCAATATTTCCATACTAATTCATGTAGTATCACGATATGTGATTTGGCCTTCAAATCTCAGAATGTCGCATAATATTGCATTTTTAGCAGGTTTTCTTGCATTTTGTTTCGTACGAAAAATCATCGAATTTAGCAATATTTTGACGTTTATCATCGCCTTTTACTCTATGTGATTTAAACAAAATATCATCGAATTAGGCAATATTTTGCCATTTTCCACGTTTTTGTGAATTTTCAGTTTATGGGTATTAATTCATTATATATACGATAAAAATGATGCAAACACATAATTGATTTGATAATAACCTTAAATACTTCATTTTCAATCAAGTATTTTTTTCTCGTTAAAATACTGAGTAAGATATTGAAAAGGGGAAAAGTTCTGTTTTTATTGCATTTATCGACGTTTCAGCCGGAAGAGAGCGGTTTTCGTGTACATCTTCCATCGGTAATATAAACGGAAAATCCGGAACATTTTAGTTAATTCTTATGAAAACACATTGATTATTATCATTTGTATTGGAAACAACATTGTCATATGTCTTTTCTTGGATCTAAATAATACGAAACCTCGCTCTATGATTTGAATTTCAAATCCTCAAATATGGTAAAATAGTGACTTTTTCACGTTAATTATGTAGTTTGATATTACGTAAATATATTCATTTTTACCAATATTTCGATACTATTTCATGTAGTATCACGATATGTGATTTGGCCTTTATATCTCAGAATGTCGCGTAAAATAGCATTTTAAGCAAGTTTTCTTGCATTTTGTTTCGTACGAAAAATCATCGAATTTAGCAATATTTTGACGTTTATCTTCCCCTTTTCCTTTATGTGATTTAAACAAAATATCACCGAATTAAGCAATATTTTGCCATTTTTCCACGTTTTTGGTGAATTTTCAGTTTATTGTTATTAATTCATTAAATATTCGATAAAAATGATGCAAACACATAATTGATTAGAAATTAACCTTAAATACTTCATTTTCAATCAACCATTTGTTTCTCGTTAAAATACTGTGTAGGATGTTGAAAAGGTGAGAAGTTCGGTTTTTATTGCATATATCGACGTTTCAGCCGGATTAGAACGGTTTTACGTGTACATCTTCCATCGGTAATATAAACGGAAAATCAGGAACATTTTAGTTAATTCTAATGAAAACACATTGGTTTTATCATTTGTATTGGAAACAACATCATATGTCTTCAACATCATATGAAAAGACATATGTCATATGTCTTTTCTTGGATCTAAATAATACGAAACCTCGCTCTATGATGTGAAGTTAAAATCCTCAAATATGGTAAAATAGTGACTTTTTTCACGTTTTTAATGTAGTTTGATATTACGTAAATATATTCATTTTTACCAATATTTCGATACTATTTCATGTAGTATCACGATATGTGATTTGGCCTTCAAATCTCAGAATGTCGCATAATATTGCATTTTTAGCAGGTTTTCTTGCATTTTGTTTCGTACGAAAAATCATCGAATTTAGCAATATTTTGACGTTTATCATCGCCTTTTACTCTATGTGATTTAAACAAAATATCATCGAATTAGGCAATATTTTGCCATTTTCCACGTTTTTGTGAATTTTCAGTTTATGGGTATTAATTCATTATATATACGATAAAAATGATGCAAACACATAATTGATTTGATAATAACCTTAAATACTTCATTTTCAATCAAGTATTTTTTTCTCGTTAAAATACTGAGTAAGATATTGAAAAGGGGAAAAGTTCTGTTTTTATTGCATATTTCGACGTTTCAGCCGGATTAGAGCGGTTTTACGTGTACATCTTCCATCGGTAATATAAACGGAAAATCAGAAACATTTTAGTTAATTCTAATCAAAACACATTGATTTTTATCATTTGTATTAGAAACAACATTGTCATATGTCTTTTCTTGGATCTAAATAATACGAAACCTCGCTCTATGATTTGAAGTTAAAATCCTCAAATATGGTAAAATAGTGACTTTTTCACGTTAATCATGTAGTTTGATATTACGTAAATATATTCATTTTTACCAATATTTCGATACTATTTCATGTAGTATCACGATTTGGCCTTCATATCTCAGAATGTCGCATAATATTGCATTTTAAGCAAGTTTTCTTGCATTTTATTTCGTACGAAAAATCATCGAATTTAGCAATATTTTGACGTTTATCATCCCCTTTTCCTTTATGTGATTTAAACAAAATATCACCGAATTAAGCAATATTTTGCCATTTTTCCACGTTTTTGTGAATTTTCAGTTTATTGTTATTAATTCATTATATATACGATAAAAATTATGCAAACACATAATTGATTAGAAATTAACCTTAAATACTTCATTTTCAATCAACCATTTGTTTCTCGTTAAAATACTGTGTAGGATATTGAAAAGGTGAGAAGTTCGGTTTTTATTTCATATATCGACGTTTCAGCCGGATTAGAACGGTTTTACGTGTACATCTTCCATCGGTAATATAAACGGAAAATCAGGAACATTTTAGTTAATTCTAATGAAAACACATTGGTTGTATCATTTGTATTGGAAACAACATCATATGTCTTCAACATCATATGAAAAGACATATGTCATATGTCTTTTCTTGGATCTAAATAATACGAAACCTCGCTCTATGATTTGAAGTTAAAATCCTCAAATATGGTAAAATAGTGACTTTTTTAACGTTTTTCATGTAGTTTGATATTACGTAAATATATTCATTTTTACCAATATTTCGATACTATTTCATATAGTATCACGATATGTGATTTGGCCTGCAAATCTCAGAATGTCGCGTAATATTGCATTTTAAGCAAGTTTTCTTGCGTTTTGTTTCGTACGAAAAATCAATGAATTTAGCAATATTTTGACGTTTATCATCCCCTTTTCCTCTACGTGATTTAAACAAAATATTTTCGAATTAGGCAATATTTTGCCGTTTTCCACGTTTTTGTGAATTTTCAGTTTATGGGTATTAATTCATTATATATACGATAAAAATGATGCAAACACATAATTGATTAGAAATTAACCTTAAATACTTCATTTTCAATCAACCATTTGTTTCTCGTTAAAATACTGTGTAGGATATTGAAAAGGTGAGAAGTTCAGTTTTTATTGCATATATCGACATTTCAGCCGGATTAGAACGGTTTTACGTGTACATCTTCCATCGGTAATATAAACGGAAAATCAGGAACATTTTAGTTAATTCTAATGAAAACACATTGGTTGTATCATTTGTATTGGAAACAACATCATATGTCTTCAACATCATATGAAAAGACAAATGTCATATGTCTTCTTGGATCTAAATAATACGAAACCTCGCTCTATGATTTGAAGTTAAAATCCTCAAATATGGTAAAATAGTGACTTTTTTCACGTTTTTCATGTAGTTTGATATTACGTAAATATATTCATTTTTACCAATATTTCCATACTATTTCATGTAGTATCACGATATCTGATTTTGCCTTCAAATCTCAGAATGTCGCATAATATTGCATTTTAAGCAAGTTTTCTTGCATTTTGTTTCGTACGAAAAATCATCGAATTTAGCAATATTTTGACGTTTATCATCTCCTTTTCCTCTACGTGATTTAAACAAAATATCATCGAATTAGGCAATAATTTGCCGTTTTCCACGTTTTTGTGAATTTTCAATTTATGGGTATTTATTCATTATATATACGATAAAAATGATGCAAACACATAATTGATTAGATAATAACCTTAAATGCTTCATTTTCAATCAACCATTTGTTTCTCGTTAAAATACTGAGTAAGATATTAAAAAGGGGAGAAGTTCTGTTTTTATTGCATATATCAACGTTTCAGCCGGATTAGAGCGGTTTTACGTGTACATCTTCCATCGGTAATATAAACGGAAAATCATGAACATTTTAGTTAATTCTAATGAAAACACATTGGTTTTATCATTTGTATTGGAAACAACATTGTCATATGTCTTTTCTTGGATCTAAATAATACGAAACCTCGCTCTATGATTTGAAGTTAAAATCCTCAAATATGGTAAAATAGTGACTTTTTCACGTTAATCATGTAGTTTGATATTACGTAAATATATTCATTTTTACCAATATTTCGATACTATTTCATGTAGTATCACGATTTGGCCTTCATATCTCAGAATGTCGCATAATATTGCATTTTAAGCAAGTTTTCTTGCATTTTGTTTCGTACGAAAAATCATCGAATTTAGCAATATTTTGACGTTTATCATCCCCTTTTCCTTTATGTGATTTAAACAAAATATCACCGAATTAAGCAATATTTTGCCATTTTTCCACGTTTTTTGTGAATTTTCAGTTTATTGTTATTAATTCATTAAATATTCGATAAAAATGATGCAAACATATAATTGATTAGAAATTAACCTTAAATACTTCATTTTCAATCAACCATTTGTTTCTCGTTAAAATACTGAGTAGGATGTTTAAAAGGTGAGAAGTTCGGTTTTTATTGCATACATCGACGTTTCAGCCGGATTAGAACGGTTTTACGTGTACATCTTCCATCGGTAATATAAACGGAAAATCAGGAACATTTTAGTTAATTCTAATGAAAACACATTGGTTGTATCATTTGTATTGGAAACAACATCATATGTCTTCAACATCATATGAAAAGATATATGTCATATGTCTTCTTGGATCTAAATAATACGAAACCTCGCTCTATGATTTGAAGTTAAAATCCTCAAATATGGTAAAATAGTGACTTTTTTCACGTTTTTCATGTAGTTTGATATTACGTAAATATATTCATTTTTACCAATATTTCGATACTATTTCATGTAGTATCACGATATGTGAGTTGGCCTGCAAATCTCAGAATGTCGCATAATATTGCATTTTAAGCAAGTTTTCTTGCATTTTGTTTCGTACGAAAAATAATCGAATTTAGCAATATTTTGACGTTTATCATCCCCTTTTCCTCTACGTGATTTAAACAAAATATTTTCGAATTAGGCAATATTTTGCCGTTTTCCACGTTTTTGTGAATTTTCAGTTTATGGGTATAAATTCATTATATATACGATAAAAATGATGCAAACACATAATTGATTAGATAATAACCTTAAATACTTCATTTTCAATCAACTATTTGTTTCTCGTTAAAATACTGAGTAAGATATTGAAAAGTGGAGAAGTTCTGTTTTTATTGCATATATCGACGTTTCAGCCGGATTAGAGCGGTTTTACGTGTACATCTTCCATCGGTAATATAAACGGAAAATCATGAACATTTTAGTTAATTCTAATGAAAACACATTGGTTTTATCATTTGTATTGGAAACAACATTGTCATATGTCTTTTCTTGGATCTAAATAATACGAAACCTCGCTCTATGATTTGAAGTTAAAATCCTCAAATATGGTAAAATAGTGACTTTTTCACGTTAATCATGTTGTTTGATATTACGTAAATATATTCATTTTTACCAATATTTCGATACTATTTCATGTAGTATCACGATATGTGATTTCGCCTTCAAATCTCAGAATGTCGCGTAATATTGCATTTTAAGCAAGTTGTCTTGCGTTTTGTTTCGTACGAAAAATCAATGAATTTAGCAATATTTTGACGTTTATCTTCCCCTTTTTCTTTATGTGATTTAAACAAAATATAACCGAATTAAGCAATATTTTGCCATTTTTCCACGTTTTTTGTGAATTTTCAGTTTATTGTTATTAATTCATTAAATATTCGATAAAAATGATGCAAACATATAATTTATTAGAAATTAACCTTAAATACTTCATTTTCAATCAACCATTTGTTTCTCGTTAAAATACTGTGTAGGATGTTTAAAAGGTGAGAAGTTCGGTTTTTATTGCATATATCGACGTTTCAGCCGGATTAGAACGGTTTTACGTGTGCATCTTCCATCGGTAATATAAAGGGAAAATCAGGAACATTTTAGTTAATTCTAATGAAAACACATTGGTTTTATCATTTGTATTGGAAACAACATCATATGTCTTCAACATCATATGAAAAGACATATGTCATATGTCTTTTCTTGGATCTAAATAATACGAAACCTCGCTCTATGATGTGAAGTTAAAATCCTCAAATATGGTAAAATAGTGACTTTTTTCACATTTTTCATGTAGTTTGATATTACGTAAATATATTCATTTTTACCAATATTTCGATACTATTTCATGTAGTATCACGATATGTGATTTGGCCTTCAAATCTCAGAATGTCGCATAATATTGCATTTTAAGCAGGTTTTCTTGCATTTTGTTTCGTACGAAAAATCTTCGAATTTAGCAATATTTTGACGTTTATCATCCGCTTTTACTCTATGTGATTTAAACAAAATATCATCGAATTAGGCAATATTTTGCCGTTTTCCACGTTTTTGTGAATTTTCAGTTTATGGGTATTAATTCATTAAATATACGATAAAAATGATGCAAACACATAATTGATTAGAAATTAACCTTAAATACTTCATTTTCAATCAACCATTTGTTTCTCGTTAAAATACTGTGTAGGATATTGAAAAGGAAAAGTTCAGTTTTTATTGCATATATCGACGTTTCAGCCGGATTAGAACGGTTTTACGTGTACATCTTCCATCGGTAATATAAACGGAAAATCAGGAATATTTTAGTTAATTCTAATGAAAACACATTGGTTTTATCATTTGTATTGGAAACAACATTGTCATATGTCATTTCTTCGATCTAAATAATACGAAACCTTGCTCTATGATTTGAAGTTAAAATCCTCAAATATGGTAAAATAGTGACTTTTTAACGTTAATCATGTAGTTTGATATTACGAAAATATATTCATTTTTACCAATATTTCGATACTATTTCATGTAGTATCACGATATGTGATTTGGCCTTCATATCTCAGAATGTCGCGTAATATTGCATTTTAAGCAAGTTTTCTTGCATTTTGTTTCGTACGAAAAATCATCGAATTTAGCAATATTTTGACGTTTATCTTCCCCTTTTCGTTTATGTGATTTAAACAAAATATCACCGAATTAAGCAATATTTTGCCATTTTTCCACGTTTTTGTGAATTTTCAGTTTATTGTTATTAAATCATTAAATATACGATAAAAATGATGCAAACACATAATTGATTAGAAATTAACCTTAAATACTTCATTTTCAATCAACCATTTGTTTCTCGTTAAAATACTGTGTAGGATATTAAAAAGGTGAGAAGTTCGGTTTTTATTGCATATATCGACGTTTCAGCCGGATAAGAACGGTTTTACGTGTACATCTTTCGTCGGTGATATAAACGGAAAATGAGGAACATTTTAGTTAATTCTAATGAAAACACATTGGTTTTATCATTTGTATTGGAAACAACATCATATGTCTTCAACATCATATGAAAAGACATATGTCATATGTCTTTTCTTGGATCTAAATAATACGAAACCTCGCTCTATGATTTGAAGTTAAAATCCGCAAATATGGTAAAATAGTGACTTTTTTCACGTTTTTCATGTAGTTTGATATTACGTAAATATATTCATTTTTACCAATATTTCGATACTATTTCATGTAGTATCACGATATGTGATTTAGCTTTCAAATCTCAGAATTTCGCATAATATTGCATTTTAAGCAAGTTTTCTTGCATTTTGTTTCGTACGAAAAATCATCGAATTTAGCAATATTTTGACGTTTATCATCCCCTTTTCCTTTATGTGATTTAAACAAAATATCATCGAATTAGGCAATATATTGCCGTTTTCCACGTTGTTGTGAATTTTCGGTTTATGGGTATTAATTCATTATATATACGATAAAAATGATGCAAACACATAATTGATTAGATAATATCCTTAAATACTTCATTTTCTATCATCTATTTGTTTCTCGTTAAAATACTGAGTAAGATATTGAGAAGGGGAGAAGTTCGGTTTTTATTGCATATATCGACGTTTCAGCCGGATTAGAGCGGTTTTCGTGTACATTTTCCATCGGTAATATAAACGGAAAATCAGGAACATTTTAGTTAATTCTAATGAAAACACATTGATTTTTATCAATTGTATTGGAAACAACATTGTCATATGTCTTTTCTTGGATCTAAATAATTCGAAACCTCGCTCTCTGATTTGAAGTTAAAATCCTCAAATATGGTAAAATAGTGACTTTTTAACGTTAATTATGTAGTTTGATATTACGTAAATATATTCATTTTTACCAATATTTCGATACTATTTCATGTAGTATCACGATATCTGATTTGGCCTTCAAATCTCAGAATGTCGCATAATATTGCATTTTAAGCAAGTTTTCTTGCATTTTGTTTCGTACGAAAAATCATCGAAATTAGCAATATTTTGACGTTTATCATCCGCTTTTCCTCTATGTGATTTAAACAAAATATCATCGAATTAGGCAATATTTTGCCGTTTTCCACGTTTTTGTGAATTTTCAGTTTATGGGTATTAATTCATTATATATACGATAAAAATGATGCAAACACATAAATGATTAGAAATTCACCTTAAATACTTCATTTTCAATCAACCATTTGTTTCTCGGTAAAATACTGAGTAAGATATTGAAAAGGGGAGAAGTTCTCTTTTATTGTATATATCGACGTTTCAGCCGGATTAGTGCGGTTTTAGGTGTACATCTTCCATGGGTATTATAAACGGAAAATCAGAAACATTTTAGTTAATTCTAATGAAAACACATGGATTTTTATCATTTGTATTGGAAACAACAATCTTATATATATTTTTTTGGATCTAAATAATACGAAACCTCGCTTTATGATTTGAAGTTAAAATACTCAAGTTTTGAAATATAGCATTTTTTTACGTTGTAGTGTGACTTTACGTAAGTGTATTCGTTTTACCAATATTTCGATACTACTTCATGAAGTATCTTGAGCCTCTACATCACTCTCTTGAGCCTCTGTATCACTCTCTTGAGCCTCTGCATCAGTTTCTTGATCCTCTTCATTACTCTCTTGAGCCTCTGCATCATTCTCTTGAGCCTCTGCATCATTCTCTTGAGCCTCTGCATCCCTCTCTCAAGCCTCTACATCATTCTCTTGAGCCTCTGCATTACTCTCTTGAGCCTCTGCATCACACTATTAAGCCTCTGCATCACTCTCTTAAGCCTCTGCATCTTTCGCTTCACCCTCTGCATCACTCGCTTTAGCCTCTGCATCCCTCTCTGGAGCCACAGCATCCCTCTTTTGAGCCTCTGCATCATTCTCTTGAGCCTCTGCATCCCTCCCTTAAGCCTCTGCATCACTCTCTTGAACCTCTGCATCCCTTTCTCTAGCAACTGCATCACTCTCTTGAGCCTCTGCATCCCTCTCATAAGCCTCTGCATCCCTCTATTAAACCTTTGCATCACTCTCTTAAGCCTCTGCATCCCTCTCTTGAGCCTCTGCATCACTCTCAAGAGCCTCTGCATCACTCTCTTGAACCTCTGCATCCCTCTCTTGAGCCCCTGCATCCCTCTCTTGAGCCCCTGCATCCCTCTCATGAGCCTCTGCATTCCTCTCTTCAGTCTCTGCATCCCTCTCATGAGCCTCTGTATCATTCTCCTAGGCCTCTGCCTCACTCTTTTGAACCTCTGCATCACTCTCTTGAGCCTCTACATCCCTCTTTTGAGCCTCTGCAGCACTCTCTTTAGCCTTGGCATCCCTCTCATAAGCCTCTGCATCACTCTCTTGAGCCTCTGCATCACTCTCTTAAGCCTCTGCATCCCTCTCTTGAGCCTTTGCATCACTCTCTTGAGCCTCTGCATCACTCTCTTGAGCCTCTGCATAACTCTCTTGAGCATCTGCATCACTCTCTTGAGCCTCTGCATCCCTCTCTTTAGCCTCTGCATCACTCTCTTGAGCCTCTGCATCACTCTAGTGAGCCTCTGCATTATTCTCTTGAGTCTCTGCATCCCTCTCTTAAGCCTATGCAACACTCTCTTCAGCCTCTGCATCACTCTCTTAAGCCTCTGCATCACTCTCTTCGGCCTCTGAATCACCGTCTTAAGCCTCTGCTTACCTCTCTTGATCCTCTGCATCACTCTCTTGAGCCTCTGCATCACTCTCATGATCTTCTGCATCATTTTCTTGAGCCTCTGCATCACTCTCTTGAGCCTCTACATCACTCTCTTGAGCCTCTGCATCACTCTCTAAAGTCTCTGCATCCCTCTCCTGATCCTCTGCATCACTCTCTTAAGCCTCTGCATCTCTCTCTTCCCCTCTCTGCGTCACTCTCTTTAGCCTCTGCATCCCTTTCTGGAGCCTCAGCATCCCTCTCTTGAGCCTCTGCATCACTCTTTTGAGCCTCTGCATCATTTTCTCAAGCCTCTGCATCCCTCTCTTAAGCCTCTGCATCACTCTCTTAAGCTTCTGCATCTCTTTCTTAAGCCTCTGCATCACTCTCTTGAGCCTCTGCATCCCTCTCATAAGCCTCTGCATCCCTATATTCAACCTTTGCATCACTCTCATAAGCCTCTGCATCCCTCTTTTGAGCCTCTGCATCACTCTCAAGAGCCTCTGCATCCCCTCTCTTGAGCCTCTGCATCCCTCTCTTAAGCCTCTGAATCACTCTCTTCAGCCTCTGCATCACTCTCTTGAGCTTCTGCATCACTCTCTTGAGTCTCTGCATCACTCTCCTAAGCCTCTGCATCCCTCTCTTCAGCCTCTGCATCACTCTCTTCAGCCTCTGCATCACTCTCTTGAGCTTCTGCATCACTCTCTTGAGCTTCTGCATCACTCTCTCGAGCCTCTGCATCACTCTCTTCATCCTCTGCATCCCTCACTTGAGCATCTGCATCACTCTCTTGGGCCCCTGCATCCATCTCTTGAGCCTCTGCATCACTCTCCTGAGCCTCTGCATCACCCTCTTAAGCCTCTGCATCCCTATTTTGAGCCTCTGCATCACTTTCTTAAGCCTCTGTATCACTCTCCTGAGCTTCCGCATCATTCTCTTGAGCCTCTGCATCACTCCCTTGAGCCTCTGCATCCCTCTCTTAAGCCTCTGCATTTCTCTCTTGAACCTCTGCATCACTCTCTTGAGCCTCTGCATCTCTCTCTTGAGCTTCTGCATCCCTCACTTGAGCCTCTGCATCCCTCTCTTGAGCCTCTGCATCCCTCTCATGGGCCTTTGCATACCTCTCTTACAGCCTCTGCATCACTCGCGTAAACATCTGAATCACTCTCTTAAGCCTCTGCATCACTCTCTTAAGCCTCTGTATCACTCTCCTGAGCTTCCGCATCACTCTCTTGAGCCTCTGCATCACTCCCTTGAGCCTCTGCATCCCTCTCTTAAGCCTATGCATTTCTCTCTTGAACCTCTGCATCACTCTCTTGAGCCTCTGCATCACTCTCTTGAGCTTCTGCATCCCTCACTTGAGCCTCTGCATCCCTCTCTTGAACCTCTGCATCCCTCTTTTAGGCCTTTGCATACCTCTCTTAGAGCCTTTGCATCACTCTCTTAAGCCTCTGCATCACTCGCGTAAACCTCTGGATCACTCTCTTGAGCTTCTGCATTACTCTCTTGAGCCCCTGCATCACTCTATGGGCCTCTGCATCATTCTCCTGAGCCTCTGCATCCCTCTCTTGAGCTCCTGCATCCTTCTCATGAGCCTCTGCATCCCTCTCCTGAGCCTTTGCATCACTCTCTTAAGCCTCTGCACCCCTCTCTTGAGCCCCTGCATTCCTCTCTTGAGCCTCTGCATCGCTCTCTTGAGCATCTGCATCCCTCTCTTTAGCCTTTGCATCACTCTCTTAAAATTCTGCATCACTCTCGTGAGCCTCTGCATCCCTCTCTTTAGCCTCTGCATCACTCTCTTCAGCCTCTGCATCCCTCTCCTGAGCATGTGAATCATTCTCTTAGGCCTCTGCATCTATTGAGCCTCTGCATCACTTTTTTGAGCCTCTGCATCCCTCTCTGGATCCTCAGCATCCCTCGCTTAAGCCTCTACATCACTCTCATGATCCTCTGCATCACTCTCGTAAGCCTCTGCATCACTCTCCTGAGCCTCTACATCCCTCTCTTGAGCCTCTGCATCATCAAGGGAGTGATGCAGAGGCTTAAGAGAGGGATGCAGAGGCTCAAGAGAATGATGCAGAAGCTCAAGAGTGTGATGCAGAGGCTTACGAGAGATGATGCAGAGGATCATGAGAGTGATGCAGAGGCTTAAGAGAGGGATGCAGAGGCTCAAGAGAATGATGCAGAGGCTCAAGAGAGTGATGCAGAGGCTCAATAGAGAAAGGCAGAGGCTTAAGAGAGTGATACAGAGGCTCAAGAGAATGATGTAGAGGCATAAGAGACGGATGCCGAGGCTCAAGAGAGGAATGCAGAAGCTCAAGAGAGTGATTCAGAGGCTTACGAGAGTTACGCAGAGGTTTAAGAGAGTGATGCAGAGGCTTAAGAGAGGGATGCAGAGTCTTAAGAGAGTTAAGCAAAGGCTCAAGAGAGGGATGCAGGGGCTCAAGAGAGGGGTGCAGAGGCTCAAGTGAGGGATGCAGAGGCACAAGAGAGGGATGCAGAGGCTCTTGAGAGTGATGCAGAGGCTAGAGAGAGGGATGCAGAGGAATAGCGAGTGATGCAAAGGCTCACGAGAGGGATGCAGAGGCTCATGAGAGGGATGCAAGAGTTCAAGAGAGAGACGCAGAGGCTCAAGAAAGGGATGCAGAGGCTTAAGAAACTGATGCAGAGGCTCAAAAGAGGGATGCAGAGGCTTAAGAGGGTGATGCAGAGGCTCAAGAAAGTGATGCAGAGGCTGAAGAGATGGATGCAGGGGGCTCAAGAGAGTGATGGAGAGGCTCAATGAAGTGATTCAGAGGTTTACGAGAGAGATGCCGAGGCTTAAGAGAATGATGCAGAGGCTTACGAGAGTGATGCAGAAGCTTAAGAAAGTGATGCAGAGGCTCAAGAGAGGGATGCAGAGGCTCAAGAGAGGGATGAATAGGCTGAAGAGAAGGATGCAGAGGCTCAAGAAAGGGATGCAGAGGCTAAAGTGAGCGATGCAGAGGCACAAGAAAAAGATGCAGAGGCACTTGAAAGTGATGCAGAGGTTCAAGAGAGGGATGCAGAGGCTTAAGTGAGTGATGCAAAGGCTCAAGAGAGGGATATAGAGGCTCAAGAGAATGATGCAGAGGCTTAAGCGGGATATGCAGAGGCTCCAGCGAATGATGCAGAGGCTCAAGAGAGTGATGCAGAGGATCAAGAGAGTGATGCAGAGGCTGACGAGAGTGATGCAAAGGATCATGAGAGTGATGTAGAGGCTTAAGCGAGGGATACTGAGGATCCAGAGAGGGATGCAGACGCTCCCGATAGTGATGCAGAGGTTCAAGAGAGAAAGGCAGAGGCTTGAGAGAATGATGCAGAGGCTCAGGAGAATGATGTAGAGGCATAAGAGAGGGATGCAGGGGCTCAAGCGAATGATGCAGAGGCTGAAGAGAGTGATGCAGAGGCTCAAGAAAGGGATGCAGAGGCTCAAGAGAGTGATTCAGAGGATTACAAGAGTGATGCAGAGGCGTAGGAGAGGGATGCAGAGGCTCAAGAGAGTGATGCAGAGGCTCAAGAGAGGGATGCAGGGGCTCAAGAGTGGGATGCATAGGCTCAAGTGAGGGATGCAGAGGAAAAGATAGGGATGCAGATGCTCTTGAGAGTGATGCAAAGTCTCAAGAGAGGGATGCAGAGGCTCATGAGAGGGATGCAGGAGTTCAAGAGAGAGACGAAGAGGCTCAAGAATGGGATGTAGAGGCTTAAGAAACTGATGCAGAGGATCAAAAGAGGGATGCAGTGGCTTAAGAAGGTGATGCAGAGGCTCAAGAAAGTGATGCAGAGGCTCAAGAAAGGGAAGCAGGGGCTCAAGATAGTGATGGAGAGGCTCAATAGAGTGATTCAAAGTTTTACGAGAGTGATGCAGAGGCTTACGAGAGTGATGCAGAGGCTTAAGAGAGTAATGCAGAGGCTGAAGAGAGGGATGAATAGGCTCAAGAGAGGGATGCAGAGGCTTAAGAGAGTGATGCAGAGGCTGAAGAGAATGATGCAGAGGCTTAAGAGAGGGATGAAGAGACTCAAGAGAGTGATGCAGAGGCTCAAGACAGGGGATGCAGAGGCTTAAGAGAGGGATGCAGAGAATCATGAGAGGGATGCAAGAGTTCAAGAGAGAGACGCAGAGGCTCAAGAAAGGGATGCAGAGGCTTAAGAAACTGATGCAGAGGCTCAAAAGAGGGATGCAGAGGCTTAAGAGGGTGATGCAGAGGCTCAAGAAAGTGATGCAGAGGCTGAAGAGAGGGATGCAGGGGCTCAAGAGAGTGATGGAGAGGCTCAATGAAGTGATTCAGAGGTTTACGAGAGAGATGCAGAGGCTTAAGAGAATGATGCAGAGGCTTACGAGAGTGATGCAGAAGCTTAAGAAAGTGATGCAGAGGCTCAAGAGAGGGATGCAGAGGCTCAAGAGAGGGATGAATAGGCTGAAGAGAAGGATGCAGAGGCTCAAGAAAGGGATACAGAGGGTAAAGTGAGCGATGCAGAGGCACAAGAAAAAGATGCAGAGGCACTTGAAAGTGATGCAGATGTTCAAGAGAGGGATGCAGAGGCTTAAGTGAGTGATGCAAAGGCTCAAGAGAGGGATGGAGAGGCTCAAGAGAATGATGCAGAGGCTTAAGCGGGATATGCAGAGGCTCAAGCGAATGATGCAGAGGCTCAAGAGAGTGATGCAGAGGATCAAGAGAGTGATGCAGAGGCTGACGAGAGTGATGCAAAGGATCATGAGAGTGATGTAGAGGCTTAAGCGAGGGATACTGAGGATCCAGAGAGGGATGCAGACGCTCCCGATAGTGATGCAGAGGCTCAAGAGAGAAAGGCAGAGGCTTGAGAGAATGATGCAGAGGCTCAAGAAAATGATTTAGAGGCATAAGAGAGGGATGCAGGGGCTCAAGCGAATGATGCAGAGGCTGAAGAGAGTGATGCAGAGGCTCAAGAGAGGGATGCAGAGGCTCAAGAGAGTGATTCAGAGGCTTACAAGAGTGATGCAGAGGCGTAGGAGAGGGATGCAGAGGCTCAAGAGAGTGATGCAGAGGCTCAAGAGAGGGATGCAGGGGCTCAAGAGTGCGATGCATAGGCTCAAGTGAGGGATGCAGAGGAAAAGATAGGGATGCAGATGCTCTTGAGAGTGATGCAAAGTCTCAAGAGAGGGATGCAGAGGCTCATGAGAGGGATGCAGGAGTTCAAGAGAGAGACGAAGAGGCTCAAGAATGGGATGTAGAGGCTTAAGAAACTGATGCAGAGGATCAAAAGAGGGATGCAGTGGCTTAAGAAGGTGATGCAGAGGCTCAAGAAAGTGATGCAGAGGCTCAAGAAAGGGAAGCAGGGGCTCAAGATAGTGATGGAGAGGCTCAATAGAGTGATTCAAAGTTTTACGAGAGTGATGCAGAGGCTTACGAGAGTGATGCAGAGGCTTAAGAGAGTAATGCAGAGGCTGAAGAGAGGGATGAATAGGCTCAAGAGAGGGATGCAGAGGCTTAAGAGAGTGATGCAGAGGCTGAAGAGAATGATGCAGAGGCTTAAGAGAGGGATGAAGAGACTCAAGAGTGTGATGCAGAGGCTCAAGACAGGGGATGCAGAGGCTTAAGAGAGGGATGCAGAGAATCAAAAGAGTGATGCAGAGGCTGAAGCGAGGGATGCAGTGGCTCTTGAGAGCGATGCAAACGCTCAAGAGAGGGATGCAGAGGCTCATGAGAGGGATGCAGAGGCTCAAGTGAGGGATGGAGGGGCTTAGGAGAATGATGCAGAGGCTCAAGAAAGGGATGCAGAGGCTCAAGAGAGTGATACAGAGGCTCAGGAGAGTGATGCATAAGCTTAAGAGAGTGATGCAGAGGCTTAAGAAAGGGATGCAAAGGTTCAAGAGAGTGGTGCAGAGGCTCAAGAGAGTGATGCAGAGGCTTAGGAGAACGATGCAGAGGCTCAAGAGAGGGATGCAGGGGTTGAAGAGAGTGATGCAGAGGCTTAAGTGAGTGATGCAGAGGCTAGAGAGAGTGATGTAGAGGCTCAAGAGAGTGATGCAGAGGCTGAAGAGAGAGAAGCAGAAGCTTAAGAGAGTGATGCAGAGGCTCGAGAGAGTGATGCAGAGGCTCAAGAAAATGATGTAGAAGCTTAAGAGAGGGATGCAGAGGCTAAAGAGAATAATGGAGAGGCTCGAGAGAATGATGCCCGAAACGCTTTGCGTAATAGTGGCTTTAGGCATTGTATGTACTAGCTATACCTATAAGTTAAACAATCCCTGTAAATATTTATTGTATGTATGTACCTTACCTAAATAAAATTGTATTGTATTGTATTGTATTGTATGCAGAGGATGAAGAGAGGGATGCAGAGGCTTAAGAGAGAGATGCAGAGACTCAAGAGAGGGATGTATAGGCTCAAGAGAGTGATACAGAGGCTCAAGAGAGAGATGCAGAGGCTCAAGAGAGTGATGCAGAGGCTCAAGAAGGTGATGCAGAGGATCAAGAGAGTGATGCAGAGGCTCAAGAGAGTGATGCAGAAGACCAAGAGAGTGATTCAGTGGCTCAAGAGAGGGATTCAGAGGCTTAAGAGAGTGATGAAGAGGCTGAATGGACTGTTGCAGAGGCTCAAGAGAGGGATGCAGAGGCTCAAGAGAGTGATGCAGAGACTCAAGAGAGTTATGCAGAGGCTCAAGAGAGTGCTGCAGAGGCTCAAGAAAGGGATGCAGAGGCTAAAGAGAGTGATGCAGAGGGTGAAGAGAGAGATGCAGAGGCTTAAGAGAGTGATGCAGAGGCTTAGGAGAGTAATGCAGAGGCTCAAGAGAATGATGTAGAGGCTTTAGAAAGGGATGCAGAGGCTCAAGAGAATGATGCAAAGGCTCAAGAGAGTGATGCAGAGGATCAAGAGAGGGATGCAGAGGCTTAAGAGAGTGATGCAGAGGCTCAAGAGAGTGATTCAGAGGCTCAAGAGAGTGATGAAGAGGCTCAAGAGAGAGATGCAGAGGCTAAAGAGAGTGATGCAGAGGCTCAAGAGAGTGATGTAGAGGCTCAAGAGAGTGATGCAGAGGCTCAAGAGAGTGATGCAGAGGATCATGAGAGTGATGCAGAGGCTGAGGAGAGTGATGCAGAGGATCAAGAGAGTGAAGCAGGAGCTTAAGAGAGTGATGCAGAGGCAGAAGAGAGTGATGCAGAAGCTTAAGAGAGTGATGCAGTGGCTGAAGAGTGTTGCAGAGACTCAAGAGAGAGATGCAGAAGCTGAAGAGAGTGATGCAGAGGCTCGAGAGAGTGATGCAGAGGCTTAAGAGAGGGATGCAGAGGCTCAAGCGAGTGATGCAGAGGCTCAAGAGAGTTATGCAGAGGCTCAAGAGAGTGATGCAGAGGCTCAAGAGAGTAATGCAGAGGCTCAAGAGAATGATGTAGAGGCTTAAGAGAGGGATGCAGAGGCTCAAGAGACTGATGTTTTCATGTTTGATGATGTTTTCATGTTCATGATGTTACTTCATGTTTTCTCACGATATGTGATTTAGGGTAAAGCCTCTACATATTAAGCATCATTCTCATGAGCCTCTGCATCCATCTCTTAAGCCTCTACATTATTCTCTTGAGACTCTCCATCACTCTCTTGAGCCTCTGCATCACTCTCTTAAGCCTCTGCATCTCTCTCTTCAGCCTCTGCATCACTCTCTTTAGCCTCTGCATCCCTTTCTAGAGCCCCTGAATCCCTCTCTTAATCCTCTGCATCACTCTCTTAAGCCTCTGCATATCTCTCTTAAGCCTCTGCATAACTCTTTTTAGGCTCTGCATCACTCTCTTGAGGCTCTGCATCTCTCTATTAAGCCTATGCAACACTCTCTTAAGCCTCTGTATCACTCTCTTAAGCCTCTGAATCACTCTCTTTGGCCTCCGCATCACTCTCTCAAGCCTCTGCATCCCTCTCTTGAGCCTCTGCATCACTCTCATGAGCCTCTGCATCACTCTCTTGAGCCTCTGCATCACTCTCTTAAACCTCTGCATCCCTCTCCTGATCCTCTGCATCACTCTCCTGAGCCTCTGCATCATTCTATTGAGCCTCTACATCCTTCTCTAAAGCCTCTACATCATTTTCTTGAGCACCTGCATCACTCTCTTGAGCCTCTGCATCACTCTCTTTAGCCTCTGCATTTCTCTCTTCAGCCTCTGCATCACTCCTCTAGATCCTTAAGCCTCTACAGGAGTTCAAGAGAGGGATGCAGAGGCTCAAGAGAGTGATTCAGAGGATTACGTGAGTGATGCAGAGGCTTAAGAGAGTGATGCAGAGGCTTGAGAGAGGGATGCAGGGGCTCAAGAGTGTGATGCAGAGGCTCAAGTGAGGGATGCAGAGGCTCATGAGAGGGATGCATGGGCTCAAGAGAGGGATGAAGAGGCTTAAGAGAGTGATGCAGAAGTTCAAGAGAGTGATGCAGAGGCACAAGAGAATGATGTAGAGGCATATGAGAGGGATGTAGAGGCTCAAGAGAATGATGCAGGGGCTGAAGAGAGTGATGCAGAGGCTTAAGAGAGGGATGCAGAGGATCAAGAGAGTGATGCAAAGGCTTAAAAGAGGGATGCAGGGGCTCAAGAGAGTGATAGAGAGGCTCAAGAGAGTGATGCAGAGGCTCAACAGAGTGATTCAGAGGCTTACGAGAGTGATGCAGAGGCTTAAGAGAGTGATGCAAGGGCTTAAGAGAGGGATGCAGAGGCTAAAGAGAGGGATGCAGAGGCTCAAGAGAGGGATGCAGCGGCTCAGGTGAGGGAAGCAGAGGCACAAGAGAGAGATGCAGAGGCTCTTGAGAGTGACGCAGAGGCTCAAGAGAGGGATGCTGAGGCTTAAGAGAGTGATGCAAAGGCTCAAGTGAGGGATGCAAAGGCTCATGAGATGAATGCAGGAGTTCAAGAGAGTGATGCAGAGGTTCAAGAGAGGGATGCAGAGGCTCAAGTGAGGGTTGAAGAGGCACAAGAGAGGGATGCAGAGGCTCTTGGGAGTGATGCAGAGGCTCAAGAGTGGGATGCAGACGCTCAAGAGAGTGATTCAGAGACTTACGAGAGTAATGCAAAGGCTTAAGAGAGTGATGCAGAGGCTTAAGAAAGTGATGCAGAGGCTCAAAAGAGGGATGCAGAGGCTTAAAAGGGTGATGCAGAGGCTCAAGAGAGTGATGCAGAGGCTCAAGAGAGGGATGCAGGGGCTCAGGAGAGTGACGCAGAGGCTCAAGAGAGTGATTCAGAGGCTTACAAGAGTGATGCAGAGGCTTATGAGAGTAATGCAGAGGCTCATGCGAGTGATGCAGAGGATCAAGAGAGGGAAGCAGAGGCTTAAGAGAGTGATGCAGAGCCTGAAGAGAGTGATGCAGAGGCTCTAGTGAGTGAAGCAGAGGCTCAGGAAAGTAATGCAGAGGCTCAAGAGAGTGATGCAGAGAAACAAGAGAGTGATGCAGAGGCTCAATAGAGGGATGCAGAGGCTGAAGAGAGTGATGCAGAGGCTCCAGAGAGTGATGCAGAGGCTTAAGAGAGTGATGCAGAGGCTTAAGAGAGGGATGCAGATGCTTAAGAGAGGGATGCAGAGGCTCAAGAAAGTGATTCAGAGGCTTACGAGAGTGATGCAGAGAATCAAGAGAGTGTTGCAGAGGCTCGAGAGAGTTATGCTGAGGCCTCAAGAGAGGGATTCAGAGGCTGAAGGGAGTGTTTCAGAGGCTCAAGAGAGGGATGAAGAGGCTGAAGAGAGTGATGCAGAGGTTCAAGAGAGTGATGCAGAGGATTAATAGAGTGATGCAGAGGCTTAAGAGAGTGAGGCAGAGGCTTAGGAGAGGGATGAAGAGGCCCAAGAGAGTAATGCAGAGGCCGAAGAGGGAGATGCAGAGGCTTAAGAGAGTGATGCAGAGGCTCAAGAGAGTGATGCAGGGGCTCAAGAAAGTGATGCAGTGGCTCAAGAGAATGATGTAGAGGCTTAGGAGAAGGATGTAGAGGCTCAAGAGAATGATGCAGAGGCTCAAGAGAGTGATGCAGAGGATCAGGAGAGGGATGCAGAGGTTTAAGAGAGTGATGCAGAGGCTCAAGAGAGTGATGCAGAGGATTAATAGAGGGATGCAGAGGCTCAAGAGAATGATGCAGAGACTCAAGAGAGTGCTGGAAAAGGCTCAAGAGAGGGATGCTGAGGCTCCAGAGAGGGATGCAGAGGATCAAGAGAGTGATGCAGAGGCTCAAGACAGAAAGGCAGAGGCTTACGAGAGTGATGCAGAGGCTCACGAGAGTGAAGCAGAGGCTCAAGAGAATGATGTAGAGGCTTAAGAGAGGGATGCAGAGGCTCATGGGTATGATGCAGAGGCTCAAGAGAGTGATGCAGAGAATCAAGAGAGTGATGCAGAGCCTCAAGAGTGTGATAGAGAGGCTCAAGAGAGTGATGCAGAGGCTACAGAGAGTGATGCAGAGGCTACAGAGAGTGATGCAGGCGATCAGGAGAGAGAGGCAGAGGCCCAAGAGAGTTATGCAGAGGATCAAGGGAGAGAAGCAGAGGCTGAAGAGAGTGATGCAGAGGCTCTAGAGAGTGATGCAGAGGCTTAAGAGAGTGATGCAGACGCTTAAGAGAGGGATGCAGAGGCTTAAGAGAGGGATGCAGAGGCTCAAGAGAGTGATTCAGAGGCTTACGAGACTGATCCAGAGAATCAAGTGAGTGAAGCTGAGGCTCGAGAGAGTTGTGCAAGGCCTCAAGAGAGGGATTCAGAGGCTCAAGTGAGGGATGCAGAGGCCCAAAATAGGGATGCATAAGCTCTTGAGAGTGATGCAGAGGCCCAAGAGAGGGATGCAGAGGCTCAAGAGAGTAAAGCAGAGGCTCAAGAGAATGATGTAGAGGCTTAAGAGAGGGATACAGAGGCTCAAGTGTATGATGCAGAGGCTCAAGAGAGTGATGCAGAGAATCAAGAGAGAGATGCAGAGGCTTAAGAGAATGATGCAGAGGCTCAAGAGTGTGATACAGAGCCTCAAGAGAGTGGTAGAGAGGCTCAAGAGAGTGATGCAGAGGCTCAAGAGAGTGATGAAGAGGCTGAAGAGAGTGATGCAGAGGATCAAGAGAGTAATTCAGAGGATTACGTGAGTGATGCAGAGGCTTAAGAGTGGGATGCAGAGGCTCAAGAGAGTGATTCAGAGGCTTACGAGAGTGATGCAGAGGCTGAAGAGAGTGATGCAGAGGCTCAAGAGAGGAATGCAGAGGCTCAAGAGAGTGATGAAAAGGCTTAAGAGAAGGATGCAGAGGCTCAAGAGAGTGATGCAGAGGCTTGAGAGAGGGATGCAGGGGCTCAAGAGAGTGATGCAAAGGCTCAAGAGAGGAATGCAGAGGCTCTTGAGAGTGATGCAGAGGCTCACGAGAGGGATGCAGTGGCTAAAGAGAGTGATGCGAAGGCTCAAAAGAAGGATGCAGAGGCTCATGAGAGCGATGCAGGAGTTCAAGAGAGGGATGCAGAGGATCAAGAGAGTAATTCAGAGGATTACGTGAGTGATCCAGAGGCTTAAGAGTGGGATGCAGAGGCTCAAGAGAGTGATTCAGAGGCTTACGAGAGTGATGCAGAGGCTGAAGAGAGTGATGCAGAGGCTCAAGAGAGGGATGCAGAGGCTCAAGCGAGAGATGCAGAGGCTCAAGAGAGGGATGCATGGGCTCAAGAGAGGGATGCAGAGGCTCAAGTGAGGGATGCAGAGTCACAAGAGCGGGATGCAGAGGCTCATGAGAGTGACGCAGAGGCTCAAGAGAGGGATGCAGAGGCTTAAGAGAGTGATGCAAAGGCTCAGGAGAGGGATGCAGAGGCTCATGAGAGGGATGCAGGATTTCAAGAGAGTGATGCAAAGGCTCAAGAAAGGGATGCAGAGGATTAAGAAAGTGCTGCAGAGGCTGAAAAGTGTGTTGCAGAGGCTTAAGAGAGGGATGCAGAGGCTCAAGAGAGTGATGCAGAGGATCAAGAGAATGATGCAGAGGCTTGCGAGAGTGATGCAGAGAATCAAGGGAGTGATGCAGAGGCTCGAGAGAGTTATGCAGAGGCCTCAAGAGAGGGATTCAGAGGCTTAAGAGAGTGATGCAGAGGCTAAAGAGAGTGTTGTAGAGGCTCAAGAGAGGGATGAAGAGGCTGAAGAGAGTGGTGCAGAGGCTCAAGAGAGGGATGCAGAAGCTCAAGAGAATGATGCAGAGGCTTAAGAGAGTGAGGCAGATGATCAAGAGAGGGATCCAGAGGCTTAAGAGAGTGAAGCAGAGGCTTGAGAGAGGGATGCAGAGGCTGAAGAGAGTGATGCAGACGTTCAAGAGAGTGATGCAGAGGCTTAAGAGAGTGATGCAGAGGCTTAAGAGAGGGATGCAGAGGCTCAAGAGCGGGATGCAGAGGCTCAAGAGAGTGATTCAGAGGCTTAAGAGAGTGATGCAGAGGCTTAAGAGAGTAATGCAAAGGCTTAAAATAGGGATGCAGAGGCTCAAGAGAAGGTTGCAGAGGCCCAAGAGAGGGATGCAGAGACCCAAGAGAGGGATGCAGAGGCTCACGTGAGGGATGCAGAGGCTTAAGAGAGTGATGCAAAGGCTCAAGACAAGGATGCAGAAGCTCATTAGAGGGATGGAAGAGTTCAAGAGAGGTATGCAGAGGCTGAAGAGAGTGATGCAGAGGATCAAGAGAGTGATGCAGGGGCTCAAGAGAGGGATGCAGAGAATCAAGAGAGAGATGCAGAGGTTTAAGAGAATGATGCAGAGGCTCAAGAGTGTGATACAGAGCCTCAAGAGAGGGATAGAGAGGCTCAAGAGAGTGATGCAGAGGCTGAACAGAGTGATGCAGACGATCATGAGAGTGATGCAGAGGATCAAGAGAGTCATTCAGAGGATTACGTGAGTGATGCAGAGGCTTAAGAGTGGGATGCAGAGGCTCAAGAGAGTGATTCAGAGGCTTACGAGAGTGATGCAGAGAATCAAGAGAGTGATGCAGAGACTCGAGAGAGTTGTGCAGAGGCCTCAAGAGAGGGATTCAGAGGCTAAAGAGAGTGATGCAGAGGCTGAAGAGAGTGTTGCAGAGGCTCACGAGAGGGATGAAGAGGCTGAAGAGAGTGATGCAGAGGCTCAAGAGAGGAATGCAGAGGCTCAAGAGAGTGATGCAAAGGCTTAAGAGAGGGATGCAGAGGCTCAAGAGAGTGATGCAGAGGCTTGAGAGAGGGATGCAGGGGATCAAGAGAGTGATGCAAAGGCTCAAAAGAAGGATGCAGAGGCTCATGAGAGCGATGCAGGAGTTCAAGAGAGGGATGCAGAGGCTCAAGAGAGTGATTCAGAGGATTACGTGAGTGATGCAGAGTCAGAAGAGAGGGATGCAGAGGCTCAAGCGAGGGATGCAGAGGCTCAAGAGAGGGATGCATGGGCTCAAGAGAGGGAAGCAGAGGCTCAAGTGAGGGATGCAGAGTCACAAGAGCGGGATCCAGAGGCTCTTGAGAGTGACGCAGAGGCTCAAGAGAGGGATGCAGAGGCTTAAGAGAGTGATGCAAAGGCTCAGGAGAGGGATGCAGAGGCTCATGAGAGGGATGCAGGATTTCAAGAGAGTGATGCAAAGGCTCAAGAAAGGGATGCAGAGGATTAAGAAAGTGATGCAGAGGCTGAAAAGTGTGTTGCAGAGGCTTAAGAGAGGGATGCAGAGGCGCAAGAGAGTGATGCAGAGGATCAAGAGAGTGATGCAGAGGCTTACTAGAGTGATGCAGAGAATCAAGGGAGTGATGCAGAGGCTCGAGAGAGTTATGCAGAGGCCTCAAGAGAGGGATTCAGAGGCTTAAGAGAGTGATGCAGAGGCTGAAGAGAGTGTTGCAGAGGCTCAAGAGAGGGATGAAGAGGCTGAAGAGAGTGGTGCAGAGGCTCAAGAGAGGGATGCAGAGGCTCAAGAGAGTGATGCAGAGGCTTAAGAGAGTGAGGCAGATGATCAAGAGAGGGATCCAGAGGCTTAAGAGAGTGATACAGAGGCTGAAGAGAGTGCTACAGAGGCTTAGGAGGGATGCAGAGGCTCAAGCGAGTGATGCAGAAGCTCACAAGAGTAATGCAGAGGCTTAAGATGGTGATGCAGAGGCTGAAGAGAGTGATGCAGAGGCTTGAGAGAGGGATGCAAGGGCTTAAAAGAGGGATGCAGAGGCTCAAGAGAAGGATGCAGAGGCCCAAGAGAGGGATGCAGAGGCTGAAGAGAGTGATGCAGACGTTCAAGAGAGTGATGTAGAGGCTAAAGAGAGGGATGCAGAGGCTCAATGCAGAGGCTCAAGAAAGTGATTCTGAGGCTTATGAGAGTGATGCAGAGGCTTAAGAGAGTAATGCAAAGGCTTAAAAGAGGGATGCAGATGCTCAAGAGAAGGTTGCAGAGGCCCAAGAGAGGGATGCAGAGGCTCAAGAGAGGGATGCAGAGGCTCAAGTGAGGGATGCAGAGGCTTAAGAGAGTGATGCAAAGGCTCAAGAGAAGGATGCAGAAGCTCATTAGAGGGATGGAAGAGTTCAAGAGAGGTATGCAGAGGTTGAAGAGAGTGATGCAGAGGATCAAGAGAGTGATGCAGAGGCTTAGGAGAGGGATGCAGAGGCTCAAGAGAGTGATTCAGAGGCTTAAGAGAGTGATTCAGAGGCTTAAGAGAGTGATGCAGAGGTTTAAGAGAGGGATGCAGAGGCTCATGGGTATGATGCAGAGGCTCAAGAGAGTGATGCAGAGAATCAAGAGAGTGATGCAGAGCCTCAAGAGAGTGATAGAGAGGCTCAAGAGAGTGATGCAGAGGCTACAGAGAGTGATGCAGAGGCTACAGAGAGTGATGCAGGCGATCAGGAGAGAGATGCAGAGGCCCAAGAGAGTTATGCAGAGGATCAAGGGAGAGAAGCAGAGGCTGAAGAGAGTGATGCAGAGGCTCTTGAGAGTGATGCAGAGGCTTAAGTGAGTGATGCAGAGGCTTAAGAGAGGGATGTAGAGGCTTAAGAGAGGGATGCAGAGGCTCAAGAGAGTGATTCAGAGGCTTACGAGAGTGATCCAGAGAATCAAGTGAGTGAAGCTGAGGCTCGAGAGAGTTGTGCAAGGCCTCAAGAGAGGGATTCAGAGGCTCAAGTGAGGGATGCAGAGGCCCAAAATAGGGATGCATAAGCTCTTGAGAGTGATGCAGAGGCCCAAGAGAGGGATGCAGAGGCTCAAGAGAGTAAAGCAGAGGCTCAAGAGAATGATGTAGAGGCTTAAGAGAGGGATGCAGAGGCTCAAGTGTATGATGCAGAGGCTCAAGAGAGTGATGCAGAGAATCAAGAGAGAGATGCAGAGGCTTAAGAGAATGATGCAGAGGCTCAAGAGTGTGATACAGAGCCTCAAGAGAGTGGTAGAGAGGCTCAAGAGAGTGATGCAGAGGCTCAAGAGAGTGATGAAGAGGCTGAAGAGAGTGATGCAGAGGATCAAGAAAGTAATTCAGAGGATTACGTGAGTGATGCAGAGGCTTAAGAGAGTGATGCAGAGGCTCAAGAGAGGAATGCAGAGGCTCAAGAGAGTGATGAAAAGGCTTAAGAGAAGGATGCAGAGGCTCAAGAGAGTGATGCAGAGGCTTGAGAGAGGGATGCAGGGGCTCAAGAGAGTGATGCAAAGGCTCAAGAGAGGAATGCAGAGGCTCTTGAGAGTGATGCAGAGGCTCACGAGAGGGATGCAGTGGCTAAAGAGAGTGATGCGAAGGCTCAAAAGAAGGATGCAGAGGCTCATGAGAGCGATGCAGGAGTTCAAGAGAGGGAAGCAGAGGATCAAGAGAGTAATTCAGAGGATTACGTGAGTGATCCAGAGGCTTAAGAGTGGGATGCAGAGGCTCAAGAGAGTGATTCAGAGGCTTACGAGAGTGATGCAGAGGCTGAAGAGAGTGATGCAGAGGCTCAAGAGAGGGATGCAGAGGCTCAAGCGAGAGATGCAGAGGCTCAAGAGAGGGATGCATGGGCTCAGGAGAGGGATGCAGAGGCTCAAGTGAGGGATGCAGAGTCACAAGAGCGGGATGCAGAGGCTCATGAGAGTGACGCAGAGGCTCAAGAGACTGATGCAGAGGCTTAAGAGAGTGATGCAAAGGCTCAGGAGAGGGATGCAGAGGCTCATGAGAGGGATGCAGGATTTCAAGAGAGTGATGCAAAGGCTCAAGAAAGGGATGCAGAGGATTAAGAAAGTGCTGCAGAGGCTGAAAAGTGTGTTGCAGAGGCTTAAGAGAGGGATGCAGAGGCTCAAGAGAGTGATGCAGAGGATCAAGAGAGTGATGCAGAGGCTTGCGAGAGTGATGCAGAGAATCAAGGGAGTGATGCAGAGGCTCGAGAGAGTTATGCAGAGGCCTCAAGAGAGGGATTCAGAGGCTTAAGAGAGTGATGCAGAGGCTAAAGAGAGTGTTGTAGAGGCTCAAGAGAGGGATGAAGAGGCTGAAGAGAGTGGTGCAGAGGCTCAAGAGAGGGATGCAGAAGCTCAAGAGAGTGATGCAGAGGCTTAAGAGAGTGAGGCAGATGATCAAGAGAGGGATCCAGAGGCTTAAGAGAGTGAAGCAGAGGCTTGAGAGAGGGATGCAGAGGCTGAAGAGAGTGATGCAGACGTTCAAGAGAGTGATGCAGAGGCTTAAGAGAGTGATGCAGAGGCTTAAGAGAGGGATGCAGAGGCTCAAGAGCGGGATGCAGAGGCTCAAGAGAGTGATTCAGAGGCTTAAGAGAGTGATGCAGAGGCTTAAGAGAGTAATGCAAAGGCTTAAAATAGGGATGCAAAGGCTCAAGACAAGGATGCAGAAGCTCATTAGAGGGATGGAAGTGTTCAAGAGAGGTATGCAGAGGCTGAAGAGAGTGATGCAGAGGATCAAGAGAGTGATGCAGGGGCTCAAGAGAGGGATGCAGAGAATCAAGAGAGAGATGCAGAGGTTTAAGAGAATGATGCAGAGGCTCAAGAGTGTGATACAGAGCCTCAAGAGAGGGATAGAGAGGCTCAAGAGAGTGATGCAGAGGCTGAACAGAGTGATGCAGACGATCATGAGAGTGATGCAGAGGATCAAGAGAGTCATTCAGAGGATTACGTGAGTGATGCAGAGGCTTAAGAGTGGGATGCAGAGGCTCAAGAGAGTGATTCAGAGGCTTACGAGAGTGATGCAGAGAATCAAGAGAGTGATGCAGAGACTCGAGAGAGTTGTGCAGAGGCCTCAAGAGAGGGATTCAGAGGCTAAAGAGAGTGATGCAGAGGCTGAAGAGAGTGTTGCAGAGGCTCACGAGAGGGATGAAGAGGCTGAAGAGAGTGATGCAGAGGCTCAAGAGAGGAATGCAGAGGCTCAAGAGAGTGATGCAAAGGCTTAAGAGAGGGATGCAGAGGCTCAAGAGAGTGATGCAGAGGCTTGAGAGAGGGATGCAGGGGATCAAGAGAGTGATGCAAAGGCTCAAAAGAAGGATGCAGAGGCTCATGAGAGCGATGCAGGAGTTAGAGAGGGATGCAGAGGCTCAAGAGAGTGATTCAGAGGATTACGTGAGTGATGCAGAGTCAGAAGAGAGGGATGCAGAGGCTCAAGCGAGGGATGCAGAGGCTCAAGAGAGGGATGCATGGGCTCAAGAGAGGGAAGCAGAGGCTCAAGTGAGGGATGCAGAGTCACAAGAGCGGGATGCAGAGGCTCTTGAGAGTGACGCAGAGGCTCAAGAGAGGGATGCAGAGGCTCAAGAGAGGGATGCAGAGGCTCAAGTGAGGGATGCAGAGGCTTAAGAGAGTGATGCAAAGGCTCAAGAGAAGGATGCAGAAGCTCATTAGAGGGATGGAAGAGTTCAAGAGAGGTATGCAGAGGTTGAAGAGAGTGATGCAGAGGATCAAGAGAGTGATGCAGAGGCTTAGGAGAGGGATGCAGAGGCTCAAGAGAGTGATTCAGAGGCTTAAGAGAGTGATTCAGAGGCTTAAGAGAGTGATGCAGAGGTTTAAGAGAGGGATGCAGAGGCTCGAGAGAGGGATGCAGAGGCTCAAGTGAGGGATGCAGAGGCACAAGAGAGGGATGCAGAGGCTCTTAAGAGTGATGCAGAGGCTCAAGAGAGGGTTCAGTGGCTTAAGAGAGTGATGCGAAGGCCCAAAAGAAGGATGCAGAGGCTCATGCGAGGGATGCAGGAGTTCAAGAGAGGGATGCAGAGGCTCAAGAGAGTGATTCAGAGGATTACGTGAGTGATGCAGAGGCTTAAGAGAGTGATGCAGAGTCACAAGAGAGGGATGCAGAGGCTCTTGAGAGTGACGTAGAGGCTCAAGAGAGGGATGCAGAGGCTTAAGAGAGTGATGCAAAGGCTCAGGAGAGGGATGCAGAGGCTCATGAGAGGGATGCAGGATTTCAAGAGAGTGATGCAAAGGTTCAAGAAAGGGATGCAGAGGCTTAAGAAAGTGATGCAGAGGCTGAAAAGAGTGTTGCGGAGGTTTAAGAGAGGGATGCAGAGGCTCAAGAGAGAGATGCAGAGGCTTACGAGAGTGATGCAGAGAATCAAGAGAGTGATGCAGAGGCTCGAGAGAGTTATGTAGAGGCCTCAAGAGAGGGATTCAGAGGCTTAAGAGAGTGATGCAGAGGCTGAAGAGGGTGTTGCAGAGGCTCAAGAGAGGGATGCAGAGGCTCAAGAGAGTGATGCAGAGGCTTAAGAGAGTGAGACAGAGGCTCAGGAGAGGGATGCAGAGGCTCAAGAGAGTAATGCAGTGGCTTAAGATGGTGATGCAGAGGCTCAAGAGAGTGATGCAGAGGCTTGAGAGAGGGATGTAAGGGCTCACGAGAGTGATGCACAGGCTCAAGAGAGTGATTCAGAAGCTTAAAAGAGTGATGCAGAGGCTTAAGAGAGTAATGCAAAGGCTTAAAAGAGGGATGCAGAGGCTCAAGAGAAGGTTGCAGAGGCCCAAGAGAGGGATGCAGAGGCTCAAGAGAGGGATGCAGAGGCTCAAGTGAGGGATGCAGAGGCTTAAGAGAGTGATGCAAAGGCTCAAGAGAAGGATGCAGAAGCTCATTAGAGGGATGGAAGAGTTCAAGAGAGGTATGCAGAGGTTGAAGAGAGTGATGCAGAGGATCAAGAGAGTGATGCAGAGGCTTAGGAGAGGGATGCAGAGGCTCAAGAGAGTAATGCAGAGGCTTAAGAGTGTGATGCAGAGGCTCAAGGCAGTGATGCAGAGGCTTTAGAGAGGGATGCAGGGGCTCAAGAGGGTGTTGCAGAGGCTCAAGAGAGGGATGCAGAGGCTCAAGAGAGGGATCCAGAGGCTTAAGAGAGTGAAGCAGAGGCTTGAGAGAGGGATGCAGAGGCTGAAGAGAGTGATGCAGACGTTCAAGAGAGTGATGCAGAGGCTTAAGAGAGTGATGCAGAGGCTTAAGAGAGGGATGCAGAGGCTCAAGAGCGGGATGCAGAGGCTCAAGAGAGTGATTCAGAGGCTTAAGAGAGTGATGCAGAGGCTTAAGAGAGTAATGCAAAGGCTTAAAATAGGGATGCAAAGGCTCAAGACAAGGATGCAGAAGCTCATTAGAGGGATGGAAGTGATCAAGAGAGGTATGCAGAGGCTGAAGAGAGTGATGCAGAGGATCAAGAGAGTGATGCAGGGGCTCAAGAGAGGGATGCAGAGAATCAAGAGAGAGATGCAGAGGTTTAAGAGAATGATGCAGAGGCTCAAGAGTGTGATACAGAGCCTCAAGAGAGGGATAGAGAGGCTCAAGAGAGTGATGCAGAGGCTGAACAGAGTGATGCAGACGATCATGAGAGTGATGCAGAGGATCAAGAGAGTCATTCAGAGGATTACGTGAGTGATGCAGAGGCTTAAGAGTGGGATGCAGAGGCTCAAGAGAGTGATTCAGAGGCTTACGAGAGTGATGCAGAGAATCAAGAGAGTGATGCAGAGACTCGAGAGAGTTGTGCAGAGGCCTCAAGAGAGGGATTCAGAGGCTAAAGAGAGTGATGCAGAGGCTGAAGAGAGTGTTGCAGAGGCTCACGAGAGGGATGAAGAGGCTGAAGAGAGTGATGCAGAGGCTCAAGAGAGGAATGCAGAGGCTCAAGAGAGTGATGCAAAGGCTTAAGAGAGGGATGCAGAGGCTCAAGAGAGTGATGCAGAGGCTTGAGAGAGGGATGCAGGGGATCAAGAGAGTGATGCAAAGGCTCAAAAGAAGGATGCAGAGGCTCATGAGAGCGATGCAGGAGTTAGAGAGGGATGCAGAGGCTCAAGAGAGTGATTCAGAGGATTACGTGAGTGATGCAGAGTCAGAAGAGAGGGATGCAGAGGCTCAAGCGAGGGATGCAGAGGCTCAAGAGAGGGATGCATGGGCTCAAGAGAGGGAAGCAGAGGCTCAAGTGAGGGATGCAGAGTCACAAGAGCGGGATGCAGAGGCTCTTGAGAGTGACGCAGAGGCTCAAGAGAGGGATGCAGAGGCTCAAGAGAGGGATGCAGAGGCTCAAGTGAGGGATGCAGAGGCTTAAGAGAGTGATGCAAAGGCTCAAGAGAAGGATGCAGAAGCTCATTAGAGGGATGGAAGAGTTCAAGAGAGGTATGCAGAGGTTGAAGAGAGTGATGCAGAGGATCAAGAGAGTGATGCAGAGGCTTAGGAGAGGGATGCAGAGGCTCAAGAGAGTGATTCAGAGGCTTAAGAGAGTGATTCAGAGGCTTAAGAGAGTGATGCAGAGGTTTAAGAGAGGGATGCAGAGGCTCGAGAGAGGGATGCAGAGGCTCAAGTGAGGGATGCAGAGGCACAAGAGAGGGATGCAGAGGCTCTTAAGAGTGATGCAGAGGCTCAAGAGAGGGTTCAGTGGCTTAAGAGAGTGATGCGAAGGCCCAAAAGAAGGATGCAGAGGCTCATGCGAGGGATGCAGGAGTTCAAGAGAGGGATGCAGAGGCTCAAGAGAGTGATTCAGAGGATTACGTGAGTGATGCAGAGGCTTAAGAGAGTGATGCAGAGTCACAAGAGAGGGATGCAGAGGCTCTTGAGAGTGACGTAGAGGCTCAAGAGAGGGATGCAGAGGCTTAAGAGAGTGATGCAAAGGCTCAGGAGAGGGATGCAGAGGCTCATGAGAGGGATGCAGGATTTCAAGAGAGTGATGCAAAGGTTCAAGAAAGGGATGCAGAGGCTTAAGAAAGTGATGCAGAGGCTGAAAAGAGTGTTGCGGAGGTTTAAGAGAGGGATGCAGAGGCTCAAGAGAGAGATGCAGAGGCTTACGAGAGTGATGCAGAGAATCAAGAGAGTGATGCAGAGGCTCGAGAGAGTTATGTAGAGGCCTCAAGAGAGGGATTCAGAGGCTTAAGAGAGTGATGCAGAGGCTGAAGAGGGTGTTGCAGAGGCTCAAGAGAGGGATGCAGAGGCTCAAGAGAGTGATGCAGAGGCTTAAGAGAGTGAGACAGAGGCTCAGGAGAGGGATGCAGAGGCTCAAGAGAGTAATGCAGTGGCTTAAGATGGTGATGCAGAGGCTCAAGAGAGTGATGCAGAGGCTTGAGAGAGGGATGTAAGGGCTCACGAGAGTGATGCAGAGGCTCAAGAGAGTGATTCAGAAGCTTAAAAGAGTGATGCAGAGGCTTAAGAGAGTAATGCAAAGGCTTAAAAGAGGGATGCAGAGGCTCAAGAGAAGGTTGCAGAGGCCCAAGAGAGGGATGCAGAGGCTCAAGAGAGGGATGCAGAGGCTCAAGTGAGGGATGCAGAGGCTTAAGAGAGTGATGCAAAGGCTCAAGAGAAGGATGCAGAAGCTCATTAGAGGGATGGAAGAGTTCAAGAGAGGTATGCAGAGGTTGAAGAGAGTGATGCAGAGGATCAAGAGAGTGATGCAGAGGCTTAGGAGAGGGATGCAGAGGCTCAAGAGAGTAATGCAGAGGCTTAAGAGTGTGATGCAGAGGCTCAAGGCAGTGATGCAGAGGCTTTAGAGAGGGATGCAGGGGCTCAAGAGGGTGTTGCAGAGGCTCAAGAGAGGGATGCAGAGGCTCAAGAGAGTGATGCAGAGGCTTAAGAGAGTGAGGCAGAGGCTCAGGAGAGGGATGCAGAGGCTCAAGAGAGTAATGCAGTGGCTTAAGATGGTGATGCAGAGGCTCAAGAGAGTGATGCAGAGGCTTGAGAGAGGGATGTAAGGGCTCACGAGAGTGATGCAGAGGCTCAAGAGAGTGATTCAGAAGCTTAAAAGAGTGATGCAGAGGCTTAAGAGAGTAATGCAAAGGCTTAAAAGAGGGATGCAGAGGCTCAAGAGAAGGTTGCAGAGGCCCAAGAGAGGGATGCAGAGGCTCAAGAGAGGGATGCAGAGGCTCAAGTGAGGGATGCAGAGGCTTAAGAGAGTGATGCAAAAGCTCAAGAGAAGGATGCAGAAGCTCATTAGAGGGACGGAAGAGTTCAAGAGAGGTATGCAGAGGTTGAAGAGAGTGATTCAGAGGATTACGTGAGTGATGCAGAGGCTTAAGAGAGTGATGCAGAGGCTCTTGAGAGTGACGTAGAGGCTCAAGAGAGGGATGCAGAGGCTTAAGAGAGTGATGCAAAGGCTCAGGAGAGGGATGCAGAGGCTCATGAGAGGGATGCAGGATTCCAAGAGAGTGATGCAAAGGCTCAAGAAAGGGATGCAGAGACTTAAGAAAGTGATGCAGAGGCTGAAAAGAGTGTTGCGGAGGCTTAAGAGAGGGATGCAGAGGCTCAAGAGAGAGATGCAGAGGCTTAAGAGAGTGATGCAGAGGCTGAAGAGAGTGTTGTAGAGGCATAAGAGAGGGATGCAGAGGCTCTAGAGAGGGATGTAAAGGATTAAGAGAGGGATGCAGAGGCTCATGAGAGTGATGCAAAGGCTCAAGAGAGTGATGCAGAGGCTTAAGAGAGGGATGCAGAGGCTCAAGAGAGGGATGTAGAGGCTCAATAGAGTGATGCAGAGGCTCATGAGAGGGATGCAGAGGCTCAAGAGAGAGATGCAGAGGCTCAAGAGAAGGTTGCAGAGGTCCAAGAGAGGGATGCAGAGGCTCAAGAGAGGGATGCAGAGGCTCAAGTGAGGGATGCAGAGGCTTAAGAGAGTGATGCAAAGGCTCAAGAGAAGGATGCAGAAGCTCATTAGAGGGACGGAAGAGTTCAAGAGAGGTATGCAGAGGTTGAAGAGAGTGATGCAGAGGATCAAGAGAGTGATGCAGAGGCTTAGGATAGGGATGCAGAGGCTCAAGAGAGTAATGCAGAGGCTTAAGAGTGTGATGCAGAGGCTCAAGGCAGTGATGCAGAGGCTTTAGAGAGGGATGCAGGGGCTCAAGAGGGTGATGCAAAGGCTCAAGAGAGTGATTCAGAGGCTTAAGAGAGTGATTCAGAGGCTTAAGAGAGTGATGCAGAGGCTTAAGAGAGGGATGCAGAGGCTCGAGAGAGGGATGCAGAGGCTCAAGTGAGGGATGCAGAGGCACAAGAGAGGGATGCAGAGGCTCTTGAGAGTGATGCAGAGGCTCAAGAGAGGGATGCAGTGGCTTAAGAGAGTGATGCGAAGGCTCAATAGAAGGATGCAGAGGCTCATGAGAGGGATGCAAGAGTTCAAGAGAGGGATGCAGAGGCTCAAGAGAGTGATTCATAGGATTACGTGAGTGATGCAGAGGCTTAAGAGAGTGATGCAGAGTCACAAGAGAGGGATGCAGAGTCTCTAGAGAGGGATGCATGGGCTCAAGAGAGGGATGCAGAGGCTCAAGTGAGGGATGCAGAGTCACAAGAGAGGGATGCAGAGGCTCTTGAGAGTGACGTAGAGGCTCAAGAGAGGGATGCAGAGGCTTAAGAGAGTGATGCAAAGGCTCAGGAGAGGGATGCAGAGGCTCATGAGAGGGATGCAGGATTTCAAGAGAGTGATGCAAAGGCTCATGAAAGGGATGCAGAGGCTTAAGAAAGTGATGCAGAGGCTGAAAAAAGTGTTGCGGAGGCTTAAGAGAGGGATGCAGAGGCTCAAGAGAGAGATGCAGAGGCTTAAGAGAGTGATGCAGAGGCTGAAGAGAGTGTTGCAGAGGCATAAGAGAGGGATGCAGAGGCTCAAGAGAGGGATGTAAAGGATTAAGAGAGGGATGCAGAGGCTCATGAGAGGGATGTAGAGGCTCAATAGAGTGATGCAGAGGCTCAAGAGAGGGATGCAGAGGCTGAAGAGAGAGATGCAGAGGCTCTGCATCCCTCTCTTGAGCCTTTGCATCACTTCCATGAGCCTCTGCATCCCTCTCTTGTGCCACTGCATCCCTCACTTGAGCCTCTGCATCCCTCTCTTGAGCCTCTGCATCCCTCTCTTGGGCCTCTGCATCCCTCTCTTGAGCCTCTGCATCCCTCTCTTAAGCCTCTGCATCACTCTCTTGAGCGTCTGCATCACTCTCTTGAACGTCTGCATCACTCTCTCCAGCCTCTGCATCACTCTCTTGAGCCTCTGCATCCTTTTTTGAGCCTATGCATCACTTTCGTAAGCCTCTGCATCCCTTTCTTGAGCCTTTGCATCTCTCTCTTGAACTCCTCAAGAGAGTGCTCAAGAGTATGATGCAGAGGCTCTAGAGAGTGATGCAGAGAATCAAGGGAGGGATGCAGAGGCTTAAGCGAGTGATGCAGAGGCTCAAGAGAGGGATGCAGGGGCTCAGGAGAGTGATACTGAGGCTCAAGAGAGTGATTCAGAGGCTTACGAGAGTTATGTAGAGGCTTATGAGAGTGATGCAGAGGCTCAAGAGAGTGATGCAGAGGATCAAGAGAGGGATGCAGGGGCTCAAGAGAGTGATACTGAGGCTCAAGAGAGTGATTCAGAAGCTTACGAGAGCTATGCAGAGGCTTAAGAGAGTGATGCAGAGGCTCAAGAGAGTGATGCATAGGATCAAGAGAGGGAAGCAGAGACGTAAGAGAGTGATGCAGAGGCTGAAGAGAGTGATGCAGAGGCTCTAGAGAGTGATGCAGAGACTCAAGAGAGTGATGCAGAGGCTCAAGAGAGTGATGCAGAGGATCAAGAGGGTGATGCAGAGGCTTACGAGAGTGATGCAGAGAATCAAGAGAGTGATGCAGAGGCTCGAGAGAGTTATGTAGAGGCCTCAAGAGAGGGATTCAGAGGCTTAAGAGAGTGATGCAGAGGCTGAAGAGGGTGTTGCAGAGGCTCAAGAGAGGGATGCAGAGGCTCAAGAGAGTGATGCAGAGGCTTAAGAGAGTGAGGCAGAGGCTCATGAGAGGGATGCAGGAGTTCAAGAGAGGTATGCAGAGGCTCAAGAGAGTGATTCAGAGGATTACGTGAGTGATGCAGAGGCTTAAGAGAGTGATGCAGAGTCACAAGAGAGGGATGCAGAGGCTCTTGAGAGTGACGTAGAGGCTCAAGAGAGGGATGCAGAGGCTTAAGAGAGTGATGCAAAGGCTCAGGAGAGGGATGCAGAGGCTCATGAGAGGGATGCAGGATTTCAAGAGAGTGATGCAAAGGCTCAAGAAAGGGATGCAGAGGCTTAAGAAAGTGATGCAGAGGCTGAAAAGAGTGTTGCGGAGGCTTAAGAGAGGGATGCAGAGGCTCAAGAGAGAGATGCAGAGGCTTAAGAGAGTGATGCAGAGGCTGAAGAGAGTGTTGTAGAGGCATAAGAGAGGGATGCAGAGGCTCTAGAGAGGGATGTAAAGGATTAAGAGAGGGATGCAGAGGCTCATGAGAGTGAAGCAAAGGCTCAAGAGAGTGATGCAGAGGCTTAAGAGAGGGATGCAGAGGCTCAAGAGAGGGATGTAGAGGCTCAATAGAGTGATGCAGAGGCTCATGAGAGGGATGCAGAGGCTGAAGAGAGAGATGCAGAGGCTCATGAGAAGGTTGCAGAGGTCCAAGAGAGGGATGCAGAGGCTCAAGAGAGGGATGCAGAGGCTCAAGTGAGGGATGCAGAGGCTTAGGAGAGTGATGCAAAGGCTCAAGAGAAGGATGCAGAAGCTCATTAGAGGGACGGAAGAGTTCAAGAGAGGTATGCAGAGGTTGAAGAGAGTGATGCAGAGGATCAAGAGAGTGATGCAGAGGCTTAGGATAGGGATGCAGAGGCTCAAGAGAGTAATGCAGAGGCTTAAGAGTGTGATGCAGAGGCTCAAGGCAGTGATGCAGAGGCTTTAGAGAGGGATGCAGGGGCCCAAGAGAGTGATGCAAAGGCTCAAGAGAGTGATTCAGAGGCTTAAGAGAGTGATTCAGAGGCTTAAGAGAGTGATGCAGAGGCTTAAGAGAGGGATGCAGAGGCTCGAGAGAGGGATGCAGAGGCTCAAGTGAGGGATGCAGAGGCACAAGAGAGGGATGCAGAGGCTCTTGAGAGTGATGCAGAGGCTCAAGAGAGGGATGCAGTGGCTTAAGAGAGTGATGCGAAGGCTCAATAGAAGGATGCAGAGGCTCATGAGAGGGATGCAAGAGTTCAAGAGAGGGATGCAGAGGCTCAAGAGAGTGATTCAGAGGATTACGTGAGTGATGCAGAGGCTTAAGAGAGTGATGCAGAGTCACAAGAGAGGGATGCAGAGTCTCTAGAGAGGGATGCATGGGCTCAAGAGAGGGATGCAGAGGCTCAAGTGAGGGATGCAGAGTCACAAGAGAGGGATGCAGAGGCTCTTGAGAGTGACGTAGAGGCTCAAGAGAGGGATGCAGAGGCTTAAGAGAGTGATGCAAAGGCTCAGGAGAGGGATGCAGAGGCTCATGAGAGGGATGCAGGATTTCAAGAGAGTGATGCAAAGGCTCAAGAAAGGGATGCAGAGGCTTAAGAAAGTGATGCAGAGGCTGAAAAGAGTGTTGCGGAGGCTTAAGAGAGGGATGCAGAGGCTCAAGAGAGAGATGCAGAGGCTTAAGAGAGTGATGCAGAGGCTGAAGAGAGTGTTGCAGAGGCACAAGAGAGGGATGCAGAGGCTCAAGAGAGGGATGTAAAGGATTAAGAGAGGGATGCAGAGGCTCATGAGAGGGATGTAGAGGCTCAATAGAGTGATGCAGAGGCTCAAGAGAGGGATGCAGAGGCTGAAGAGAGAGATGCAGAGGCTCTGCATCCCTCTCTTGAGCCTTTGCATCACTTCCATGAGCCTCTGCATCCCTCTCTTGTGCCACTGCATCCCTCACTTGAGCCTCTGCATCCCTCTCTTAAGCCTCTGCATCCCTCTCTTGGGCCTCTGCATCCCTCTCTTGAGCCTCTGCATCCCTCTCTTAAGCCTCTGCATCACTCTCTTGAGCGTCTGCATCACTCTCTTGAACGTCTGCATCACTCTCTTCAGCCTCTGCATCACTCTCTTGAGCCTCTGCATCCTTTTTTGAGCCTATGCATCACTTTCGTAAGCCTCTGCATCCCTTTCTTGAGCCTTTGCATCTCTCTCTTGAACTCCTCAAGAGAGTGCTCAAGAGTATGATGCAGAGGCTCTAGAGAGTGATGCAGAGAATCAAGGGAGGGATGCAGAGGCTTAAGCGAGTGATGCAGAGGCTCAAGAGAGGGATGCAGGGGCTCAGGAGAGTGATACTGAGGCTCAAGAGAGTGATTCAGAGGCTTACGAGAGTGATGTAGATGCTTATGAGAGTGATGCAGAGGCTCAAGAGAGTGATGCAGAGGATCAAGAGAGGAATGCAGGGGCTCAAGAGAGTGATACTGAGGCTCAAGAGAGTGATTCAGAAGCTTATGAGAGTTATGCAGAGGCTTAAGAGAGTGATGCAGAGGCTCAAGAGAGTGATGCATAGGATCAAGAGAGGGAAGCAGAGACGTAAGAGAGTGATGCAGAGGCTGAAGAGAGTGATGCAGAGGCTCTAGAGAGTGATGCAGAGACTCAAGAGAGTGATGCAGAGGCTCAAGAGAGTGATGCAGAGGATCAAGAGAGTGATGCAGAGGCTTACGAGAGTGATGCAGAGAATCAAGAGAGTGATGCAGAGGCTCGAGAGAGTTATGTAGAGGCCTCAAGAGAGGGATTCAGAGGCTTAAGAGAGTGATGCAGAGGCTGAAGAGGGTGTTGCAGAGGCTCAAGAGAGGGATGCAGAGGCTCAAGAGAGTGATGCAGAGGCTTAAGAGAGTGAGGCAGAGGCTCAGGAGAGGGATGCAGAGGCTCAAGAGAGTAATGCAGTGGCTTAAGAGGGTGATGCAGAGGCTCAAGAGAGTGATGCAGAGGCTTGAGAGAGGGATGCAAGGGCTCACGAGAGTGATGCAGAGGCTCAAGAGAGTGATTCAGAAGCTTAAGAGAGTGATGCAGAGGCTTAAGAGAGTAATGCAAAGGCTTAAAAGAGGGATGCAGAGGCTCAAGAGAAGGATGCAGAGGCCCAAGAGAGGGATGCAGAGGCTCAAGAGAGGGATGCAGAGGCTCAAGTGAGGGATTCAGAGGCTTAAGAGAGTGATGCAAGGGCTCAAGAGTGGGATGCAGAAGCTCATTAGAGGGATGGAAGAGTTCAAGAGAGGTGTGCAGAGGCTGAAGAGAGTGATGCAGAGGATCAAGAGAGTGATGCAGAGGCTCAGGAGAGTGATGCAGAGGATCAAGAGAGGGAAGCAGAAGGTTAAAGGGAGTGATGCAGAGGCTGAAGACAGTGATGCAGAGACTATAGAGAGTGATGCAGAGGCTCAAGAGAGTGATGCAGAGGCTTGAGAGAGTGATGCAGAGGCTCTAGTGAAGGATGCAGTGGCACACGAGAGGGATGCAGAGGCTCTAGTGAGGGATGCAGTGGCTCAAGAGAGGGATGCAGACGCTCAAGAGAGTAATGCAGAGGCTTAAGATGGTGATGCAGAGGCTCAAGAAAGTGATGCAGAGGCTTGAGAGAGTGATGCAGAGGCTCTAGTGAAGGATGCAGTGGCACACGAGAGGGATGCAGAGGCTCTAGTGAGGGATGCAGTGGCTCAAGAGAGGGATGCAGATGCTCTTGGAAGTGATTCAAAGCCTCAAGAGAGGTATGCAGAGGCTTAAGAGAGTGATGCAAAGGCTCATGAGAGGGATGCAGAGGCTCATGAGAGGGAAGCAGGAGTTCAAGAGAGGGATGCAGAGGCTCAAGAGAGGGATGCAGAGGCTCTAGTGAGGGATGCAGTGGCACAAGAGAGGTATGCAGGGCCTCACGAGAGTGATTCAGAGGCTTACGAGAGTGATGCAGAGGCTTAAGAGAGTGATGCAGAGGTTTAAGAGAGGAATGCAGAGGCTCAAGCGAGGGATGCAGAGGCTCAAGAGAGGAATGCAGAGGCTCAAGCGAGGGATGCAGGGGCTCAATAGAGGGATGCAGAGGCTCAAGAGAGGGATGCAGGGGTTCAAGGGAGGGATGCAGAGGCTCAAGAGAGTGATGCAAAGGCTTAAGAGAGTGAGGCCGAGGCTTAGGAGAGGGATGCAGAGGCTCACGAGAGTAATGCAGAGGCTTAAGAGTGTGATGCAGAGGCTCAAGACAGTGATGCAGAGGCTTGAGAGAGGGATGCAGGGGCTCAAGAGAGTGATGCAAAGGCTCAAGAGAGTGATTCAGAGGCTTAAGAGAGTGATGCACAGGCTTAAGAGAGTGATGCAGAGGCTTAAGAGAGGAATGCAGAGGCTCGAGAGAGGGATGCAGAGGCTCAAGTGAGGGATGCAGAGGCACCAGAGAGGGTTGCAGAGGCTCTTGAGAGTGATGCAGAGGCTCAAGAGAGGGATGCAGTGGCTTAAGAGAGTGATGGGAAGGCTCAATAGAAGGATGCAGAGGCTCATGAGAGGGATGCAGGTGTTCAAAAGAGGGATGCAGAGGCTCAAGAGAGTGATTCAGAGGATTACGTGAGTGATGCAGAGGCTTAAGAGAGTGATGCAGAGGCTTAAGAGAGGGATGCAGAGGCTCAAGCGAGGGATGCAGAGGCTCAAGAGAGGGATGCATGGGCTCAAGAGAGGGATGCAGAGGCTCAAGTGAGGGATGCAGAGTGACAAGAGAGGGATGCAGAGGCTCTTGAGAGTGACGCAGAGGCTCAAGAGAGCGATGCAGAGGCTTAAGAGAGTGATGCAAAGGCTCAAGAAAGGGATGCAGAGGCTTAAGAAAGTGATGCAGAGGCTGAAAAGAGTGTTGCGGAGGCTTAAGAGAGGGATGCAAAGGCTCAAGAGAGTGATGCAAAGGCTCAAGAGAGTGGTGCAGAGGCTGAAGAGAGTGTTGCCGAGGCTTACGAGAGGGATGCAGAGGCTCAAGAGAGAGATGCAGAGGCTTAAGAGAATGATGCAGAGGCTGAAGAGAGTGTTGCAGAGGCTCAAGAGAGGGATGCAGAGAATCAAGAGAGAGATGCAGAGGTTTAAGAGAATGATGCAGAGGCTCAAGAGTGTGATACAGAGCCTCAAGAGAGGGATAGAGAGGCTCAAGAGAGTGATGCAGAGGCTCAACAGAGTGATGCAGACGATCATGAGAGTGATGCAGAGGATCAAGAGAGTCATTCAGAGGATTACGTGAGTGATGCAGAGGCTTAAGAGTGGGATGCAGAGGCTGAAGAGAGTGATTCAGAGGCTTACGAGAGTGATGCAGAGAATCAAGAGAGTGATGCAGAAACTCGAGAGAGTTGTGCAGAGGCCTCAAGAGAGCGATTCAGAGGCTAAAGAGAGTGATGCAGAGGCTGAAGAGAGTGTTGCAGAGGCTCACGAGAGGGATGAAGAGGCTGAAGAGAGTGATGCAGAGGCTCAAGAGAGGAATGCAGAGGCTCAAGAGAGTGATGCAGAGGCCCAAGAGAGTGATGCAGAGGATAAAGAGAGTGATGCAGAGGCTCGAGAGAGTGATGCAGAGGCCTCAGGAGAGGGATTCAGAGGCTTAAGAGAGTGATGCATAGGCTGAAGAGAGTGTTGCAGAGGTTCAAGAGAGGGATGCAGAGGCTCAAGAGAGTGATGCAGAGGCTCAAGAGAGTTATGCAGAGGCTCAAGAGAGTGATGCAGAGGCTTACGAGAGTGATGCAGATGATCAAGTAAGGGATCCAGAGGCTTAAGAGAGTAATACAGAGGCTGAAGAGAGTGTTGCAGAGGCTTAGAAGGGATGCAGAGGCTCAAGAGAGTGATGCAGAGGCTCAAGAGAGTGATGCAGAGGCTTAAGAGAGGGATGCAGACGCTCAAGAGAGTAATGCAGAGGCTTAAGATGGTGATGAAGAGGCTCAAGAAAGTGATGCAGAGGCTTGAGAGAGTGATGCAGAGGCTCTAGTGAAGGATGCAGTGGCACACGAGAGGGATGCAGAGGCTCTAGTGAGGGATGCAGTGGCTCAAGAGAGGGATGCAGATGCTCTTGGAAGTGATTCAAAGCCTCAAGAGAGGTATGCAGAGGCTTAAGAGAGTGATGCAAAGGCTCATGAGAGGGATGCAGAGGCTCATGAGAGGGAAGCAGGAGTTCAAGAGAGGGATGCAGAGGCTCAAGAGAGGGATGCAGAGGCTCAAGTGAGGGATGCAGAGGCTTAAGAGAGTGATGCAAAGGCTCAAGAGAAGGATGCAGAAGCTCATTAGAGGGATGGAAGAGTTCAAGAGAGGTATGCAGAGGTTGAAGAGAGTGATGCAGAGGATCAAGAGAGTGATGCAGAGGCTTAGGAGAGGGATGCAGAGGCTCAAGAGAGTAATGCAGAGGCTTAAGAGTGTGATGCAGAGGCTCAAGGCAGTGATGCAGAGGCTTTAGAGAGGGATGCAGGGGCTCAAGAGGGTGTTGCAGAGGCTCAAGAGAGGGATGCAGAGGCTCAAGAGAGTGATGCAGAGGCTTAAGAGAGTGAGGCAGAGGCTCAGGAGAGGGATGCAGAGGCTCAAGAGAGTAATGCAGTGGCTTAAGATGGTGATGCAGAGGCTCAAGAGAGTGATGCAGAGGCTTGAGAGAGGGATGTAAGGGCTCACGAGAGTGATGCAGAGGCTCAAGAGAGTGATTCAGAAGCTTAAAAGAGTGATGCAGAGGCTTAAGAGAGTAATGCAAAGGCTTAAAAGAGGGATGCAGAGGCTCAAGAGAAGGTTGCAGAGGCCCAAGAGAGGGATGCAGAGGCTCAAGAGAGGGATGCAGAGGCTCAAGTGAGGGATGCAGAGGCTTAAGAGAGTGATGCAAAGGCTCAAGAGAAGGATGCAGAAGCTCATTAGAGGGACGGAAGAGTTCAAGAGAGGTATGCAGAGGTTGAAGAGAGTGATTCAGAGGATTACGTGAGTGATGCAGAGGCTTAAGAGAGTGATGCAGAGGCTCTTGAGAGTGACGTAGAGGCTCAAGAGAGGGATGCAGAGGCTTAAGAGAGTGATGCAAAGGCTCAGGAGAGGGATGCAGAGGCTCATGAGAGGGATGCAGGATTCCAAGAGAGTGATGCAAAGGCTCAAGAAAGGGATGCAGAGACTTAAGAAAGTGATGCAGAGGCTGAAAAGAGTGTTGCGGAGGCTTAAGAGAGGGATGCAGAGGCTCAAGAGAGAGATGCAGAGGCTTAAGAGAGTGATGCAGAGGCTGAAGAGAGTGTTGTAGAGGCATAAGAGAGGGATGCAGAGGCTCTAGAGAGGGATGTAAAGGATTAAGAGAGGGATGCAGAGGCTCATGAGAGTGATGCAAAGGCTCAAGAGAGTGATGCAGAGGCTTAAGAGAGGGATGCAGAGGCTCAAGAGAGGGATGTAGAGGCTCAATAGAGTGATGCAGAGGCTCATGAGAGGGATGCAGAGGCTCAAGAGAGAGATGCAGAGGCTCAAGAGAAGGTTGCAGAGGTCCAAGAGAGGGATGCAGAGGCTCAAGAGAGGGATGCAGAGGCTCAAGTGAGGGATGCAGAGGCTTAAGAGAGTGATGCAAAGGCTCAAGAGAAGGATGCAGAAGCTCATTAGAGGGACGGAAGAGTTCAAGAGAGGTATGCAGAGGTTGAAGAGAGTGATGCAGAGGATCAAGAGAGTGATGCAGAGGCTTAGGATAGGGATGCAGAGGCTCAAGAGAGTAATGCAGAGGCTTAAGAGTGTGATGCAGAGGCTCAAGGCAGTGATGCAGAGGCTTTAGAGAGGGATGCAGGGGCTCAAGAGGGTGATGCAAAGGCTCAAGAGAGTGATTCAGAGGCTTAAGAGAGTGATTCAGAGGCTTAAGAGAGTGATGCAGAGGCTTAAGAGAGGGATGCAGAGGCTCGAGAGAGGGATGCAGAGGCTCAAGTGAGGGATGCAGAGGCACAAGAGAGGGATGCAGAGGCTCTTGAGAGTGATGCAGAGGCTCAAGAGAGGGATGCAGTGGCTTAAGAGAGTGATGCGAAGGCTCAATAGAAGGATGCAGAGGCTCATGAGAGGGATGCAAGAGTTCAAGAGAGGGATGCAGAGGCTCAAGAGAGTGATTCATAGGATTACGTGAGTGATGCAGAGGCTTAAGAGAGTGATGCAGAGTCACAAGAGAGGGATGCAGAGTCTCTAGAGAGGGATGCATGGGCTCAAGAGAGGGATGCAGAGGCTCAAGTGAGGGATGCAGAGTCACAAGAGAGGGATGCAGAGGCTCTTGAGAGTGACGTAGAGGCTCAAGAGAGGGATGCAGAGGCTTAAGAGAGTGATGCAAAGGCTCAGGAGAGGGATGCAGAGGCTCATGAGAGGGATGCAGGATTTCAAGAGAGTGATGCAAAGGCTCATGAAAGGGATGCAGAGGCTTAAGAAAGTGATGCAGAGGCTGAAAAAAGTGTTGCGGAGGCTTAAGAGAGGGATGCAGAGGCTCAAGAGAGAGATGCAGAGGCTTAAGAGAGTGATGCAGAGGCTGAAGAGAGTGTTGCAGAGGCATAAGAGAGGGATGCAGAGGCTCAAGAGAGGGATGTAAAGGATTAAGAGAGGGATGCAGAGGCTCATGAGAGGGATGTAGAGGCTCAATAGAGTGATGCAGAGGCTCAAGAGAGGGATGCAGAGGCTGAAGAGAGAGATGCAGAGGCTCTGCATCCCTCTCTTGAGCCTTTGCATCACTTCCATGAGCCTCTGCATCCCTCTCTTGTGCCACTGCATCCCTCACTTGAGCCTCTGCATCCCTCTCTTGAGCCTCTGCATCCCTCTCTTGGGCCTCTGCATCCCTCTCTTGAGCCTCTGCATCCCTCTCTTAAGCCTCTGCATCACTCTCTTGAGCGTCTGCATCACTCTCTTGAACGTCTGCATCACTCTCTCCAGCCTCTGCATCACTCTCTTGAGCCTCTGCATCCTTTTTTGAGCCTATGCATCACTTTCGTAAGCCTCTGCATCCCTTTCTTGAGCCTTTGCATCTCTCTCTTGAACTCCTCAAGAGAGTGCTCAAGAGTATGATGCAGAGGCTCTAGAGAGTGATGCAGAGAATCAAGGGAGGGATGCAGAGGCTTAAGCGAGTGATGCAGAGGCTCAAGAGAGGGATGCAGGGGCTCAGGAGAGTGATACTGAGGCTCAAGAGAGTGATTCAGAGGCTTACGAGAGTTATGTAGAGGCTTATGAGAGTGATGCAGAGGCTCAAGAGAGTGATGCAGAGGATCAAGAGAGGGATGCAGGGGCTCAAGAGAGTGATACTGAGGCTCAAGAGAGTGATTCAGAAGCTTACGAGAGCTATGCAGAGGCTTAAGAGAGTGATGCAGAGGCTCAAGAGAGTGATGCATAGGATCAAGAGAGGGAAGCAGAGACGTAAGAGAGTGATGCAGAGGCTGAAGAGAGTGATGCAGAGGCTCTAGAGAGTGATGCAGAGACTCAAGAGAGTGATGCAGAGGCTCAAGAGAGTGATGCAGAGGATCAAGAGGGTGATGCAGAGGCTTACGAGAGTGATGCAGAGAATCAAGAGAGTGATGCAGAGGCTCGAGAGAGTTATGTAGAGGCCTCAAGAGAGGGATTCAGAGGCTTAAGAGAGTGATGCAGAGGCTGAAGAGGGTGTTGCAGAGGCTCAAGAGAGGGATGCAGAGGCTCAAGAGAGTGATGCAGAGGCTTAAGAGAGTGAGGCAGAGGCTCATGAGAGGGATGCAGGAGTTCAAGAGAGGTATGCAGAGGCTCAAGAGAGTGATTCAGAGGATTACGTGAGTGATGCAGAGGCTTAAGAGAGTGATGCAGAGTCACAAGAGAGGGATGCAGAGGCTCTTGAGAGTGACGTAGAGGCTCAAGAGAGGGATGCAGAGGCTTAAGAGAGTGATGCAAAGGCTCAGGAGAGGGATGCAGAGGCTCATGAGAGGGATGCAGGATTTCAAGAGAGTGATGCAAAGGCTCAAGAAAGGGATGCAGAGGCTTAAGAAAGTGATGCAGAGGCTGAAAAGAGTGTTGCGGAGGCTTAAGAGAGGGATGCAGAGGCTCAAGAGAGAGATGCAGAGGCTTAAGAGAGTGATGCAGAGGCTGAAGAGAGTGTTGTAGAGGCATAAGAGAGGGATGCAGAGGCTCTAGAGAGGGATGTAAAGGATTAAGAGAGGGATGCAGAGGCTCATGAGAGTGAAGCAAAGGCTCAAGAGAGTGATGCAGAGGCTTAAGAGAGGGATGCAGAGGCTCAAGAGAGGGATGTAGAGGCTCAATAGAGTGATGCAGAGGCTCATGAGAGGGATGCAGAGGCTGAAGAGAGAGATGCAGAGGCTCATGAGAAGGTTGCAGAGGTCCAAGAGAGGGATGCAGAGGCTCAAGAGAGGGATGCAGAGGCTCAAGTGAGGGATGCAGAGGCTTAGGAGAGTGATGCAAAGGCTCAAGAGAAGGATGCAGAAGCTCATTAGAGGGACGGAAGAGTTCAAGAGAGGTATGCAGAGGTTGAAGAGAGTGATGCAGAGGATCAAGAGAGTGATGCAGAGGCTTAGGATAGGGATGCAGAGGCTCAAGAGAGTAATGCAGAGGCTTAAGAGTGTGATGCAGAGGCTCAAGGCAGTGATGCAGAGGCTTTAGAGAGGGATGCAGGGGCCCAAGAGAGTGATGCAAAGGCTCAAGAGAGTGATTCAGAGGCTTAAGAGAGTGATTCAGAGGCTTAAGAGAGTGATGCAGAGGCTTAAGAGAGGGATGCAGAGGCTCGAGAGAGGGATGCAGAGGCTCAAGTGAGGGATGCAGAGGCACAAGAGAGGGATGCAGAGGCTCTTGAGAGTGATGCAGAGGCTCAAGAGAGGGATGCAGTGGCTTAAGAGAGTGATGCGAAGGCTCAATAGAAGGATGCAGAGGCTCATGAGAGGGATGCAAGAGTTCAAGAGAGGGATGCAGAGGCTCAAGAGAGTGATTCAGAGGATTACGTGAGTGATGCAGAGGCTTAAGAGAGTGATGCAGAGTCACAAGAGAGGGATGCAGAGTCTCTAGAGAGGGATGCATGGGCTCAAGAGAGGGATGCAGAGGCTCAAGTGAGGGATGCAGAGTCACAAGAGAGGGATGCAGAGGCTCTTGAGAGTGACGTAGAGGCTCAAGAGAGGGATGCAGAGGCTTAAGAGAGTGATGCAAAGGCTCAGGAGAGGGATGCAGAGGCTCATGAGAGGGATGCAGGATTTCAAGAGAGTGATGCAAAGGCTCAAGAAAGGGATGCAGAGGCTTAAGAAAGTGATGCAGAGGCTGAAAAGAGTGTTGCGGAGGCTTAAGAGAGGGATGCAGAGGCTCAAGAGAGAGATGCAGAGGCTTAAGAGAGTGATGCAGAGGCTGAAGAGAGTGTTGCAGAGGCACAAGAGAGGGATGCAGAGGCTCAAGAGAGGGATGTAAAGGATTAAGAGAGGGATGCAGAGGCTCATGAGAGGGATGTAGAGGCTCAATAGAGTGATGCAGAGGCTCAAGAGAGGGATGCAGAGGCTGAAGAGAGAGATGCAGAGGCTCTGCATCCCTCTCTTGAGCCTTTGCATCACTTCCATGAGCCTCTGCATCCCTCTCTTGTGCCACTGCATCCCTCACTTGAGCCTCTGCATCCCTCTCTTAAGCCTCTGCATCCCTCTCTTGGGCCTCTGCATCCCTCTCTTGAGCCTCTGCATCCCTCTCTTAAGCCTCTGCATCACTCTCTTGAGCGTCTGCATCACTCTCTTGAACGTCTGCATCACTCTCTTCAGCCTCTGCATCACTCTCTTGAGCCTCTGCATCCTTTTTTGAGCCTATGCATCACTTTCGTAAGCCTCTGCATCCCTTTCTTGAGCCTTTGCATCTCTCTCTTGAACTCCTCAAGAGAGTGCTCAAGAGTATGATGCAGAGGCTCTAGAGAGTGATGCAGAGAATCAAGGGAGGGATGCAGAGGCTTAAGCGAGTGATGCAGAGGCTCAAGAGAGGGATGCAGGGGCTCAGGAGAGTGATACTGAGGCTCAAGAGAGTGATTCAGAGGCTTACGAGAGTGATGTAGATGCTTATGAGAGTGATGCAGAGGCTCAAGAGAGTGATGCAGAGGATCAAGAGAGGAATGCAGGGGCTCAAGAGAGTGATACTGAGGCTCAAGAGAGTGATTCAGAAGCTTATGAGAGTTATGCAGAGGCTTAAGAGAGTGATGCAGAGGCTCAAGAGAGTGATGCATAGGATCAAGAGAGGGAAGCAGAGACGTAAGAGAGTGATGCAGAGGCTGAAGAGAGTGATGCAGAGGCTCTAGAGAGTGATGCAGAGACTCAAGAGAGTGATGCAGAGGCTCAAGAGAGTGATGCAGAGGATCAAGAGAGTGATGCAGAGGCTTACGAGAGTGATGCAGAGAATCAAGAGAGTGATGCAGAGGCTCGAGAGAGTTATGTAGAGGCCTCAAGAGAGGGATTCAGAGGCTTAAGAGAGTGATGCAGAGGCTGAAGAGGGTGTTGCAGAGGCTCAAGAGAGGGATGCAGAGGCTCAAGAGAGTGATGCAGAGGCTTAAGAGAGTGAGGCAGAGGCTCAGGAGAGGGATGCAGAGGCTCAAGAGAGTAATGCAGTGGCTTAAGAGGGTGATGCAGAGGCTCAAGAGAGTGATGCAGAGGCTTGAGAGAGGGATGCAAGGGCTCACGAGAGTGATGCAGAGGCTCAAGAGAGTGATTCAGAAGCTTAAGAGAGTGATGCAGAGGCTTAAGAGAGTAATGCAAAGGCTTAAAAGAGGGATGCAGAGGCTCAAGAGAAGGATGCAGAGGCCCAAGAGAGGGATGCAGAGGCTCAAGAGAGGGATGCAGAGGCTCAAGTGAGGGATTCAGAGGCTTAAGAGAGTGATGCAAGGGCTCAAGAGTGGGATGCAGAAGCTCATTAGAGGGATGGAAGAGTTCAAGAGAGGTGTGCAGAGGCTGAAGAGAGTGATGCAGAGGATCAAGAGAGTGATGCAGAGGCTCAGGAGAGTGATGCAGAGGATCAAGAGAGGGAAGCAGAAGGTTAAAGGGAGTGATGCAGAGGCTGAAGACAGTGATGCAGAGACTATAGAGAGTGATGCAGAGGCTCAAGAGAGTGATGCAGAGGCTTGAGAGAGTGATGCAGAGGCTCTAGTGAAGGATGCAGTGGCACACGAGAGGGATGCAGAGGCTCTAGTGAGGGATGCAGTGGCTCAAGAGAGGGATGCAGACGCTCAAGAGAGTAATGCAGAGGCTTAAGATGGTGATGCAGAGGCTCAAGAAAGTGATGCAGAGGCTTGAGAGAGTGATGCAGAGGCTCTAGTGAAGGATGCAGTGGCACACGAGAGGGATGCAGAGGCTCTAGTGAGGGATGCAGTGGCTCAAGAGAGGGATGCAGATGCTCTTGGAAGTGATTCAAAGCCTCAAGAGAGGTATGCAGAGGCTTAAGAGAGTGATGCAAAGGCTCATGAGAGGGATGCAGAGGCTCATGAGAGGGAAGCAGGAGTTCAAGAGAGGGATGCAGAGGCTCAAGAGAGGGATGCAGAGGCTCTAGTGAGGGATGCAGTGGCACAAGAGAGGTATGCAGGGCCTCACGAGAGTGATTCAGAGGCTTACGAGAGTGATGCAGAGGCTTAAGAGAGTGATGCAGAGGTTTAAGAGAGGAATGCAGAGGCTCAAGCGAGGGATGCAGAGGCTCAAGAGAGGAATGCAGAGGCTCAAGCGAGGGATGCAGGGGCTCAATAGAGGGATGCAGAGGCTCAAGAGAGGGATGCAGGGGTTCAAGGGAGGGATGCAGAGGCTCAAGAGAGTGATGCAAAGGCTTAAGAGAGTGAGGCCGAGGCTTAGGAGAGGGATGCAGAGGCTCACGAGAGTAATGCAGAGGCTTAAGAGTGTGATGCAGAGGCTCAAGACAGTGATGCAGAGGCTTGAGAGAGGGATGCAGGGGCTCAAGAGAGTGATGCAAAGGCTCAAGAGAGTGATTCAGAGGCTTAAGAGAGTGATGCACAGGCTTAAGAGAGTGATGCAGAGGCTTAAGAGAGGAATGCAGAGGCTCGAGAGAGGGATGCAGAGGCTCAAGTGAGGGATGCAGAGGCACCAGAGAGGGTTGCAGAGGCTCTTGAGAGTGATGCAGAGGCTCAAGAGAGGGATGCAGTGGCTTAAGAGAGTGATGGGAAGGCTCAATAGAAGGATGCAGAGGCTCATGAGAGGGATGCAGGTGTTCAAAAGAGGGATGCAGAGGCTCAAGAGAGTGATTCAGAGGATTACGTGAGTGATGCAGAGGCTTAAGAGAGTGATGCAGAGGCTTAAGAGAGGGATGCAGAGGCTCAAGCGAGGGATGCAGAGGCTCAAGAGAGGGATGCATGGGCTCAAGAGAGGGATGCAGAGGCTCAAGTGAGGGATGCAGAGTGACAAGAGAGGGATGCAGAGGCTCTTGAGAGTGACGCAGAGGCTCAAGAGAGCGATGCAGAGGCTTAAGAGAGTGATGCAAAGGCTCAAGAAAGGGATGCAGAGGCTTAAGAAAGTGATGCAGAGGCTGAAAAGAGTGTTGCGGAGGCTTAAGAGAGGGATGCAAAGGCTCAAGAGAGTGATGCAAAGGCTCAAGAGAGTGGTGCAGAGGCTGAAGAGAGTGTTGCCGAGGCTTACGAGAGGGATGCAGAGGCTCAAGAGAGAGATGCAGAGGCTTAAGAGAATGATGCAGAGGCTGAAGAGAGTGTTGCAGAGGCTCAAGAGAGGGATGCAGAGAATCAAGAGAGAGATGCAGAGGTTTAAGAGAATGATGCAGAGGCTCAAGAGTGTGATACAGAGCCTCAAGAGAGGGATAGAGAGGCTCAAGAGAGTGATGCAGAGGCTCAACAGAGTGATGCAGACGATCATGAGAGTGATGCAGAGGATCAAGAGAGTCATTCAGAGGATTACGTGAGTGATGCAGAGGCTTAAGAGTGGGATGCAGAGGCTGAAGAGAGTGATTCAGAGGCTTACGAGAGTGATGCAGAGAATCAAGAGAGTGATGCAGAAACTCGAGAGAGTTGTGCAGAGGCCTCAAGAGAGCGATTCAGAGGCTAAAGAGAGTGATGCAGAGGCTGAAGAGAGTGTTGCAGAGGCTCACGAGAGGGATGAAGAGGCTGAAGAGAGTGATGCAGAGGCTCAAGAGAGGAATGCAGAGGCTCAAGAGAGTGATGCAGAGGCCCAAGAGAGTGATGCAGAGGATAAAGAGAGTGATGCAGAGGCTCGAGAGAGTGATGCAGAGGCCTCAGGAGAGGGATTCAGAGGCTTAAGAGAGTGATGCATAGGCTGAAGAGAGTGTTGCAGAGGTTCAAGAGAGGGATGCAGAGGCTCAAGAGAGTGATGCAGAGGCTCAAGAGAGTTATGCAGAGGCTCAAGAGAGTGATGCAGAGGCTTACGAGAGTGATGCAGATGATCAAGTAAGGGATCCAGAGGCTTAAGAGAGTAATACAGAGGCTGAAGAGAGTGTTGCAGAGGCTTAGAAGGGATGCAGAGGCTCAAGAGAGTGATGCAGAGGCTCAAGAGAGTGATGCAGAGGCTTAAGAGAGGGATGCAGACGCTCAAGAGAGTAATGCAGAGGCTTAAGATGGTGATGAAGAGGCTCAAGAAAGTGATGCAGAGGCTTGAGAGAGTGATGCAGAGGCTCTAGTGAAGGATGCAGTGGCACACGAGAGGGATGCAGAGGCTCTAGTGAGGGATGCAGTGGCTCAAGAGAGGGATGCAGATGCTCTTGGAAGTGATTCAAAGCCTCAAGAGAGGTATGCAGAGGCTTAAGAGAGTGATGCAAAGGCTCATGAGAGGGATGCAGAGGCTCATGAGAGGGAAGCAGGAGTTCAAGAGAGGGATGCAGAGGCTCAAGAGAGGGATGCAGAGGCTCTAGTGAGGGATGCAGTGGCACAAGAGAGGTATGCAGGGCCTCACGAGAGTGATTCAGAGGCTTACGAGAGTGATGCAGAGGCTTAAGAGAGTGATGCAGAGGTTTAAGAGAGGAATGCAGAGGCTCAAGCGAGGGATGCAGAGGCTCAAGAGAGGAATGCAGAGGCTCAAGCGAGGGATGCAGGGGCTCAAGAGAGGGATGCAGAGGCTCAAGAGAGGGATGCAGGGGTTCAAGGGAGGGATGCAGAGGCTCAAGAGAGTGATGCAAAGGCTTAAGAGAGTGAGGCCGAGGCTTAGGAGAGGGATGCAGAGGCTCACGAGAGTAATGCAGAGGCTTAAGAGTGTGATGCAGAGGCTCAAGACAGTGATGCAGAGGCTTGAGAGAGGGATGCAGGGGCTCAAGAGAGTGATGCAAAGGCTCAAGAGAGTGATTCAGAGGCTTAAGAGAGTGATGCACAGGCTTAAGAGAGTGATGCAGAGGCTTAAGAGAGGAATGCAGAGGCTCGAGAGAGGGATGCAGAGGCTCAAGTGAGGGATGCAGAGGCACCAGAGAGGGTTGCAGAGGCTCTTGAGAGTGATGCAGAGGCTCAAGAGAGGGATGCAGTGGCTTAAGAGAGTGATGGGAAGGCTCAATAGAAGGATGCAGAGGCTCATGAGAGGGATGCAGGTGTTCAAAAGAGGGATGCAGAGGCTCAAGAGAGTGATTCAGAGGATTACGTGAGTGATGCAGAGGCTTAAGAGAGTGATGCAGAGGCTTAAGAGAGGGATGCAGAGGCTCAAGCGAGGGATGCAGAGGCTCAAGAGAGGGATGCATGGGCTCAAGAGAGGGATGCAGAGGCTCAAGTGAGGGATGCAGAGTGACAAGAGAGGGATGCAGAGGCTCTTCAGAGTGACGCAGAGGCTCAAGAGAGCGATGCAGAGGCTTAAGAGAGTGATGCAAAGGCTCAAGAAAGGGATGCAGAGGCTTAAGAAAGTGATGCAGAGGCTGAAAAGAGTGTTGCGGAGGCTTAAGAGAGGGATGCAAAGGCTCAAGAGAGTGATGCAAAGGCTCAAGAGAGTGGTGCAGAGGCTGAAGAGAGTGTTGCCGAGGCTTACGAGAGGGATGCAGAGGCTCAAGAGAGAGATGCAGAGGCTTAAGAGAATGATGCAGAGGCTGAAGAGAGTGTTGCAGAGGCTCAAGAGAGGGATGCAGAGAATCAAGAGAGAGATGCAGAGGTTTAAGAGAATGATGCAGAGGCTCAAGAGTGTGATACAGAGCCTCAAGAGAGGGATAGAGAGGCTCAAGAGAGTGATGCAGAGGCTCAACAGAGTGATGCAGACGATCATGAGAGTGATGCAGAGGATAAAGAGAGTCATTCAGAGGATTACGTGAGTGATGCAGAGGCTTAAGAGTGGGATGCAGAGGCTGAAGAGAGTGATTCAGAGGCTTACGAGAGTGATGCAGAGAATCAAGAGAGTGATGCAGAAACTCGAGAGAGTTGTGCAGAGGCCTCAAGAGAGCGATTCAGAGGCTAAAGAGAGTGATGCAGAGGCTGAAGAGAGTGTTGCAGAGGCTCACGAGAGGGATGAAGAGGCTGAAGAGAGTGATGCAGAGGCTCAAGAGAGGAATGCAGAGGCTCAAGAGAGTGATGCAGAGGCCCAAGAGAGTGATGCAGAGGATAAAGAGAGTGATGCAGAGGCTCGAGAGAGTGATGCAGAGGCCTCAGGAGAGGGATTCAGAGGCTTAAGAGAGTGATGCATAGGCTGAAGAGAGTGTTGCAGAGGTTCAAGAGAGGGATGCAGAGGCTCAAGAGAGTGATGCAGAGGCTCAAGAGAGTTATGCAGAGGCTCAAGAGAGTGATGCAGAGGCTTACGAGAGTGATGCAGATGATCAAGTAAGGAATCCAGAGGCTTAAGAGAGTAATACAGAGGCTGAAGAGAGTGTTGCAGAGGCTTAGAAGGGATGCAGAGGCTCAAGAGAGTGATGCAGAGGCTCAAGAGAGTGATGCAGAGGCTTAAGAGAGGGATGCAGACGCTCAAGAGAGTAATGCAGAGGCTTAAGATGGTGATGAAGAGGCTCAAGAAAGTGATGCAGAGGCTTGAGAGAGTGATGCAGAGGCTCTAGTGAAGGATGCAGTGGCACACGAGAGGGATGCAGAGGCTCTAGTGAGGGATGCAGTGGCTCAAGAGAGGGATGCAGATGCTCTTGGAAGTGATTCAAAGCCTCAAGAGAGGTATGCAGAGGCTTAAGAGAGTGATGCAAAGGCTCATGAGAGGGATGCAGAGGCTCATGAGAGGGAAGCAGGAGTTCAAGAGAGGGATGCAGAGGCTCAAGAGAGGGATGCAGAGGCTCTAGTGAGGGATGCAGTGGCACAAGAGAGGTATGCAGGGCCTCACGAGAGTGATTAAGAGGCTTACGAGAGTGATGCAGAGGCTTAAGAGAGTGATGCAGAGGTTTAAGAGAGGAATGCAGAGGCTCAAGCGAGGGATGCAGAGGCTCAATAGAGGAATGCAGAGGCTCAAGCGAGGGATGCAGGGGCTCAAGAGAGGGATGCAGAGGCTCAAGAGAGGGATGCAGGGGTTCAAGGGAGGGATGCAGAGGCTCAAGAGAGTGATGCAAAGGCTTAAGAGAGTGAGGCCGAGGCTTAGGAGAGGGATGCAGAGGCTCACGAGAGTAATGCAGAGGCTTAAGAGTGTGATGCAGAGGCTCAAGACAGTGATGCAGAGGCTTGAGAGAGGGATGCAGGGGCTCAAGAGAGTGATGCAAAGGCTCAAGAGAGTGATTCAGAGGCTTAAGAGAGTGATGCACAGGCTTAAGAGAGGAATGCAGAGGCTCGAGAGAGGGATGCAGAGGCTCAAGTGAGGGATGCAGAGGCACCAGAGAGGGTTGCAGAGGCTCTTGAGAGTGATGCAGAGGCTCAAGAGAGGGATGCAGTGGCTTAAGAGAGTGATGGGAAGGCTCAATAGAAGGATGCAGAGGCTCATGAGAGGGATGCAGGTGTTCAAAAGAGGGATGCAGAGGCTCAAGAGAGTGATTCAGAGGATTACGTGAGTGATGCAGAGGCTTAAGAGAGTGATGCAGAGGCTTAAGAGAGGGATGCAGAGGCTCAAGCGAGGGATGCAGAGGCTCAAGAGAGGGATGCATGGGCTCAAGAGAGGGATGCAGAGGCTCAAGTGAGGGATGCAGAGTGACAAGAGAGGGATGCAGAGGCTCTTGAGAGTGACGCAGAGGCTCAAGAGAGCGATGCAGAGGCTTAAGAGAGTGATGCAAAGGCTCAAGAAAGGGATGCAGAGGCTTAAGAAAGTGATGCAGAGGCTGAAAAGAGTGTTGCGGAGGCTTAAGAGAGGGATGCAAAGGCTCAAGAGAGTGATGCAAAGGCTCAAGAGAGTGGTGCAGAGGCTGAAGAGAGTGTTGCCGAGGCTTACGAGAGGGATGCAGAGGCTCAAGAGAGAGATGCAGAGGCTTAAGAGAATGATGCAGAGGCTGAAGAGAGTGTTGCAGAGGCTCAAGAGAGGGATGCAGAGAATCAAGAGAGAGATGCAGAGGTTTAAGAGAATGATGCAGAGGCTCAAGAGTGTGATACAGAGCCTCAAGAGAGGGATAGAGAGGCTCAAGAGAGTGATGCAGAGGCTCAACAGAGTGATGCAGACGATCATGAGAGTGATGCAGAGGATCAAGAGAGTCATTCAGAGGATTACGTGAGTGATGCAGAGGCTTAAGAGTGGGATGCAGAGGCTGAAGAGAGTGATTCAGAGGCTTACGAGAGTGATGCAGAGAATCAAGAGAGTGATGCAGAAACTCGAGAGAGTTGTGCAGAGGCCTCAAGAGAGCGATTCAGAGGCTAAAGAGAGTGATGCAGAGGCTGAAGAGAGTGTTGCAGAGGCTCACGAGAGGGATGAAGAGGCTGATGACAGTGATGCAGAGGCTCAAGAGAGGAATGCAGAGGCTCAAGAGAGTGATGCAAAGGCTTAAGAGAGGGATGCAGAGGCTCAGGAGAGTGATGCAGAGGCTTGAGAGAGGGATGCAGGGGATCAAGAGAGTGATGCAAAGGCTCAAGAGAGGGATGCAGAGGCTCTTGGGAGAGATGCAGAGGCTCAAGAGAGGGATGCAGTGGCTAAAGAGAGTGATGCAAAGGCTCAAAAGAAGGATGCAGAGGCTCATGAGAGCGATGCAGGAGTTCAAGAGAGGGATGCAGAGGTTCAAGAGAGTGATTCAGAGGATTACGTGAGTGATGCAGAGTCAGAAGAGAGGGATGCAGAGGCTCAAGCGAGGAATGCAGAGGCTCAAGAGAGGGATGCATGGGCTCAAGAGAGGGAAGCAGAGGCTCAAGTGAGGGATGCAGAGTCACAAGAGCGGGATGCAGAGGCTCTTGAGAGTGACGCAGAGGCTCAAGAGAGGGATGCAGAGGCTTAAGAGAGTGATGCAAAGGCTCAGGAGAGGGATGCAGAGGCTCATGAGAGGGATGCAGGATTTCAAGAGAGTGATGCAAAGGCTCAAGAAAGGGATGCAGAGGATTAAGAAAGTGATGCAGAGGCTGAAAAGTGTGTTGCAGAGGCTTAAGAGAGGGATGCAGAGGCGCAAGAGAGTGAGGCAGATGATCAAGAGAGGGATCCAGAGGCTTAAGAGAGTGATACAGAGGCTGAAGAGAGTGCTACAGAGGCTTAGGAGGGATGCAGAGGCTCAAGCGAGTGATGCAGAGGCTCACGAGAGTAATGCAGAGGCTTAAGATGGTGATGCAGAGGCTGAAGAGAGTGATGCAGAGGCTTGAGAGAGGGATGCAAGGGCTTAAAAGAGGGATGCAGAGGCTCAAGAGAGGGATGCAGAGGCTCTAGTGAGGGATGCAGTGGCACAAGAGAGGTATGCAGGGCCTCACGAGAGTGATTCAGAGGCTTACGAGAGTGATGCAGAGGCTTAAGAGAGTGATGCAGTGGTTTAAGAGAGGAATGCAGAGGCTCAAGCGAGGGATGCAGAGGCTCAAGAGAGGGATGCAGGGGCTCAAGAGAGGGATGCAGAGGTTCAAGAGAGGGATGCAGGGGTTCAAGGGAGGGATGCAGAGGCTCAAGTGAGGGATGCAGAGGCAAAAGAGAGGGATGCAGAGGCTCTTGAGAGTGACGCAGAGGCTCAAGAGATGGATGCAGAGGCTCAAGAAAGAAACGCAGACGCTTAAGAGAGTGATGTAAAGGCTTAAGAGAGTGAAGCAGAGGCTCAAGAGAATGATGTAGAGGCTTAAGAGAGGGATGCAGAGGCTTAAGAGAATCATTCAGAGGCTCAAGAGAGGTGTACAGAGCCTCAAGAGAGTGATAGAGAGGTTCAAGAGAGTGATGCAGAGGCTCAAGAGAATGATGCAGACGATCATGAGAGTGATGTAGAGGATCAAGAGAGGGAAGCAGAGGCTTAAGAGAGGGATGCAGAGACTCAAGAGAGTGATTCAGAGGCTTACGAGAGTGATTCAGAGGCTTAAGAGATTGATGCAGAGGCTGAAGAGAGTGTTGCAGAAGCCTCTAGAGAGGGATGAAGAGGCTTAAGAGAGTGATGCAGAGGCTGAAGAGAGGGATGCAGAGGCTCAAGAGAGTGATGCAAAGGCTTAAGAGAGTGAGGCCGAGGCTTAGGAGAGGGATGCAGAGGATCACGAGAGTAATGCAGAGGCTTAAGAGTGTGATGCAGAGGCTCAAGACAGTGATGCAGAGGCTTGAGAGAGGGATGCAGGGGCTCAAGAGAGTGATGCAAAGGCTCAAGAGAGTGATTCAGAGGCTTAAGAGAGTGATGCACAGGCTTAAGAGAGTGATGCAGAGGCTTAAGAGAGGGATGCAGAGGCTCGAGAGAGGGATGCAGAGGCTCAAGTGAGGGATGCAGAGGCACCAGAGAGGGTTGCAGAGGCTCTTGAGAGTGATGCAGAGGCTCAAGAGAGGGATGCAGTGGCTTAAGAGAGTGATGGGAAGGCTCAATAGAAGGATGCAGAGGCTCATGAGAGGGATGCAGGTGTTCAAAAGAGGGATGCAGAGGCTCAAGAGAGTGATTCAGAGGATTACGTGAGTGATGCAGAGGCTTAAGAGAGTGATGCAGAGGCTTAAGAGAGGGATGCAGAGGCTCAAGCGAGAGATGCAGAGGCTCAAGAGAGGGATGCATGGGCTCAAGAGAGGGATGCAGAGGCTCAAGTGAGGGATGCAGAGTGACAAGAGAGGGATGCAGAGGCTCTTGAGAGTGACGCAGAGGCTCAAGAGAGCGATGCAGAGGCTTAAGAGAGTGATGCAAAGGCCCAAGAGAGGGATGCAGAGGCTCATGAGAGGGATGCAGGATTTCAAGAGAGTGATGCAAAGGCTCAAGAAAGGGATGCAGAGGCTTAAGAAAGTGATGCAGAGGCTGAAAAGAGTGTTGCGGAGGCTTAAGAGAGGGATGCAAAGGCTCAAGAGAGTGATGCAAAGGCTCAAGAGAGTGGTGCAGAGGCTGAAGAGAGTGTTGCCGAGGCTTAAGAGAGGGATGTAGAGGCTCAAGAGAGAGTCGCAGAGGCTTAAGAGAATGATGCAGAGGCTGAAGAGAGTGTTGCAGAGGCATAAGAGAGGGATGCAGAGGCTCAAGAGAGGGATGTAAAGGATTAAGAGAGGGATGCAGAGGCTCATGAGAGTGATGCAAAGGCTCAAGAGAGTGATGCAGAGGCTTAAGAGAGGGATGCAGAGGCTCAAGAGAGGGATGTAGAGGCTCAAGAGAGTGATGCAGAGGCTCTAGAGAGGGATGCAGAGGCGGAAGAGAGAGATGCAGAGGCTCTGCATCCCTCTCTTGAGCCTTTGCATCACTTCCATGAGCCTCTGCATCCCGCTCTTGTGCCACTGCATCCCTCACTTGAGCCTCTGCATCCCTCTCTTGAACCTCTGCATCCCTCTCTTGGGCCTCTGCATCCCTCTCTTGAGTCTCTGCATCCCTCTCTTAAGCCTCTGCATTACTCTCTTGAGCCTCTGCATCACTCTCTTGAACGTCTGCATCACTCTCTTCAGCCTCTGCATCACTCTTTTGAGCCTCTGCATCCTTTTTTGAGCCTCTGCATCACTTTCGTAAGCCTCTGCATCCCTTTCTTGAGCCTTTGCATCTCTCTCTTGAACTCCTCAAGAGAGTGCTCAAGAGTATGATGCAGAGGCTCTAGAGAGTGATGCAGAGAATCAAGGGAGGGATGCAGAGGCTTAAGCGAGTGATGCAGAGGCTCAAGAGAGGGATGCAGGGGCTCAGGAGAGTGATACTGAGGCTCAAGAGAGTGATTCAGAGGCTTACGAGAGTGATGCAGAGGCTTATGAGAGTGATGCAGAGGATCAAGAGAGTGATGCAGAGACTCGAGAGAGTTGTGTAGAGGCCTCAAGAGAGGGATTCAGAGGCTTAAGAGAGTGATGCAGAGGCTGAAGAGAGTGTTGCAGAGGCTCAAGAGAGGGATGCAGAGAATCAAGAGAGAGATGCAGAGGTTTAAGAGAATGATGCAGAGGCTCAAGAGTGTGATACAGAGCCTCAAGAGAGGGATAGAGAGGCTCAAGAGAGTGATGCAGAGGCTCAACAGAGTGATGCAGACGATCATGAGAGTGATGCAGAGGATCAAGAGAGGGATCAGTGGCTTAAGAGAGTGATGCGAAGGCTGAAGAGAGTGTTGCAGAGGCTCACGAGAGGGATGAAGAGGCTGAAGAGAGTGATGCAGAGGCTCAAGAGAGGAATGCAGAGGCTCAAGAGAGTGATGCAAAGGCTTAAGAGAGGGATGCAGAGGCTCAAGAGAGTGATGCAGAGGCTTGAGAGAGGGATGCAGGGGATCAAGAGAGTGATGCAAAGGCTCAAGAGAGGGATGCAGAGGCTCTTGAGAGTGATGCAGAGGCTCAAGAGAGGGATGCAGTGGCTAAAGAGAGTGATGCAAAGGCTCAAAAGAAGGATGCAGAGGCTCATGAGAGCGAAGCAGGAGTTCAAGAGAGGGATGCAGAGGCTCAAGAGAGTGATTCAGAGGATTACGTGAAAGATGCAGAGTCAGAAGAGAGGGATGCAGAGGCTCAAGCGAGGGATGCAGAGGCTCAAGAGAGGGATGCATGGGCTCAAGAGAGGGAAGCAGAGGCTCAAGTGAGGGATGCAGGATTTCAAGAGAGTGATGCAAAGGCTCAAGAAAGGGATGCAGAGGATTAAGAAAGTGATGCAGAGGCTGAAAAGTGTGTTGCAGAGGCTTAAGAGAGGGAGGCAGAGGCGCAAGAGAGTGATGCAGAGTATCAAGAGAGTGATGCAGAGGCTTACGAGAGTGATGCAGAGAAACAAGGGAGTGATGCAGAGGCTCAAGAGAGTTATGCAGAGGCCTCAAGAGAGGGATTCAGAGGCTTAAGAGAGTGATGCAGAGGGTGAAGAGAGTGTTGCAAAGGCTCAAGAGAGGGATGAAGAGGCAGAAGAGAGTGGTGCAGAGGCTCAAGAGAGGGATGCAGAGGCTCAAGAGAGTGATGCAGAGGCTTTAGAGAGTGAGGCAGATGATCAAGAGAGGGATCCAGAGGCTTAAGAGAGTGATACAGAGGCTGAAGAGAGTGCTACAAAGGCTTAGGAGGGATGCAGAGGCTCAAGCGAGTGATGCAGAGGCTCACGAGAGTAATGCAGAGGCTTAAGATGGTGATGCAGAGGCTGAAGAGAGTGATGCAGAGGCTTGAGAGAGGGATGCAAGGGCTTAAAAGAGGGATGCAGAGGCTCAAGAGAAGGATGCAGAGGCCCAAGAGAGGGATGCAGAGGCTGAAGAGAGTGATGCAGACGTTCAAGAGAGTGATGCAGAGGCTTAAGAGAGGGATGCAGAGGCTCAAGAGAGGGATGCAGAGGCTCAAGAAAGTGATTCTGAGGCTTAAGAAAGTGATGCAGAGGCTTAAGAGAGTAATGCAAAGGCTTAAAAGAGGGATGCAGAGGCTCAAGAGAAGGTTGCAGAGGCCCAAGAGAGGGATGCAGAGGCTCAAGAGAGGGATGCAGAGGCTCAAGTGAGGGATGCAGAGGCTTAAGAGAGTGATGCAAAGGCTCAAGAGAAGGATGCAGAAGCTCATTAGAGGGATGGAAGAGTTCAAGAGAGGTATGCAGAGGTTGAAGAGAGTGATGCAGAGGAACAAGGGAGTGATGCAGAGGCTTAGGAGAGGGATGCAGAGGCTCAAGAGAGTAATGCAGAGGCTTAAGAGTGTGATGCAGAGGCTCAAGGCAGTGATGCAGAGGCTTAAGAGAGGGATGCAGAGGCTCGAGAGAGGGATGCAGAGGCTCAAGTGAGGGATGCAGAGGCACAAGAGAGGGATGCAGAGGCTCTTGAGAGTGATGCAGAGGCTCAAGAGAGGGATCAGTGGCTTAAGAGAGTGATGCGAAGGCTCAATAGAAGGATGCAGAGGCTCATGAGAGGGATGCAGGAGTTCAAGAGAGGGATGAAGAGGCTCAAGAGAGTGATTCAGAGGATTACGTGAGTGATGCAGAGGCTTAAGAGAGTGATGCAGAGTCACAAGAGAGGGATGCAGAGGCTCTTGAGAGTGACGTAGAGGCTCAAGAGAGGGATGCAGAGGCTTAAGAGAGTGATGCAAAGGCTCAGGAGAGGGATGCAGAGGCTCATGAGAGGGATGCAGGATTTCAAGAGAGTGATGCAAAGGCTCAAGAAAGGGATGCAGAGGCTTAAGAAAGTGATGCAGAGGCTGAAAAGAGTGTTGCGGAGGCTTAAGAGAGGGATGCAGAGGCTCAAGAGAGAGATGCAGAGGCTTAAGAGAGTGATGCAGAGGCTGAAGAGAGTGTTGCAGAGGCATAAGAGAGGGATGCAGAGGCTCTAGAGAGGGATGTAAAGGATTTAGAGAGGGATGCAGAGGCTCATGAGAGTGATGCAAAGGCTCAATAGAGTGATGCAGAGGCTCATGAAAGGGATGCAGAGGCTGAAGAGAGAGATGCAGAGGCTCTGCATCCCTCTCTTGAGCCTTTGCATCACTTCCATGAACCTCTGCATCCCTCTCTTGTGCCACTGCATCCCTCACTTGAGCCTCTGCATCCCTCTCTTGAGCCTCTGCATCCCTCTCTTGGGCCTCTGCATCCCTCTCTTGAGCCTCTGCATCCCTCTCTTAAGCCTCTGCATCACTCTCTTGAGCGTCTGCATCACTCTCTTGAACGTCTGCATCACTCTCTTCAGCCTCTGCATCACTCTCTTGAGCCTCTGCATCCTTTTTTGAGCCTCTGCATCACTTTCGTAAGCGTCTGCATCCCTTTCTTGAGCCTTTGCATCTCTCTCTTGAACTCCTCAAGAGAGTGCTCAAGAGTATGATGCAGAGGCTCTAGAGAGTGATGCAGAGAATCAAGGGAGGGATGCAGAGGCTTAAGCGAGTGATGCAGAGGCTCAAGAGAGGGATGCAGGGGCTCAGGAGAGTGATACTGAGGCTCAAGAGAGTGATTCAGAGGCTTACGAGAGTGATGTAGAGGCTTATGACAGTGATGCAGAGGCTCAAGAGAGTGATGCAGAGGATCAAGAGAGGGATGCAGGGGCTCATAAGAGTGATACTGAGGCTCAAGAGAGTGATTCAGAAGCTTACGAGAGTCATGCAGAGGCTTAAGAGAGTGATGCAGAGGATCAAGAGAGGGAAGCAGAGACTTAAGAGAGTGATGCAGAGGCTGAAGAGAGTGATGCAGAGGCTCTAGAGAGTGATGCAGAGACTCAAGAGAGTAATGCAGAGGCTCAAGAGAGTGATGCAGAGGATCATGAGAGTGATGCAGAGGCTTACGAGAGTGATGAAGAGAATCAAGAGAGTGATGCAGAGGCTCGAGAGAGTTATGTAGAGGCCTCAAGAGAGGGATTCAGAGGCTTAAGAGAGTGATGCAGAGGCTGAAGAGGGTGTTGCAGAGGCTCAAGAGAGGGATGAAGAAGCTGAAGAGAGTGGTACAGAGGCTCAAGAGAGGGATGCAGAGGCTCAAGAGAGTGATGCAGAGGCTTAAGAGAGTGAGGCAGAGGCTCAGGAGAGGGATGCAGAGGCTCAAGAGAGTAATGCAGAGGCTTAAGAGGGTGATGCAGAGGCTCAAGAGAGTGATGCAGAGGCTTGAGAGAGGGATGCAAGGGCTCACGAGAGTGATGCAGAGGCTCAAGAGAGTGATTGAGAAGCTTAAGATAGTGATGCAGAGGTTTAAGAGAGTAATGCAAAGGCTTAAAAGAGGGATGCAGAGGCTCAACAGAAGGATGCAGAGGCCCAAGAGAGGGATGCAGAGGCTCAAGAGAGGGATGCAGAGGCTCAAGTGAGGGATGCAGAGGCTTAAGAGAGTGATGCAAGGGCTGAAGAGAGGGATGCAGACGCTCATTAGAGGGATGGAAGAGTTCAAGAGAGGTATGCAGAGGCTGAAGAGAGTGATGCAGAGGATCAAGAGAGTGATGCAGAGGCTCAAGAGAGTGATGCAGAGGATCAAGAGAGGGAAGCAGAAGGCTAAAGGGAGTGATGCAGAGGCTGAAGACAGTGATGCAGAGGCCCAAGAGAGTGATCCAGAGGATAAAGAGAGTGATGCAGAGGCCTCAGGAGAGGGATTCAGAGGCTTAAGAGAGTGATGCATAGGCTGAAGAGAGTGTTGCAGAGGTTCAAGAGAGGGATGCAGAGGCTCAGGAGAGTGATGCATAGGCTCAAGAGAGTTATGCAGAGGCTCAAGAGAGTGATGCAGAGGATCAAGAGAGTGATGCAGATGATCAAGTAAGGAATCCAGAGGCTTAAGAGAGTAATAAAGAGGCTGAAGAGAGTGTTGCAGAGGCTTAGGAGGGATGCAGAGGCTCAAGAGAGTGATGTAGAGGCTCAAGAGAGTGATGCAGAGGCTAAAGAGAGTGATGCAGAGGCTTAAGAGAGGGATGCAGACGCTCACGAGAGTAATGCAGAGGCTTACGATGGTGATGCAGAGGCTCAAGAGAGTGATGCAGAGGCTTGAGAGAGTGATGCAGAGGCTCTAGTGAAGGATGCAGTGGCACAAGAGAGGGATGCAGAGGCTCTAGTGAGGGATGCAGTGGCTCAAGAGAGGGATGCAGATGCTCTTGGAAGTGATGCAAAGCCTCAAGAGAGGGATGCAGAGGCTTAAGAGAGTGATGCAAAGGCTCATGAGAGGGATGCAGAGGCTCATGAGAGGGATGCAGGAGTTCAAGAGAGGGATGCAGAGGCTCAAGAGAGGGATGCAGAGGCTCAAGAGAGGGATGCAGAGTCTCTAGTGAGGGATGCAGTGGCACAAGAGAGGTATGCAGGGGCTCACGAGAGTGATTCAGAGGCTTACGAGAGTGATGCAGAGGCTAAAGAGAGGGCCCTAGAGACCCATGGGCCCCATGCCCAAGAGCATGCAGAGGTTTAAGAGAGGAATGCAGAGGCTCAAGCGAGGGATGCAGAGGCTCAAGAGAGGGATGCAGGGGTTCAAGGGAGGGATGCAGAGGCTTAAGTGAGGGATGCAGAGGCAAAAGAGAGGGATGCAGAGGCTCTTGAGAGTGACGCAGAGGCTCAAGAGAGGAATGCAGAGGCTCAAGAAAGAAACGCAGACGCTTAAGAGAGTGATGTAAAGGCTCAAGAGAGTGAAGCAGAGGCTCAAGAGAATGATGTAGAGGCTTAAGAGAGGGATGCAGAGGCTTAAGAGAATGATTCAGAGGCTCAAGAGAGTGATATAGAGCCTCAAGAGAGTGATAGAGAGGTTCAAGAGAGTGATGCAGAGGCTCAAGAGAATGATGCAGACGATCATGAGAGTGATGTAGAGGATCAAGAGAGGGAAGCAGAGGCTTAAGAGAGGGATGCAGAGACTCAAGAGAGTGATTCAGAGGCTTACGAGAGTGATTCAGAGGCTTAAGAGATTGATGCAGACGCTGAAGAGAGTGTTGCAGAGGCCTCAAGAGAGGGATGAAGAGGCTTAAGAGAGTGATGCAGAGGCTGAAGAGAGGGATGCAGAGGCTCAAGAGAGTGATGCAAAGGCTTAAGAGAGTGAGGCCGAGGCTTAGGAGAGGGATGCAGAGGCTCACGAGAGTAATGCAGAGGCTTAAGAGAGTGATGCAAAGGCTGAAGAGAGTGATTCAGAGGCTTAAGAGAGTGATGCAGAGGCTTAAGAGAGTGATGCAGAGGCTTGAGAGAGGGATGCAGGGGCTCAAGAGAGTGATGCAAAGGCTGAAGAGAGTGATTCAGAGGCTTAAGAGAGTGATGCAGAGGCTTAAGAGAGTGATGCAGAGGCTTAGGAGAGGGATGCAGAGGCTCGAGAGAGGGATGCAGAGGCTCAAGTGAGGGATGCAGAGGCACCAGAGAGGGTTGCAGACGCTCTTGAGAGTGATGCAGAGGCTCAAGAGAGTGATGCAGAGGATCAAGAGAGGGAAGCAGAAACTTAAGAGAGTGATGCAGAGGCTGAAGATAGTGATGCAGAAGCTCTAGAGAGTGATGCAGAGACTCAAGAGATTGATGCAGAGGCTCAAGAGAGTGATGCAGAGGTTCAAGAGAGTGATGCAGAGGCTTACGAGAGTGATGCAGAGAATCAAGAGAATGATGCAGAGGCTCGAGAGAGTTATGCAGAGGCCTCAAAAGAGGGATTCAGAGGCTTAAGAGAGTGATGCAGAGGCTGAAGAGAGTGTTGCAGAGGCTCAAGAGAGGTATGAAGAAGCTGAAGAGAGTGGTACAGAGGCTCAAGAGAGAGATGCAGAGGCTCAAGAGAATAATGCAGAGGCTTAAGAGGGTGATGCAGAGGCTCATGAGAGTGATGCAGAGGCTCAACAGAGTGAGTCAGAGGCTTAAGAGAGTGATGCAGAGGCTTAAGAGAGTAATGCAAAGGCTTGAAAGAGGGATGCAGAGGCTCAAGAGAAGGATGTAGAGGCCCAAGAGAGGGATGCAGAGGCTCAAGAGAGGGATGCAGAGGCTCAAGTGAGGGATGCAGAGGCTTAGGAGAGTGATGCAAATGCTCAAGAGAGTGAGGCCGAGGCTTAGGAGAGGGATGCAGAGGCTCACGAGAGTAATGCAGAGGCTTAAGAGAGTGATGCAAAGGCTGAAGAGAGTGATTCAGAGGCTTAAGAGAGTGATGCAGAGGCTTAAGAGAGTGATGCAGAGGCTTGAGAGAGGGATGCAGGGGCTCAAGAGCGTGATGCAAAGGCTGAAGAGAGTGATTCAGAGGCTTAAGAGAGTGATGCAGAGGCTTAAGAGAGTGATGCAGAGGCTTAGGAGAGGGATGCAGAGGCTCGAGAGAGGGATGCAGAGGCTCAAGTGAGGGATGCAGAGGCACCAGAGAGGGTTGCAGAGGCTCTTGAGAGTGATGCAGAGGCTCAAGAGAGGGATGCAGTGGCTTAAGAGAGTGACGCGAAGGCTCAATAGAAGGATGCAGAGGCTCATGAGAGGGATGCAGGAGTTCAAAAGAGGGATGCAGAGGCTCAAGAGAGTGATTCAGAGGATTACGTGATTGATGCAGAGGCTTAAGAGAGTGATGCAGAGGCTTAAGAGAGGGATGCAGAGGCTCAAGCGAGGGATGCAGAGGCTCAAGAGAGGGATGCATGGGCTCAAGAGAGGGATGCAGAGGCTCAAGTGAGGGATGCAGAGTGACAAGAGAGGGATGCAGAGGCTCTTGAGAGTGACGCAGAGGCTCAAGAGAGCGTTGCAGAGGCTTAAGAGAGTGACGCAGAGGCTCAAGAGAGCGTTGCAGAGGCTTAAGAGAGTGATGCAAAGGCTCAGGAGAGGGATGCAGAGGCTCATGAGAGGGATGCAGGATTTCAAGAGAGTGATGCAAAGGCTCAAGAAAGGGATGCAGAGGCTTAAGAAAGTGATGCAGAGGCTGAAAAGAGTGTTGCGGAGGCTTAAGAGAGGGATGCAAAGGCTCAAGAGAGTGATGCAAAGGCTCAAGAGAGTGGTGCAGAGGCTGAAGAGAGTGTTGCCGAGGCTTAAGAGAGGGATGCAGAGGCTCAAGAGAGAGATGCAGAGGCTTAAGAGAGTGATGTAGAGGCTGAAGAGAGTGTTGCAGAGGCATAAGAGAGGGATGCAGAGGCTCAAGAGAGGGATGTAAAGGATTAAGAGAGGGATGCAGAGGCTCAAGAGAGGGATGTAGAGGCTCAAGAGAGTGATGCAGAGGCTCTAGAGAGGGATGCAGAGGCTGAAGAGAGAGATGCAGAGGCTCTGCATCCCTCTCTTGAGCCTTTGCATCACTTCCATGAGCCTCTGCATCCCTCTCTTGTGCCACTGCATCCCTCACCTGAGCCTCTGCATCCCTCTCTTGAACCTCTGCATCCCTCTCTTGGGCCTCTGCATCCCTCTCTTGAGCCTCTGCATCCCTCTCTTAAGCATCTGCATTACTCTCTTGAGCCTCTGCATCACTCTCTTGAACGTCTGCATCACTCTCTTCAGCCTCTGCATAACTCTTTTGAGCCTCTGCATTCTTTTTTGAGCCTCTGCATCACTTTCGTAAGCGTCTGCATCCCTTTCTTGTGCCTTTGCATCTCTCTCTTGAACTTCTCAAGAGAGTGCTCAAGAGTATGATGCAGAGGCTCTAGAGTGTGATGCAGAGAATCAAGGGAGGGATGCAGAGGCTTAAGCGAGTGATGCAGAGGCTCAAGAGAGGGATGCAGGGGCTCAGGATAGTGATACTGAGGCTCAAGACAGTGATTCAGAGGCTTACGAGAGTGATGCAGAGGCTTATGAGAGTGATGCAGAGGCTCAAGAGAGTGATGCAGAGGATCAAGAGAGGGATGCAGGGGCTCAAGAGAGTGATGCTGAGGCTCAAGAGAGTGATTCAGAAGCTTACGAGAGTGATGCAGAGGCTCAAGAGAGTGATGCAGAGGATCAAGAGAGGGAAGCAGAAACTTAAGAGAGTGATGCAGAGGCTGAAGAGAGTGATGCAGAAGCTCTAGAGAGTGATGCAGAGACTCAAGAGATTGATGCAGAGGCTCAAGAGAGTGATGCAGAGGTTCAAGAGAGTGATGCAGAGGCTTACGAGAGTGATGCAGAGAATCAAGAGAATGATGCAGAGGCTCGAGAGAGTTATGCAGAGGCCTCAAAAGAGGGATTCAGAGGCTTAAGAGAGTGATGCAGAGGCTGAAGAGAGTGTTGCAGAGGCTCAAGAGAGGTATGAAGAAGCTGAAGAGAGTGGTACAGAGGCTCAAGAGAGGGATGCAGAGGCTCAAGAGAATAATGCAGAGGCTTAAGAGGGTGATGCAGAGGCTCATGAGAGTGATGCAGAGGCTCAACAGAGTGAGTCAGAGGCTTAAGAGAGTGATGCAGAGGCTTAAGAGAGTAATGCAAAGGCTTGAAAGAGGGATGCAGAGGCTCAAGAGAAGGATGTAGAGGCCCAAGAGAGGGATGCAGAGGCTCAAGAGAGGGATGCAGAGGCTCAAGTGAGGGATGCAGAGGCTTAGGAGAGTGATGCAAATGCTCAAGAGAGGGATGCAGAAGCTCATTAGAGGGATGGAAGAGTTCAAGAGAGGTATGCAGGGGCTGAAGAGAGTGATGCAGAGGATCAAGAGAGTGATGTAGAGGCTCAAGAGAGTGATGCAGAGGATCAAGAGAGGGAAGCAGAGGCTAAAGAGAGTGATGCAGAGGCTGAAGACAGTGATGCAGAGGCTATAGAGAGTGATGCAGAGGCTCAAGAGAGTGATACAGAGACCCAAGAGAGTGATGCAGAAGATCAAGAGAGTGATGCAGAGGCTCGAGAGAGTGATGCAGAGGCCTTAGGAGAGTTATTCAGAGGCTTAAGAGAGTGATGCAGAGGCTGAAGAGAGTGTTGCAGAGGTTCAAGAGAGGGATGCAGAGGCTCAAGAGAGTGATGCAGAGGCTCAAGAGAGTTATGCAGAGGCTCAAGAGAGTGATGCAGAGGCTTACGAGAGTGATGCAGATGATCAAGTAAGGAATCCAGAGGCTTAAGAGAGTAATACAGAGGCTGAAGAGAGTGTTGCAGAGGCTTAGGAGGGATGCAGAGGCTCAAGAGAGTGATGCAGAGGCTCAAGAGAGTGATGCAGAGTCTTAAGAGAGGGATGCAGACGCTCAAGAGAGTAATGAAGAGGCTTAAGATGGTGATGCAAAGGCTCAAGAGAGGGATGCAGAGGCTCATGAGAGGGATGCAGCAGTTCAAGAGAGGGATGCAGAGGCTCAAGAGAGTGATTCAGAGGATTACGTGAGTGATGCAGAGGCTTAAGAGAGTGATGCAGAGGCTTAAGAGAGGGATGCAGAGGCTCAAGCGAGGGATGTAGAGGCTCAAGAGAGGGATGCATGGGCTCAAGAGAGGGATGCAGAGGCTCAAGTGAGGGATGCAGAGTCACAAGAGAGGGATGCAGAGGCTCCTGAGAGTGACGCAGAGGCTCAAGAGAGCGATGCAGAGGCTTAAGAGAGTGATGCAAAGGCTCAGGAGAGGGATGCAGAGGCTCATGAGAGGGATGCAGGATTTCAAGAGAGTGATGCAAAGGCTCAAGAAAGGGATGCAGAGGCTTAAGAAAGTGATGCAGAGGCTGAAAAGAGTGTTGCGGAGGCTTAAGAAAGTGATGCAGAGGCTGAAAAGAGTGTTGCGGAGGCATAAGAGAGGGATGCAGAAGCTCAAGAGAGGGATGTAAAGGATTAAGAGAGGGATGCAGAGGCTCATGAGAGTGATGCAGAGGCTCAAGAGAGTGATGTAGAGGCTTAAGAGAGGGATGCAGAGGCTCAAGAGAGGGATGTAGAGGCTCAAGAGAGTGATGCAGATTTTCAAGAGAGGGATGCAGAGGCTGAAGAGAGAGATGCAGAGGCTCTGCATCCCTCTTTTGAGCCTTTGCATCACTTCCATGAGCCTCTGCATCCCTCTCTTGAGCCATTGCATCCCTCACTTGAGCCTCTGCATCCCTCTCTTGAGCCTTTGCATCCCTCTAGTGGGCCTCTGCATCCCCCTCTTGAGCCTCTGCATCCCTCTCTTAAGCCTCTGCATCACTCTCTTGAGCCTCTGCATCACTCTCTTGAACGTCTGCATCACTCTCTTCAGCCTCTGCATCACTCTCTTGAGATTCTGCATCCTTTTTTGAGCCTCTGCATCACTTTCTTAAGCCTCTGCATCCCTTTCTTGAGCCTTTCCATCTCTCTCTTGAACTCCTCAAGAGAGTGCTCAAGAGTATGATGCAGAGGCTCTAGAGAGTGATGCAGAGGCTTGAGGGAATTAGGCAGAGGCTCAAGAGAGGGATGCAAGGGCTCAAGAGAGTGATACTGAGGCTAAAGAGAGTGATTCAGAAGCTTACGAGAGTGATGCAGAGGCTTAAGAGAGTGATGCAGAGGCTCAAGAGAGTGATTCAGAGGATCAAGAGAGGGAAGCAGAGGCTTAAAAGAGTGATGCAGAGGCTGAAGAGAGTGATGCAGAGGCTCTAGAGAGTGATGCAGAGACTAAAGAGAGTGATGCAGAGGCTCAAGAGAGTGATGCACAGGATCAAGAGAGTGATGCAGAGGCTTACGAGAGTGATGCAGAGAATCAAGAGAGTGATGCCGAGGCTCGAGAGAGTTATGCAGAGGCCTCAAGAGAGGGATTCAGAGGCTTTAGAGAGTGATGCAGAGGCTGAAGAGAGTGTTGCAGAGGCTCAAGAGAGGGATGAAATGGCTGAAGAGAGTGGTGCAGAGGCTCACGAGAGACATGCAGAGGCTAAAGAGAGTGATGCAGAGGCTTAAGGGAGTGAGTCAGAGGCTTAAGAGAGGGATGCAGAGGCTCAAGAGAGGGATGAAGAGGCTGAAGAGAGTGGTGCAGAGGCTCAAGAGAGTGATGCAGAGGCTCAAGAGAGTGATTCAGAGGCTTAAGGGAGTGAGGCAGAGGCTTAAGAGAGTGATGCAGAGGTTTAAGAGAGTAATGCAAAGGCTTAAAAGAGGGATGCAGAGGCTCAAGAGAAGGATGCAGAGGCCCAAGAGAGGGATGCAGAGGCTCAAGAGAGGGATGCAGAGGCTCAAGTGAGGGATGCAGATGCTTAAGAGAGTGAGGCAAAGGCTCAGGAGAGGGATTCAGAGGCCCATTAGAGGGATGGAAGAGTTCAAGAGAGGGATGCAGAGGCTGAAGATAGTGATGCAGAGGATCAAGAGAATAATGCAGAGGCTCAATAGAGTGATGCAGAGGCTGAAGACAGTGATGCAGAGACCCAAGAGAGTGATGCAGAGGATCAAGAGAGTGATGCAGAGGCTCGAGAGAGTGATGCAGAGGCCTCAAGAGAGGGATTCAGAGGCTTAAGAGAGTGCTGCAGAGGCTGAAGAGAGTGTTGCAGAGGTTCAAGAGAGGGATGCAGAGGCTCAAGAGAGTGATGCAGAGGCTCAAGAGAGTTATGCAGAGGCTCAAGAGAGTGATGCAGAGGCTTACGAGAGTGATGCAGATGATCAAGTAAGGGATCCAGAGGCTTAAGAGAGTGATACAGAGGCTGAAAAGAGTGTTGCAGAGGCTTAGGAGGGATGCAGAGGCTCAACAGAGTGATGCAGAGGCTCAAGAGATTGATGCAGAGGCTCAAGAAAGTGAAGCAGAGGCTTAAGAGAGGGATGCAGAGGCTCAAGAGAGTAATGCAGAGGCTTTAGATGGTGATGCAGAGGCTCAAGAGAGTGATGCAGAGGCTTAAGAGAGGGATGCAAGGGCTGAAAAGAGTGAAGCAGAGGATCAAGAGAGTGATGAAGAGGCTCTAGTGAGGGATGCAGAGGCACAAGAGAGGGATGCAGAGGCTCTAGTGAGGGAAGCAGTGGCTCAAGAGAGGGATGAAGATGCTCTTGGAAGTGATGCAAAGCCTCAAGAGAGGGATGCAGAGGCTTAAGAGAGTGATGCAAAGGCTCAAGAGAGGGTTGCAGATGCTCATGAGAGGGATGCTGGGGCTCAAGGGAGGGATGCAGAGGCTTAAGAGAGAGATGCAGAGGCTCAAGCGAGGGATGCAGAGGCTCAAGAGAGTGATGCAGGGGCTCAAGAGAGGGATGCAGAGGCTCTTGAGAGTGACGCAGAGGCTCATGAGAGGGATGCAGATGCTTAAGAGAGTGATGCAGAGGCTGAAGAGAGTGTTGCAGAGGCTTAAGAGAAGGATGCAGAGGCTCTGCATCCCTCTCTTGAGCCTTTGCATCACTTCCAAGAGCCTCTGCGTCCGTCTCTTGTGCCATTGCATCCCTCACTTGAGCCTCTACATCCCTCTCTTGAGCCTCTGCATCCCTCTCTTGGGCCTCTGTATCCCTCTCTTGAATCTCTGCATCCCTCTCTTAAGCCTCTGCATCACTCTCTTGAGCCTCTGCATCACCCTCTTGATCGTCTGCATCACTCTCTTCAGCCTCTACATCACTCTCGTGAGCCTCTGCATCCATTTTTGAGCCTCTGCATCACTTTCTTAAGCCTCTGCATCCCTTTCTTGAGCCTTTGCATCACTCTCTTGAACTCCTCAAGAGAGTGCTCAAATGTATGAAGCAGAGGCTCAAGAGAGTGATGCAGAGAATCAAGAGAGGGATGCATAGGCTTAAGAGAGTGATGCAGAGGCTCAAGAGAGGGATGCAGAGGCTCAGGCGAGTGATGCAGAGGTTCAAGAGAGGGATGCAGAAGCTCAAGTGATGGATGCAGAGGCACAAGAGAGGGATGCAGAGGCTCTTGTGAGTGTTGCAGAGTCTCAAGAGAGGTATGCAGATGCTTACGAGAGTGATGCAAAGGCTCAAGAGAGTGATGCAGAGGCTCAAGAGAGAGATGCAGAGGCTCAAGAGAGTGATGCAGAGGGTTGAGAGAATGATGCAGAGGCTCAAGCGAGTGATGCAAAGGTTTAAGAGAGGGATGCAGAAGCTCAAGTGAGGGATGCATAGGCAAGAGAGGGATGCAGAGGATCTTGAGAGTGATGCAGAGGCTCAAGAATGGGATGCAGAGGCTTAAGAGAGTGATGCAAAGGCTCAAGAGAGTGATGCAGAAGCTCAAGAGTGGGATGCAGAGGCTCAAGAGAGTGATGCAGCGGATTAATAGAGGGATGCAGAGGCTCAAGAGAGTGATGCAGAGGCTTAAGAGAGAGATGCAGAGGCTCAAGAGAATCATGTAGAGACTCAAGAGAGTGCTGCAAAAGGCTCAAGAGTGGGATGCTGAGGCTCCAGAGAGGGATGCAGAGGCTCAAGAGAGTGATGCAGAGGCTCAAGAAAGAAACGCAGACGCTTAGCAGAGTGATGCAGAGGCTCAAGAGAGTGAAGCAGAGGCTCAAGAGAATGATGTACAGGCTTAAGAGAGGGATGCAGAGGCTCAAGAGTATGATGCAGAGGCCCAAGAGAGTGTTGCAGAGCATCATGAGAGGGATGCAGAGGCTTGAGAGAGGGATGCAGGGGCTCAAGAGAGGGATGCAGAGGCTCAAGAGAGGGATGCAGGGGCTCAAGGGAGGGATGCAGAGGCTCAAGTGTGGGATGCAGAGGCACAAGAGAGGGATGCAGAAGCTCTTGAGAGTGACGCAGAGGCTCAAGAGAGGGATGCAGTCGCTTAAGAGAGTGATGCAGAGGCTGAAGAGAGTTTTGCAGGGGCTTAAGAGAAGGATGCAGAGGCTCTGCATCCCTCTCTTGAGCCTTTGCATCACTTCCAAGAGCCTCTGCGTCCCTCTCTTGTGCCACTGCATCCCTCACTTGAGCCTCTGCATCCCTCTCTTGAGCCTCTGCATCCCTCTCTTGGGCCTCTGCATCCCTTTCTTAAATCTCTGCATCCCTCTCTTAAGCCTCTGCATCACTCTCTTGAGCCTCTGCATCACTCTCTTGATCGTCTGCATCACTCTCTTCAGCCTCTACATCACTCTCTTGAGCCTCTGCATCCATTTTTGAGCCTCTGCATCACTTTCTTAAGCCTCTGCATCCCTTTCTTGAGCCTTTGCATCACTCTCTTGTACTCCTCAAGAGAGTGCTCAAAAGTATGATGCAGAGGCTCAAGAGAGTGATGCAGAGAATCAATAGAGGGATGCAGAGGCTTAAGAGAGTGATGTAGAGGCTCAAGAGAGGGATGCAGAGGCTCAAGCGAGTGATGCAGAGGTTCAAGAGAGGGATGCAGAAGCTCAAGTGAGGGATGCAGAGGCACAAGAGAGGGATGCAGAGGCTTAAGAGAGTGATGCAAAGGCTCAAGAGAGGGTTGCAGAGGCTCATGAGAGGGATGCAGGGGCTCAAGGGAGGGATGCAGAGGCTTAAGAGAGAGATGCAGAGGCTCAAGCGAGGGATGCAGAGGCTAAAAAGAGTGATGCAGGGGCACAAGAGAGGGATGCAGAGGCTCAAGTGAGGGATGCAGGGGCTCAAGGGAGGGATGCAGAGGCTCAAGTGTGGGATGCAGAGGCACAAGAGAGGGATGCAGAGGCTCTTGAGAGTGACGCAGAGGCTCAAGAGAGGGATGCAGATGCTTAAGAGAGTGATGCAGAGGCTGAAGAGAGTGTTGCAGAGGCTTAAGAGAAGGATGCAGAGGCTCTGCATCCCTCTCTTGAGCCTTTGCATCACTTCCAAGAGCCTCTGCGTCCCTTTCTTGTGCCATTGCATCCCTCACTTGAGCCTCTGCATCCCTCTCTTGAGCCTCTGCATCCCTCTCTTGGGCCTCTGCATCCCTCTCTTGAATCTCTGCATCCCTCTCTTAAGCCTCTGCATCACTCTCTTGAGCCTCTGCATCACTCTCTTGATCGTCTGCATCACTCTCTTCAGCCTCTACATCACTCTCCTGAGCCTCTGCATCCATTTTTGAGCCTCTGCATCACTTTCTTAAGCCTCTGCATTCCTTTCTTGAGCCTTTGCATCACTCTCTTGAACTCCTCAAGAGAGTGCTCAAATGTATGAAGCAGAGGCTCAAGAGAGTGATGCAGAGAATCAAGAGAGGGATGCAGAGGCTTAAGAGAGTGATGCAGAGGCGCAAGAGAGGGATGCAGAGGCTCTTGTGAGTGATGCAGAGTCTCAAGAGAGGTATGCAGATGCTTACGAGAGTGATGCAAAGGCTCAAGAGAGTGATGCAGAGGCTCAAGAGAGGGATGCAGAGGCTCAGGAGAGTGATGCAGAGGGTTAAGAGAATGATGCAGAGGCTCAAGAGAGTGATACAGAGCGTCAAGAGAGTGATAGAGACGCTCAAGAGAGTGATGCAGAGGCTCAAGAGAGTGATGCAGAGGCTCAAGCGAGTGATGCAAAGGTTCAAGAGAGGGATGCAGAAGCTCAAGTGAGGGATGCATAGGCAAGAGAGGGATGCAGAGGATCTTGAGAGTGATGCAGAGGCTCAAGAGTGGGATGCAGAGGCTTAATAGAGTGATGCAAAGGCTCAAGAGAGTGATGCAGGGGCTCAAGAGAGTGATGCAGGGGCTCAAGAGAGTGATGCAGAAGATTAATAGAGGGATGCAGAGACTCAAGAGAGTGCTGGAAAAGGCTCAAGAGAGGGATGCTGAAGCTCCAGAGAAAGATGCAGAGGATCAAGAGAGTGATGCAGAGGCTCAAGAGAGAAAGGCAGAGGCTTAAGAGAGTGATGCAGAGGCTCACGAGAGTGAAGCAGAGGCTCAAGAGAATGATGTAGAGGCTTAGGAGAGGGATGCAGAGGCTCAAGAGTATGATGCAGAGGCTCAAGAGAGTGATGCAGGGAATCAAGAGGGGAATGCAGAGGCTTAAGAGAGTGATGCAGAGGCTCAAGAGAGTGATGCAGAGCCTCACGAGAGTGATAGAGAGGCTCAAGAGAGTGATGCAGAGGATACAGAGAGTGATGCAGACTATCAAGAGAGTGATGCAGAAGCCCAAGAGAGTGATGCAGAGGATCAAGGGAGAGAAGCAGAGGCTTAAGAGAGTGATGCAGAGGATAAAGAGAGTGATGCAGAGGCTTAAGAGAGGAATGCAGAGGCTGAAGAGAATGAAGCAGAGGCTTAAGAGAGGGATGCAGATGCTCAAGAGAGTGATAGAGAGGCTCAGGAGAGTGATGCAGAGGCTCAACAGAGTGATTCAGAGGCTTACGAGAGTGATGCAGAGGCCTAAGAGAGTGATGCAAGGGCTTAAGCGAGGGATGCAGAGGTTCAAGAGAGGGATGCAGAGGCTCAAGAGAGGGATGCCGGGGCTCAAGAGAGGGACGAAGCGGCTCAAGTGAGGGAAGCAGAGGCACAAGAGAGGGATGCAGAGGCTCTTGAGAGTGACGCAGAGGCTCAAGAGAGGGATGCCGAGGCTTAAGAGAGTGATGCAAAGGCTCAAATGAGGGATGCAAAGGCTCATGAGATGGATGCAGGAGTTCAAGAGAGTGATGCAGAGGCTCAAGAGAGGGATGCAGAGGCTTAAAAGAGTGATGCAGAGGCTCTAGAGAATTATGCCGAGGCTTAAGAGAGTGAGGCAGAGGCCTAGGAGAGGGATGCAGAGGCTCAAGAGAGTAATGCAGAGGCTTAAGAGGGTGATGAAGAGGCTCAAGAGAATGATGCAAAGGCTCAAGAGAGGGATGTAGAGGGTCATGAGAGGGATGCAGGAGTTCAAGAGAGGGATGCAGAGGCTCAAGAGAATGATGCAGAGGCTCAAGAGAGTGATGCAGAGGCTCAAGCGAGGGATGCAGAGGCTCAAGAGAGGGATGCAGGGGCTCAGGAGAGGGATGCAGAGGCTCAAGAGAGGGATGCAGGGGCTCAAGAGAGGGATGCAGAGGCTCAAGTGAGAGATGCAGAGGCACAAGAGAGGGATGCAGAGGTTCTTGAGAGTGACGCAGTGGCTCTAGAGAGGGATGCAGAGGCTTAAGAGAGTGATGCAAAGGCTCAGGAGAGGGATGCAGAGGCTCATGAGAGGGATGCAGGAGTTCAAGAGAGTGATGCAAATGCTCAAGAAAGGGATGCAGAGGCTTAAAAGAGTGATGCAGAGGCTCAAGAGAGTGATGCAGAGGATCAAGAGAGGGAAGCAGAGGCTTAATAGGGTGATGCAGAGGCTGAAGAGAGTGATGCAGAGGTTCTAGAGAGTTATGCAGAGGCCTCAAGAAAAGGATTCAGAGGCTTAAGAGAGCGATGAAGAGGCTGAAGAGAGTGTTTCAGAGGCTCAAGAGAGGGATGAAGAGGCTGAAGAGAGTGATGCAGAGGCTTAAGAAAGTGAGGCAGAGGCTTAGGAGAAGGATGTAGAGGCTCAAGAGAATGATGCAGAGGCTCAAGAGAGTGATGGAGAGGCTCAAGAGAGTGATGTAGAGACTCAAGAGAGTGATTCAGAGCCTCAAGAGAGGGATGCAGAGGCTCAAGTGAATGATGTAGAGGCTTAAGAGAGGGATGCAGAGGCTCAAAATAATGATGCAGAGGCTCAAGAGAGTGATGCAGAGGATCAAGAGAGTGATGCAGAGGCTGAAGAGAGAGATGCAGAGGCTTAAGAGAGTGATGCAGAGGCTCAAGAGATTGATGCAGAGGCTCAAGAGAGTGATGCAGAGGTTTAAGAGAGTGATGCAGAGGCTCAAGAGAGTGATGCAGAGGCTCAAGAAAGTGATGCAGAGGATTAATAGAGGGATGCAGAGGCTCTAGAGAGTAATGCAGAGGCTTAAGAGAGTGATGCAGAGGCTTAAGAGAGGGATGCAGAGGCTTAAGAGAAGGATGCAGAGGCTCAAGAGAGTGATTCAGAGGCTTACGAGAGTGATGCAGAGAATCAAGTGAGTGATGCTGAGGCTCGAGAGAGTTGTGCAGAGGCCTCAAGAGAGGGATGCAGAGGCTCAAGAATGGGATGCAGAGTCTAAAGTGAGTGATGCAGAGGCACAAGAGAAAGATGCAGAGGCACTTGAGAGTGATGCAGAGGCTCAAGAGAGGGATGCAGAGGCTTAAGAGAGGGATGCAGAGGCTCAAGAGAGTGATGCAGAGGCTCAAGAGAGTGATGCAGAGACTCAAGAGAGTGATGCAGAGGCTCAAATTGGAAACAACTTTGTCATATGTCTTTTCTTGGATCTAAATAATACGAAACCTCGCTCTATGATTTGAAGTTAAAATCCTCAAATATGGTAAAATAGTGACTTTTTCTCGTTAATCATGTAGTTTGATATTACGTAAATATATTCATTTTTACCAATATTTCGATACTATTTCACGTAGTATCACGATATGTGATTTGGCCTTCAAATCTCAGAATGTCGCGTAATATTGCATTTTAAGCAAGTTATCTTGCGTTTTGTTTCGTACGAAAAATCAATGAATTTAGCAATATTTTGACGTTTATCTTCCCCTTTTTCTTTATGTGATTTAAACAAAACATAACCGAATTAAGCAATATTTTGCCATTTTTCCACGTTTTTTTTTAATTTTCAGTTTATTGTTATTAATTCATTAAATATTCGATAAAAATGATGCAAACACATAATTGAATAGAAATTAACCTTAAATACTTCATTTTCAATCAACCATTTGTTTCTCGTTAAAATACTGTGTAGGATGTTGAAAAGGTGAGAAGTTCGGTTTTTATTGCATATATCGACGTTTCAGCCAGATTAGAACGGTTTTACGTGTGCATCTTCCATCGGTAATATAAACGGAAAATCAGGAACATTTTAGTTAATTCTAATGAAAACACATTGGTTTTATCATTTGTATTGGAAACAACATCATATGTCTTCAACATCATATGAAAAGACATATGTCATATGTCTTTTCTTGGATCTAAATAATACGAAACCTCGCTCTATGATGTGAAGTTAAAATCCTCAAATATGGTAAAATAGTGACTTTTTTCACGTTTTTCATGTTGTTTGATATTACGTTAATATATTCATTTTTACCAATATTTCGATACTATTTCATGTAGTATCACGATATGTGATTTGGCCTGCAAATCTCAGAATGTCGCATAATATTGCATTTTAAGCAGGTTTTCTTGCATTTTGTTTCGTACGAAAAATCATCGAATTTAGCAATACTTTGACGTTTATCATCCCCCTTTTCCTTTATGTGATTTAAACAAAATATCATCGAATTAGGCAATATTTTGCCGTTTTCCACGTTTTTGTGAATTTTCAGTTTATGGGTATTAATTCATTATATATACGATAAAAATGATGCAAACACATAATTGATTTGAAAATAACCTTAAATACTTCATTTTCAATCAACTATTTTTTTCTCGTTAAAATACTGAGCAAGATATTGAAAAGAGGAGAAGTTCTGTTTTTATTGCATATTTCGACGTTTCTGCCGGAATAGAGCGGTTTTCGTGTACATCTTCCATCGGTAATATAAACGGAAAATCAGGAACATTTTAGTTAATTCTAATTAAAACACATTGATTTTTATCATTTGTATTGGAAACAACATTTTCATATGTCTTTTCTTGGATCTAAATAATACGAAACCTCGCTCTATGATTTGAAATTAAAATCCTCAAATATGGTAAAATAGTGACTTTTTCACGGTAAACATGTAGTTTGATATTACGTAAATATATTCATTTTTACCAATATTTCGATACTATTTCATGTAGTTTCACGATATGTGATTTGGCCTTCAAATCTCAGAATGTCGCATAATATTGCATTCTAAGCAAGTTGCCTTGCATTTTGTTTCGTACGAAAAATCATCGAATTTAGCAATATTTTGACGTTTATCATCCCCTTTTCCTTTATGTGATTTAAACAAAATATTACCGAATAAAGCAATATTTTGCCATTTTTCCACGTTTTTGTGAATTTTCAGTTTATTGTTATTAATTCATTAAATATACGATAAAATGATGCAAACACATAATTGATTAGAAATTAACCTTAAATAATTCATTTTCAATCAACCATTTGTTTCTCGTTAAAATAATGTGTAGGATATTGAAAAGGTGAGATGTTCAGTTTTTATTGCATATATCGACGTTTCAGCCGGATTAGAACGGTTTTACGTGTACATCTTCCATCGGTAATATAAACGGAAAATCAGGAATATTTTAGTTAATTCTAATGAAAACACATTGGTTTTATCATTTGTATTGGAAAAAACATCATATGTCTTCAACATCATATGAAAAGACATATGTCATATGTCTTTTCTTGGATCTAAATAATACGAAACCTCGCTCTATGATTTGAAGTTAAAATCCTCAAACATGGTAAAATAGTGACTTTTTTCACGTTTTTCATGTAGTTTGATATTACGTAAATATATTCATTTTTACCAATATTTCGATACTATTTCATGTAGTATCACGATATGTGATTTGGCCTTCAAATCTCAGAATGTCGCTTAATATTGCATTTTAAGCAAGTTTTCTTGCATTTTGTTTCGTACGAAAAATCATCGAATTTAACAATATTTTGACGTTTATCATCATCTTTTCCTCTATGTGATTTAAACAAAATATCATCGAATTAGGCAATATTTTGCCGTTTTCCACGTTTTTGTGAATTTTCAGTTTATGGGTATTAATTCATTATATATACGATAAAAATGATGCAAACACATAATTGATTAGATAATATCCTTAAATACTTCATTTTCTATCATCTATTTGTTTCTCGTTAAAATACTGAGTAAGATATTGAAAAGGGGAGAAGTTCGGTTTTTATTGCATATATCGACGTTTCAGCCGGATTAGAGCGGTTTTCGTGTACATCTTCCATCGGTAATATAAACGGAAAATCAGGAACATTTTAGTTAATTCTAATGAAAACACATTGATTTTTATCAATTGTATTGGAAACAACATTGTCATATGTCTTTTCTTGGATCTAAATAATACGAAACCTCGCTCTCTGATTTGAAGTTAAAATCCTCAAATATGGTAAAATAGTGACTTTTTAACGTTAATTATGTAGTTTGACATTACGTAATTATGTTCATTTTTACCAATATTTCGGTACTATTTCATGTAGTATCACGATATCTGATTTGGCCTTCAAATCTCAGAATGTCGCATAATATTGCATTCTAAGCAAGTTTTCTTGCATTTTGTTTCGTACGAAAAATCATCGAATTTAGCAATATTTTGACGTTTATCATCCCCTTTTCCTCTATGTGATTTAAACAAAATATCATCGAATTAGGCAATATTTTGCCGTTTCCACGTTTTTGTGAATTTTCAGTTTATGGGTATTAATTCATTATATATACGATAAAAATGATGCAAACACATAATTGATTAGATAATAACTTTAAATACTTCATTTTCAATCAACTATTTGTTTCTCGTTAAAATAATGAGTAAGATATTGAAAAGGGGAGAAGTTCTGTTATTATTGCATATATCGACGTTTCAGCCGGAATAGAGCGGTTTTCTTCTACATCTTCCATCGGTAATATAAACGGAAAATCAGGAACATTTTAGTTAATTCTTATGAAAACACATTGATTTTTATCATTTGTGTTGGAAACAACATTGTCATATGTCTTTTCTTGGATCTAAATAATACGAAACCTCGCTCTAAGATTGGAAGTTAAAATCCTCAAATATGGTAAAATAGTGACTTTTTCACGTTAATCATGTAGTTTGATATTACGTAAATATATTCATTTTTACCAATATTTCGATACTATTTCATGTAGTATCACGATATGTGATTTGGCCTTCAAATCTCAGAATGTCGCATAATATTGCATTTTAAGCAAGTTTTATTGCATTTTGTTTCGTACGAAAAATCATCGAATTTAGCAATATTTTGACGTTTATCACCCCCTTTTCCTTTATGTGATTTAAACAAAATATCACCGAATTAAGCAATATTTTGCCATTTTTCCACGTTTTTGTGAATTTTCAGTTTATTGTTATTAATTCATTAAATATACGATAAAAATGATGCAAACACATAATTGATTAGAAATTAACCTTAAATACTTCATTTTCAATCAACCATTTGTTTCTCGTTAAAATACTGTGTAGGATATTGAAAAGGTGAGAAGTTCGGTTTTTATTGCATATATCGACGTTTCAGCCGGATTAGAACAGTTTTACGTGTACATCTTCCATCGGTAATATAAACGGAAAATCAGGAACATTTTAGTGAATTCTAATGAAAACACATTGGTTTTATCATTTGTATTGGAAACAACATCATATGTCTTCAACATCATATGAAAAGACATATGTCATATGTCTTTTCTTGGATCTAAATAATACGAAACCTCGCTCTATGATTTGAAGTTAAAATCCTCAAATGTGGTAAAATAGTGACTTTTTTCACGTTTTTCATGTAGTTTGATATTACGTAAATATATTCATTTTTACCAATATTTCGATACTATTTCATGTAGTATCACGATATGTGATTTGGCCTTCAAATCTCAGAATGTCGCATAATATTGCATTTTAAGCAAGTTTTCTTGCATTTTGTTTCGTACGAAAATTATCGAATTTAACAATATTTTGACGTTTATCTTCCCCTTTTCCTCTGTGTGATTTAAACAAAATATCCTCGAATTAGGCAATATTTTGCCGTTTTTCCACGTTTTTGTGAATTTTCAGTTTATGGGTATTAATTCATTATATATACGATAAAAATGATGCAAACACATAATTGATTAGATAATAACCTTAAATACTTCATTTTCAATCAACTATTTGTTTCTCGTTAAAATACTGAGTAAGATATTGAAAAGGGGAGAAGTTCTCTTTTATTGTATATATCGACGTTTCAGCCGGATTAGTGCGGTTTTAGGTGTACATCTTCCATGGGTATTATAAACGGAAAATCAGAAACATTTTAGTTAATTCTAATGAAAACACATGGATTTTTATCATTTGTATTGGAAACAACAATCTTATATATCTTTCCTTGGATCTAAATAATACGAAACCTCGCTTTATGATTTGAAGTTAAAATACTTAAGTTTTGAAATATAGCATTTTTTTACGTTGTAGTGAGACTTTACGTAAGTGTATTCGTTTTACCAATATTTCGATACTACTTCATGTAGTATCTTGAGCCTCTACATCACTCTCTTGAGCCTCTGTATCACCCTCTTGAGCCTCTGCATCACTCTCTTATGCCTCTGCATCCCTTTCTTGATCATCTTCATCACTCGCTTGAGCCTCTGCATCATTCTCTTGAGCCTCTGCATCCCTCTCTCAAGCCTCTACATCATTCTCTTGAGCCTCTGCATTACTCTCTTGAGCCTCTGCATCACACTATTAAGCCTCTGCATCACTCTCTTAAGCCTCTGCATCTCTCGCTTCACACTCTGCATCACTCTCTGTAGCCTCTGCATTCCTCTCTGGAGCCTCAGCATCCCTCTTTTGAGCCTCTGCATCATTCTCTTGAGCCTCTGCCTCCCTCCCTTAAGCCTCTGCATCACTCTCTTGAGCCTCTGCATCCCTTTCTCTAGCAACTGCATCACTCTCTTGAGCCTCTGCATCCCTCTCATAAGCCTCTGCATCCCTCTATTAAACCTTTGCATCACTCTCTTAAGCCTCTGCATCCCTCTCTTGAGCCTCTGCATCACTCTCAAGAGCCTCTGCATCACTCTCTTGAACCTCTGCATCCCTCTCTTGAGCCCCTGCATCCCTCTCTTCAGCCCCTGCATCCCTCTCATGAGCCTCTGCATCCCTCTCTTCAGTCTCTGCATCCCTCTCATGAGCCTCTGTATCATTCTCCTAGGCCTCTGCATCACTCTTTTGAGCCTCTGCATCACTCTCTTGAGCCTCTACATCCCTCTCTTGAGCCTCTCCAGCACTCACTTTAGCCTTGGCATCCCTCTCATAAGCCTCTGCATCACTTTCTTGAGCCTATGCATCACTCTCTTAAGCCTCTGCATCCCTCTCTTGAGCCTTTGCATCACTCTCTTGAGCCTCTGCATCCCTCTCTTGAGCCTCTGCATCACTCTCTTGAGCATCTGCATCACTCTCTTGAGCCTCTGCATCCCTCTCTTTAGCCTCTGCATCAGTCTCTTGAGCCTCTGCATCACTCTAGTGAGCCTCTGCATTATTCTCTTGAGTCTGTGCATCCCTCTCTTAAGCCTATGCAACACTCCCTTCAGCCTCTGTATCACTCTTTTGAGCCTCTGCATCACTCTCTTGAGCCTCTACATCCCTCTCTTGAGCCTCTGCAGCACTCTCCTTAGCCTTGGCATCCCTCTCATAAGCCTCTGCATCACTCTCTTGAGCCTCTGCATCACTCTCTTAAGCCTCTGCATCCCTATCTTGAGCCTTTGCATCACTCTCTTGAGCCTCTGCATCCCTCTCTTGAGCCCCTGCATCACTCTCTTGAGCATCTGCATCACTCTCTTGAGCCTCTGCATCCCTCTCTTTAGCCTCTGCATCACTCTCTTGAGCCTCTGCATCACTCTAGTGAGCCTCTGCATTATTCTCTTGAGTCTCTGCATCCCTCTCTTAAGCCTATGCAACACTCCCTTCAGCCTCTGAATCACCCTCTTAAGCCTCTGCTTCCCTCTCTTGATCCTCTGCATCACTCTCTTGAGCCTTTGCATCACTCTCTTAAGCCTCTGCATCACTCTCTTCGGCCTCTGAATCACCCTCTTAAGCCTCTGCTTCCCTCTCTTGATCCTCTGCATCACTCTCTTGAGCCTCTGCATCACTCTCATGATCTTCTGCATCACTTTCTTGAGCCTCTGCATCACTCTCTAGAGCCTCTACATCACTCTCTTGAGCCTCTGCATCACTCTCTTAAGTCTCTGCATCCCTCTCCTGATCCTCTGCATCACTCTCTTGAGCCTCTGCATCATTCTCTTGAGCCTCTGCATCCCTCTCTTAAGCCTCTACATCATTCTCTTGAGCGTCTGCATTACTCTCTTGAGCCTCTGCATCACTCTCTTAAGCCTCTGCATCTCTCTCTTCCCCTCTCTGCATCACTCTCTTTAGCCTCTGCATCCCTTTCTGGAGCCTCAGCATCCCTCTCTTGAGCCTCTGCATCACTCTTTTGAGCCTCTGCATCATTTTCTCAAGCCTCTGCATCCCTCTTTTAAGCCTCTGCATCACTCTCTTAAGCTTCTGCATCTCTTTCTTAAGCCTCTGCATCACTCTCTTGAGCCTCTGCATCCCTCTCATAAGCCTCTGCATCCCTATATTCAACCTTTGCATCACTCTCATAAGCCTCTGCATCCCTCTTTTGAGCCTCTGCATCATTCTCAAGAGCCTCTGCATCCCTCTCTTGAGCCTCTGCATCCCTCTCTTAAGCCTCTGAATCACTCTCTTCAGCCTCTGCATCACTCTCTTGAGCTTCTGCATCACTCTCTTGAGTCTCTGCATCACTCTCCTAAGCCTCTGCATCCCTCTCTTGAGCCTCTGCATCCCTCTCATAAGCCTCTGCATCCCTATATTCAACCTTTGCATCACTCTCATAAGCCTCTGCATCCCTCTTTTGAGCCTCTGCATCACTCTCAAGAGCCTCTGCATCACTCTCTCGAGCCTCTGCATCACTCTCTTTATCCTCAGCATCCCTCTCTTGAGCATCTGCATCACTCTCTTGGGCCCCTGCATCCATCTCTTGAGCCTCTGCATCACTCTCTTGAGCCTCTGCATCACCCTCTTAAGCCTCTGCATCCCTATTTTGAGCCTCTGCATCACTTCCTTAAGCCTCTGTATCACTCTCCTGAGCTTCCGCATCATTCTCTTGAGCCTCTGCATCACTCCCTTGAGCCTCTGCATCCCTCTCTTAAGCCTCTGCATTTCTCTCTTGAACCTCTGCATCACTCTCTTGAGCCTCTGCATCACTCTCTTGAGCTTCTGCATCCCTCACTTGAGCCTCTGCATCCCTCTCTTCAGCCTCTGCATCCCTCTCTTGGGCCTTTGCATACCTCTCTTACAGCCTCTGCATCACTCTCTTAAGCCTCTGCATCACTCGCGTAAACATCTGAATCACTCTCTTAAGCCTCTGCATCACTCTCTTAAACCACTGTATCACTCTCCTGAGCTTCCGCATCACTCTCTTGAGCCTCTGCATCACTCCCTTGAGCCTCTGCATCCCTCTCTTAAGCCTATGCATTTCTCTCTTGAACCTCTGCATCACTCTCTTGAGCCTCTGCATCACTCTCTTGAGCTTCTGCATCCCTCACTTGAGCCTCTGCATCCCTCTCTTGAACCTCTGCATCCCTCTCTTGGGCCTTTGCATACCTCTCTTACAGCCTTTGCATCACTCTCTTAAGCCTTTGCATCACTCGCGTAAACCTCTGGATCACTCTCTTGAGCTTCTGCATTATTCTCTTGAGCCCCTGCATCCCTCTCTTGAGTCTCTGCATCACTCTATGGGCCTCTGCATCATTCTCTTGAGCCTCTGCATCCCTCTCTTGAGCTCCTGCATCCCTCTCATGAGCCTCTGCATCCCTCTCCTGAGCCTTTGCATCACTCTCTTAAGCCTCTGCATCCCTCTCTTGAGCCCCTGCATCCCTCTCTTGAGCCTCTGCATCGCTCTCTTGAGCATCTGCATCCCTCTCTTAAGCCTTTGCATCACTCTCTTAAAATTCTGCATCACTCTCGTAAGCCTCTGCATCATTCTCGTGAGCCTCAGCATCCCTCTCTTTAGCCTCTGTATCACTCTCCTCGGCCTCTGCATCCCTCTCCTGAGCCTGTGAATCATTCTCTTAGGCCTCTGCATCTATTAAGCCTCTGCATCACTCTTTTGAGCCTCTGCATCCCTCTCTGGATCCTCAGCATCCCTCGCTTAAGCCTCTACATCACTCTCATGATCCTCTGCATCACTCTCGTAAGCCTCTGCATCACTCTCCTGAGCCTCAACATCCCTCTCTTGAGGCTCTGCATCATCAAGGGAGTGATGCAGAGGCTTAAGAGAGGGATGCAGAGGCTCAAGAGAATGATGCAGAGGCTCAAGAGTGTGATGCAGAGGCTTACGAGAGATGATGCAGAGGATCATGAGAGTGATGCAGAGGCTTACGAGAGTGATGCAGAGGATCATGAGAGTGATGTAGAGGCTTAAGCGAGGGATGCTGAGGATCCAGAGAGGGATGCAGAGGCTCAAGAGAGTGATGCAGAGGCTCAATAGAGAAAGGCAGAGGCTTAAGAGAGTGATACAGAGGCTCAAGAGAATGATGTAGAGGCATAAGAGACGGATGCCGAGGCTCAAGAGAGGAATGCAGAAGCTCAAGAGAGTGATTCAGAGGCTTACGAGAGTTACGCAGAGATTTAAGAGAGTGATGCAGAGGCTTAAGAGAGGGATGCAGAGGCTCAAGAGAGTGAAGCAGAGGCTCAAGAGAGGGATGCAGGGGCTCAAGAGAGGGATGCAGAGGCTCAAGTGAGGGATGCAAGAGTTCAAGAGAGAGACGCAGAGGCTCAAACAAGGGATGCAGAGGCTTAAGAAACTGATGCAGAGGCTCAAAAGAGGGATGCAGAGGCTTAAGAGGGTGATGCAGATGCTCAAGAAAGTGATGCAGAGGCTGAAGAGAGTGATGCAGGGGCTCAAGAGAGTGATGGAAAGGCTCAATGAAGTGATTCAGAGGTTTACGAGAGAGATGCAGAGGCTTAAGAGAATGATGCAGAGGCATACGAGAGTGATGCAGAAGCTTAAGAGAGTGATGCAGAGGCTCAAGAGAGGGATGCAGAGGCTCAAGAGAGGGATGAATAGGCTGAAGAGAAGGATGCAGAGGCTCAAGAAAGGGATGCAGAGGATAAAGTGAGCGATGCAGAGGCACAAGAGAAAGACGCAGAGGCACTTGAAAGTGATGCAGAGGTTCAAGAGAGGGATGCAGAGGCTTAAGTGAGTGATGCAAAGGCTTAAGAGAGGGATGGAGAGGCTCAAGAGAATGATGCAGAGGCTTAAGCGGGATATGCAGAGGCTCAAGCGAATGATGCAGAGGCTCAAGAGAGTGATTCAGAGGATCAAGAGAGTGATGCAGAGGCTTACGAGAGTGATGCAGAGGATCATGAGAGTGATGCAGAGACTTAAGAGAGGGACGCAGAGGCTCAAGAGAATGATGCAGAAGCTCAAGAGAGTGATGCAGAGGATCAAGAGAGGGATGCAGAGGCATAAGCGATTGATGCAAAGGCTCACGAAAGGGATGCAGAGGCTCATGAGAGGGATGCAAGAGTTCAAGAGAGAGACGCAGAGGCTCAAGCAAGGGATGCAGAGGCTTAAGAAACTGATGCAGAGGCTCAAAAGAGGGATGCAGAGGCTTAAGAGGGTGATGCAGATGCTCAAGAAAGTGATGCAGAGGCTGAAGAGAGTGATGCAGGGGCTCAAGAGAGTGATGGAAAGGCTCAATGAAGTGATTCAGAGGTTTACGAGAGAGATGCAGAGGCTTAAGAGAATGATGCAGAGGCATACGAGAGTGATGCAGAAGCTTAAGAGAGTGATGCAGAGGCTCAAGAGAGGGATGCAGAGGCTCAAGAGAGGGATGAATAGGCTGAAGAGAAGGATGAAGAGGCTCAAGAAAGGGATGCAGAGGATAAAGTGAGCGATGCAGAGGCACAAGAGAAAGACGCAGAGGCACTTGAAAGTGATGCAGAGGTTCAAGAGAGGGATGCAGAGGCTTAAGTGAGTGATGCAAAGACTTAAGAGAGGGATGGAGAGGCTCAAGAGAATGATGCAGAGGCTTAAGCGGGATATGCAGAGGCTCAAGCGAATGATGCAGAGGCTCAAGAGAGTGATTCAGAGGATCAAGAGAGTGATGCAGAGGCTTACGAGAGTGATGCAGAGGATCATGAGAGTGATGCAGAGACTTAAGAGAGGGACGCAGAGGCTCAAGAGAATGATGCAGAAGCTCAAGAGAGTGATGCAGAGGATCAAGAGAGTGATGCAGAGGCTGACGAGAGTGATGTAAAGGATCATGAGAGTGATGTAGAGGCTTAAGCGAGGGATACTGAGGATCCAGAGTGGGATGCAGACGCTCCCGATAGTGATGCAGAGGTTCAAGAGAGAAAGGCAGAGGCTTGAGAGAATGATGCAGAGGCTCAAGAGAATGATGTAGAGGCATAAGAGAGGGATGCAGGGGCTCAAGAGAATGATGCAGAGGCTGAAGAGAGTGATGCAGAGGCTCAAGAGAGGGATGCAGAGGCTCAAGAGAGTGATTCAGAGGCTTACGAGAGTGATGCAGAGGCGTAGGAGAGGGATGCAGAGGCTCAAGAGAGTGATGCAGAGGCTCAAGAGAGGGATGCAGGGGCTCAAGAGTGGGATGCATAGGCTCAAGTGAGGGATGCAGAGGAAAAGATAGGGATGCAGATGCTCTTGAGAGTGATGCAAAGTCTCAAGAGAGGGATGCAAAGGCTCATGAGAGGGATGCAGGAGTTCAAGAGAGAGACGCAGAGGCTCAAGAATGGGATGTAGAGGCTTAAGAAACTGATGCAGAGGATCAAAAGAGGGATGCAGTGGCTTAAGAAGGTGATGCAGAGGCTCAAGAAAGTGATGCAGAGTCTCAAGAAAGGGAAGCATCGGCTCAAGATAGTGATAGAGAGGCTCAATGGAGTGATTCAAAGTTTTACGAGAGTGATGCAGAGACTTACGAGAGTGATGCAGAGGCTTAAGACAGTAATGCAGAGGCTGAAGAGAGGGATGAATAGGCTCAAGAGAGGGATGCAGAGGCTTAAGAGAGTGATGCAGAGGCTGAAGAGAATGATGCAGAGGCTTAAGAGAGGGATGAAGAGACTCAAGAGAGTGATGCAGAGGCTCAAGACAGGGGACTGCAGAGGCTTAAGAGATGGATGCAGAGAATCAAACGAGTGATGCAGAGGCTGAAGCGAGGGATGCAGTGGCTCTTGAGAGCGATGCAAACGCTCAAGAGAGGGATGCAGAGGCTCATGAGAGGGATGCAGAGGCTCAAGTGAGGGATGGAGGGGCTTAGGAGAATGATGCAGAGGCTCAAGAAAGGGATGCAGAGACTCAAGAGAGTGATACAGAGGCTCAGGAGAGTGATGCATAAGCTTAAGAGAGTGATGCAGAGGCTTAAGAAAGGGATGCAAAGGTTCAAGAGAGTGGTGCAGAGGCTCAAGAGAGTGATGCAGAGGCTTAGGAGAACGATGCAGAGGCTCAAGAGAGGGATGCAGGGGTTGAAGAGAGTGATGCAGAGGCTTAAGTGAGTGATGCAGAGGCTAGAGAGAGTGATGTAGAGGCTCAAGAGAGTGATGCAGAGGCTGAAGAGAGAGAAGCAGAGGCTTAAGAGAGTGATGCAGATGTAACAAACTAGGCTGTTGTAAGAATTATCCAGAAGGTTCCAGAAGACCTGACCTCACATCGCACATTCCTCTTGGAATTAGCAGGTCTGAGTCACAAATGGCGGGCATCTTTGTTCATAGTTTTGTATAATGAACCATCCTATAGTATTCAGTAAATTAGAGAAATTAGCCTTTATTCATTTTGTATTAAAATTGTATTGTATAATAGTACTGGGTACAATATTAAGAGTATTCTAATTATTGAGTTTAAGTCACCATCAGTGACGTCACGAATCAGATCTAACTTGTAAGACGGAGTGACCGACGGTCATAGGTCATCAGGGTTGACATGTCTACTATTTCTCAAAGTTCAATTAACCATTTTGGGGGATCGGGAACAGCTCTGCCGTTAGATGTTTGTGTAATTTAACTTCAGTAAAATAATTCAACCAGTCTGGATCAATTAAGTACAACAGAGGTTAATTGTTATAACTTAAACCTGGCTAGTAACTTGGTAAAAGTTTGACTAGGCGGAAGGATACAATGTTCTAGTCTGGGCTAGACCAGACGAGGACAGATCAGTGTGGACTCCAGAGCAACTGGGAGAGGTCAATCCATCTTACCTCTCCCAAGACCAGCCCAACATCTTCGGCTGGTAAAACATAGAGGTATAGTTGCTATTGTTATGTATAGGAATAGTCTTCATTGCCATTCAGGTCAAGTAGGGAGTGTTAAAGTGACAGGGAGTGAACATATTTAGATTTTGTTTTAGTTTTTCTTTTAATAAATTAATTAGGTAATAAATTGCATTTTTATTATTTCCATGTGTTTTATGTGTATACTTGTCCTGGTCACGTGGTCCACACGAGGCAGAGTTGGATTGGGCGCCGATTCTAACATCGATTCTAACATCGAATCATTCCCGTGTAATTAATTTCACACTCTTAAGTTTCCACGGTCATCGGTTATAGTGGGGATCAAGCCCCAAGGTTGATTAATTCGCATGATCGATCCAGACCTCGATCATTGCTGTGTTACTGGTCTGGTGGTGGCAGCATAGAGGCGACTCTAGGGTTTTGCTCAAAGCCTAGGTCACGCCATACTGGTTGTAGAATCCTAAGTCGGTCAATCGTCTTAGGACCACGTGGCGTGGAGTTGGCTTTGGTAAAAGTTTTGGAGTCCCTTGTAGAGAATAAAAAGTATGAATACGGGTAAAGAGGGAAGAGAAGGAAAGAAAAGTAGAGAGAGAGACCCCAACCCGTGTTACACAGAGGCTCGAGAGAGTGATGAAGAGGCTCAAGAAAATGATATAGAGGCTTAAGAGAGGGATGCAGAGGCTAAAGAGAATAATGGAGAGGCTCGAGAGAATGATGCAGAGGATGAAGAGAGGGATGCAGAGGCTTAAGAGAGAGATGCAGAGACTCAAGAGAGGGATGCATAGGCTCAAGAGAGTGATGCAGAGGCTCAAGAGAGAGATGCAGAGGCTCAAGAGAGTGATGCAGAGGCTCAAGAAGGTGATGCAGAGGATCAAGAGAGTGATGCAGAGGCTCAAGAGAGTGATGCAGAAGACCAAGAGAGTGATTCAGTGGCTCAAGAGAGGGATTCAGAGGCTTAAGAGAGTGATGAAGAGGCTGAATGGACTGTTGCAGAGGCTCAAGAGAGGGATGCAGAGGCTCAAGAGAGTGATGCAGAGACTCAAGAGAGTTATGCAGAGGCTCAGGAGAGTGATGCAGAGGCTTATGAGAGTGATGCAGAGGCTCAAGAGAGGGATGCAGAGGCTTAAGAGAGTGATGCAAAGGCTCAAGAGAGGGATGCAGAGACTCATGAGAGGGATGCAGGAGTTCAAGAGAGGGATGCAGAGGCTCAAGAAAGGGATGCAGAGGCTTAAGAAATTGATGTAGAGGCTCAAAATAGGGATGCAGAGGTTTAAGAGGGTGATGCAGAGGCTCAAGAGAGTGATGGAGAGACTCAAGAGAGGGATGCAGGGGCCCAAGAGAGTGATGCAGATGCTCAAGAGAGGTATGCAGAGGATGAAGAGAGTGATGCAGAGGCTCCTGAGAGTGATGCAGAGGCTCGAGAGAGTGATGCAGGGGCTCAAGAGAGGGATTCAGAGGCACAAGTGAGGAATGCAGAGGCTGAAGAGAGTGTTGCAGAGGCTCAAGAGAGGGATGCAGAGGCTCAAGAATGTGATGCAGAGACTCAAGAGAGATATGCAGAGGCTCAAGAGAGTGATTCAGAGGCTCAAGAGAGTGATGCAGACGCTCAAGAGAGTGATGCAGAGGCTGAACAGATTGATGCAGAGGCTTAAGAGAGGGATGCAGATTCTCAAGAGAGGGATTCAGAGGCTCAAGAAAGTGATGCAGAGGCTTACGAGAGTGATGCAGAGGTTGAAGAGAGTGATGCAGAGGCTTAAGAGAGTGATGCAAAGGCTGAATAGAGGGATGCAGAGGCTCATGAGAGGGATGCAGGAGTTGAAGAGAGGGATGCAGAGGCTCAAGAGAGTGATGCAGAGGCTTAGGAGAGGGATGCAGAGGCACAAGTGAATGATGCAGAGGCTTAAGAGAGGGATGCAGAGGCTCAAGAGAATGATGCAGAGGCTCAAGAGAGTGCTGCAGAGGCTCAAGAGAGGGATGCAGAGGCTAAAGAGAGTGATGCAGAGGGTGAAGAGAGAGATGCAGAGGCTTAAGAGAGTGATGCAGAGGCTTAGGAGAGTAATGCAGAGGCTCAAGAGAATGATGTAGAGGCCTTAGAGAGGGATGCAGAGGCTCAAGAGAATGATGCAGAGGCTCAAGAGAGTGATGCAGAGGATCAAGAGAGGGATGCAGAGGCTTAAGAGAGTGATGCAGAGGCTCAAGAGAGTGATGCAGAGGCTCAAGAGAGTGATGAAGAGACTCAAAAGAGAGATGCAGAGGCTAAAGAGAGTGATACAGAGGCTCAAGAGAGTGATGTAGAGGCTCAAGAGAGTGATGCAGAGGCTCAAGAGAGTGATGCAGAGGATCATGAGAGTGATGCAGAGGCTGAGGAGAGTGATGCAGAGGATCAAGAGAGTGAAGCAGAAGCTTATGAGAGTGATGCAGAGGCAGAAGAGAGTGATGCAGAGGCTTAAGAGAGTGATGCAGTGGCTGAAGAGTGTTGCAGAGACTCAAGAGAGAGATGCAGAAACTGAAGAGAGTGATGCAGAGGCTCGAGAGAGTGATGCAGAGGCTTAAGAGAGGGATGCAGAGGCTCAAGCGAGTGATGCAGAGGCTCAAGAGAGTTATGCAGAGGCTCAAGAGAGTGATGCAGAGGCTCAAGAGAGTAATGCAGAGGCTCAAGAGAATGATGTAGAGGCTTAAGAGAGGGATGCAGAGGCTCAAGAGACTGATGTTTTCATGTTTGATGATGTTTTCATGTTCATGATGTTACGTCATGTTTTCTCACGATATGTGATTTGGCCTTCAAATCTCAGAATTTCGCAAATTTTTAATTTTCAGTTTATGGGTATTAATTCATTATATATACGATAAAAATGATGCAAACACATAATTGATTAGATAATAACCTTAAATACTTCATTTTCAATCAACTATTTGTTTCTCGTTAAAATACTGAGATATATTGAAAAGGGAAGAAGTTCTGTTTTTATTGCATATATGGACGTTTCAGCCGGAATAGAGCGGTTTTCGTGTACATCTTCCATCGGTAATATAAACGGAAAATCAGGAACATTTTAGTTAGTTCTTATGAAAACACATTGATTTTTATCATTTGTATTGGAAACAACATTGTCATATGTCTTTTCTTGGATCAAAATAATACGAAACCTCACTCTATGATTTGAAGTTAAAATCCTCAAATATGGTAAAATAGTGACTTTTTCACGTTAATCATATAGTTTGATATTACGTAAATATATTCATTTTTACCAATATTTCGATACTATTTCATGTAGTATCACGATATGTGATTTGGCCTTCAAATCTCAGAATGTCGCATAATATTACATTTTAAGCCAGCTTTCTTTCATTTTGTTTCGTACGAAAAATCATCGAATTTAGCAATATTTTGACGTTTATCATCCCCTTTTACTTTATGTGATTTAAACCAAATATCACCGAATTAAGCAATATTTTGCCATTTTTCCACGTTTTTGTGAATTTTCAGTTTATTGTTATTAATTCATTAAATATACGATAAAAATGATGCAAACACATAATTGATTAGAAATTAACCTTAAATACTTCATTTTCAATCAACCATTTGTTTCTCGTTAAAATACTGTGTAGTATATTGAAAAGGTGAGAAGTTCGGTTTTTATTGCATATATCGACGTTTCAGCCGGATTAGAACGGTTTAACGTGTACATCTTCCATCGGTAATATAAACGGAAAATCAGGAACATTTTAGTTAATTCTAATGAAAACACATTGGTTTTATCATTTGTATTGGAAACAACATCATATGTCTTCAACATCATATGAAAAGACATATGTCATATGTCTTTTCTTGGATCTAAATAATACGAAACCTCGCTCTATGATTTGAAGTTAAAATCCTCATATATGGTAAAATAGTGACTTTTTCACGTTAGTCTTGTAGTTTGATATTACGTAAATATATTGATTTTTACCAATATTCGATACTATTTCATGTAGTATCACGATATGTGATTTGGCCTTCAAATCTCAGAATGTCGCATAATATTGCATTTTAAGCAAGTTTTCTTGCATTTTGTTTCGTACGAAAAATCATCGAATTTAGCAATATTTTGACGTTCATCATCTCCTTTTCGTCTATGTGATTTAAACAAAATATCATAGAATTAGGCAATATTTTGCCGTTTTCCACGTTTTTGTGAATTTTCAGTTTATGGGTATTGATTCATTATATATACAATAAAAATGAAGCAAACACATAAATGATAAGAAAAAACCTTAAATACTTCACTTTCCATCAACTATTTGTTTCTCGTTAAAATACTGAGTAAGATATTGAAAATGGGAGAAGTTCTCTTTTATTGTATATATCGACGTTTCAGCCGGATTAGTGCGGTTTTAGGTGTACATCTTCCATGGGTATTATAAACGGAAAATCAGAAACATTTTAGTTAATTCTAATGAAAACACATGGATTTTTATCATTTGTATTGGAAACAACAATCGTATATATCTTTTTTTGGATCTAAATAATACGAAACTTCGCTTTATGATTTGAAGTTAAAATACTCAAGTTTTGAAATATAGCATTTTTTTACGTTGTAGTGTGACTTTACGTAAGTGTATTCGTTTTACCAATATTTCGATACTACTTCATGTAGTATCTTGAGCCTCTACATCACTCTCTTGAGCCTCTGTATCACTCTCTTAAGCCTCTGCATCAGTTTCTTGATCCTCTTCATTACTCTCTTGAGCCTCTGCATCATTCTCTTGAGCCTCTACATCCCTCTCTCAAGCCTCTACATCATTCTCTTGAGCCTCTGCATTACTCTCTTGAGCCTCTGCATCACAATATTAAGCCTCTGCATCACTCTCTTAAGCCTCTGCATCTCTCGCTTCACCCTCTGCATCACTCTCTTTAGCCTCTGCATCCCTCTCTGAAGCCTCAGCATCCCTCGTTTGAGCCTCTGCATCACTCTTTTGAGCCTCTGCATCATTCTCTTGACTCTCTGCATCCCTCCCTTAAGCCTCGGCGTCATTCTCATGAGCCTCTGCATCCCTTTCTTAAGCCTCTGCATCACTCTCTTGAGCCTCTGCATCCCTCTCATAAGCCTCTGCATCCCTCTCTTCAGTCTCTGCATCCCTCTCTTAAGCCTCTGCATCACTCTCTTAAGCCTCTGCATCACTCTCTTAAGCCTCTGCATCCCTCTCTTGAGCCTTTGCATCTCTCTCTTGAGCCTCTGCATCACTCTCTTGAGCCTCTGCACCACTCTCTTGAGCCTCTGCATCACTCTCTTGAGCCTCTGCATCCCTCTCTTTAGCCTCTGCATCCCTCTCTTGAGCCTTTGCATCTCTCTCTTGAGCCTCTGCATCACTCTCTTGAGCCTCTGCACCACTCTCTTGAGCCTCTGCATCACTCTCTTGAGCCTCTGCATCCCTCTCTTTAGCCTCTGCATCACTCTCTTGAGCCTCTGCATTATTCTCTTGAACCTCTGCATCCCTCTCTTAAGCCTATGCAACACACTCTTCAGCCTCTGCATCACTCTCTTAAGCCTCTGCATCACTCTCTTCGGCCTCTGAATCACCCTCTTAAACCTCTGCTTCCCTCTCTTGATCCTCTGCATCACTCTCTTGAGCCTCTGTATCACTCTCATGATCTTCTGCATCACTTTCTTGAGCCTCTGCATCATTCTCTTCAGCCTCAACATCACTCTCTTGAGCCTCTGCATCAGTCTCTTGAGCCTCTGCATCTTTCTCTTAAGCCTCTACATCATTCTCTTGAGCCTCTGCATTACTCTCTTGAGCCTCTGCATCTCTCTCTTCCCCTCTCTGTATCACTCTCTTTAGCCTCTGCATCCCTCTCTGGAGCCTCAACATCCCTCTATTGAGCCTCTGCATCACTCCCTTGAGCCTCTGCATCATTCTCTTGAGCCTTTGCATCCCTCTCTTAAGCCTCTGCATCACCCTCCTAAGCCTCTGCGTCTCTCTCTTAAGCCTCTGCATCACTCTCTTGAGCCTCTGCATCCCTCTCATAAGCCTCTGCATCCCTATATTCAACCTTTGCATCACTCCTTTAAGCCTCTGCATCACTCTCAAGAGCCTCTGCATCCCTCTCATGAGCCTCTGCATCCCTCTTTTAAGCCTCTGCATCACTCTCTTCAGCCTCTGCATCACTCTCTTGAGCTTCTGCATCACTCTCTTGAGTCTCTGCATCACTCTCCTAAGCCTCTGCATCCCTCTCTTGAGCCTCTGAATCCCTCTCTTGATCCTCTGCATCACTCTCTAGAGCCTCTGCATCACTCTCTTCATCCTCTGCAACCCTCACTTGAGCATCTGCATCACTCGCTTGGGCCCCTGCATCCATCTCTTGAGCCTCTGCATCACCCTCTTAAGCCTCTGCATCCCTATTTTGAGCCTCTGCATCACTTTCGTAAGCCTCTGTATCACTCTCCTGAGCTTCCGCATCACTCTCTTGAGCCTCTGCATCACTCCCTTGAGCCTCTGCATCCCTCTCTTAAGCCTCTGCATTTCTCTCTTGAACCTCTGCATCACTCTCTTGAGCCTCTGCATCACTCTCTTAAGCTTCTGCATCTTTCAGTTGAGCCTCTGCATCCCTCTCTTGAGCCTCTGCATCCCTCTCTTGGGCCTCTAGATCCCTCTCTTACAGCGTCTGCATCACTCTCTTAAACCTCTGCATCACTAGCGTAAACCTCTGAATCACTCTCTTAAGCCTCTGCATCACTCTCTTAAGCCTCTGTATCACTCTCCTGAGCTTCCGCATCACTCTCTTGAGCCTCTGCATCTCTCCCTTGAGCCTCTGCATCCCTCTCTTAAGCCTCTGCATTTCTCTCTTGAACCTCTGCATCACTCTCTTGAGCCTCTGCATCACTCTCTTGAGCTTCTGCATCCCTCACTTGAGCCTCTGCATCCCTCTCTTGAGCCTCAGCATCCCTCTCTTGGGCCTCTGCATCCCTCTCTTACAGCCTCTGCATCACTCTCTTAAGCCTCTGCATCAATCGCGTAAACCTCTGAATCACTCTCTTGAGCTTCTGCATCACTCTCTTGAGCCCCTGCATCCCTCTCTTGAATCTCTGCATCACTCTAAGGGCCTCTGCATCATTCTCTTCCCAGCAAACAATTTTAGGTTGCCACAACATATCTGGAAAGTATTTGAAAGTATTGGAAACGTTTGTTTTATCGTATCAGATACGATATTGTGTGTGGACTTAAATAGGTTTCCAAAACTTATAACCAAGACATATGTATCTAACACTAATTTGAGATGTTGTGGCAACTTTACACTCCTAACATGAGTCATTCATAATCCATTCATATACCAATATGAATCTCTTATGAAAGGTTTGAGCCAATAATCTGAACCCTTTTCACATCTTTGTGTTTAAAGTTAAATTTCTTGAAATTAAATTATATTTTATATTATATTATTTTTATTATATTTTATATTATATTATTATTTTCAATTTAAATATTAAAACCAATTTAAGGGTAAAAAAAATCTAATAATTTATATTTCTTTTATTATTTACTAACAATTATAATTATTTACTAACGGAGAGAGGGGAGGCTGTACGGCGGAGAGTGGCGGCTGTGGCGGACAGTGGCGGCGGTGGCGGATAGTGGCGGCGGGCGGACAGTGGCGGCGGGCGGACAGTGGCGGCGGCGGGCGGACAGTGGCGGCGGCGGGCGGACAGTGGCGGCGGGCGGACAGTGGCGGCGGTGGCGGATAGTGGCGGCGGGCGGACAGTGGCGGCGGTGGCGGATAGTGGCGGCGGGCGGACAGTGGCGGCGGGCGGACAGTGGCGGCGGGCGGACAGTGGCGGCTGTGGCGGATAGTGGCGGCGGGCGGACCGTGACGGCTTTGGCGGCGGTGGTGGACAGTGGCGGCGGGTGGACAGTGGCGGCGGCGGGCGGACAGTGGCGGCGGCGGGCGGACAGTGGCGGCGGTGGGAGGACAGTGGCGGCGGCGGGCGGACAGTGGTGGCGGCGGGCGGACAGTGGAGGCGGCGGGCGGACAGTGGTGGCGGCGGGCGGACAGTGGTGGCGGCGGGCGGACAGTGGTGGCGGCGGGCGGACAGTGGTGGCGGCGGGCGGACAGTGGTGGCGGCGGGCGGACAGTGGTGGTGGTGGCAGACAGTGGTGTCGGTGGCAGACAGTGGTGGCGGTGGCGGACAGTGGTGGCGGTGGCGGATAGTGGCGGCGGGCGGACAGTGGCGGCAGTGGCGGATAGTGGCGGCGGGCGGACAGGGCGGCGGCGGGCGGACAGTGGCGGTGGCTGGTGGCGGGTGGCGGCTGGTGGTGGGTGGTGGCGGGTGGCGGCTGGTGGTGGGTGGTGGCGGCGGTGGTGGTGGGTGATGGGTGGTGGCGGCGGTGGTGGTGGTGGGTGATGGGTGGTGGTGGGTGATGGGTGGTGGCGGCGGTGGTGGTGGGTGGTGGTGGCGGCGGCGGCTGGTGGTGGTGGGTGGTGGTGGTGGGTGGTGGCGGCGGGTGGCGGTTGTGGGTGGCGGTGGCTGGTGGCGGGTGGCGGTGGCTGGTGGTGGGTGGTGGCGGCGGGTGGTGGGTGGCGGTGGGTGGTGGCGGGTGGCGGCTGGTGGCGGGTGGCGGCTGGTGGTGGGTGGTGGCGGGTGGCGGCTGATGGTGGGTGGTGGCGGGTGGCGGCTGGTGGTGGGTGGCGGCTGGTGATGGGTGGCGGGTGGCGGCGGGTGGCGGCTGGTGGTGGGTGGCGGGTGGCGGCGGGTGGCGGCTGGTGGTGGGTGGTGGTAGGTGGCGGCTGGTGGTGGCTGGTGGCGGGTGGCGGCTGGTGGTGGGTGGTGGCGGCGGGTGGCGAGTGGCGGTGGTGGGTGGCGGTGGCTGGTGGCAGGTGGCGGCTGGTGGCGGGTGGTGGCGGGTGGCGGCTGGTGGCGGGTGGTGGCGGGTGGCGGCTGGTGGCGGGTGGTGGCGGGTGGCGGCTGGTGGTGGGTGGCGGGTGGCGGCGGGTGGTGGGTGGTGGCGGCGGGTGGTGAGTGGCGGTGGTGGGTGGCGGTGGCTGGTGGTGGGTGGCGGCTGGTGGCGGGTGGCGGCTGGTGGTGGGTGGCGGCTGGTGGTGGGTGGCGGCTGGTGGTGGGTGGTGGCGGGTGGCGGCTGGTGGTGGGTGGTGGCGGCTGGTAGTGGGTGGTGGCGGGTGGCGGCTGGTGGTGGGTGGTGGCGGGTGGCGGCGGTGATGGGTGGTGGCGGCGGTGGTGGTGGGTGATGGGTGGTGGTGGCGGCGGCGGCTGGTGGTGGTGGGTGGTGGTGGTGGGTGGTGGCGGCGGGTGGCGGTGGTGGGTGGCGGTGGCGGGTGGCGGTGGCTGGTGGTGGTGGGTGGTGGCGGCGGGTGGCGGTGGTGAGTGGCGGTGGTGGGTGGCGGTGGGTGGTGGCGGGTGGCGGCTGGTGGCGGGTGGCGGCTGGTGGTGGGTGGTGGCGGGTGGCGGTTGGTGGTGAGTGGTGGCGGGTGGCGGCTGGTGGTGGGTGGCGGCTGGTGATGGGTGGCGGGTGGCGGCGGGTGGCGGCTGGTGGTGGGTGGCGGGTGGCGGCGGGTGGCGGCTGGTGGTGGGTGGTGGCAGGTGGCGGCTGGTGGTGGCTGGTGGCGGGTGGTGGGTGGTGGCGGCGGGTGGTGAGTGGCGGTGGTGGGTGGCGGTGGCTGGTGGCGGGTGGCGGCTGGTGGTGGGTGGCGGCTGGTGGTGGGTGGTGGCGGGTGGCGGCTGGTGGTGGGTGGTGGCGGGTGGCGGCTGGTGGTGGGTGGTGGCGGGTGGCGGCTGGTGGTGGGTGGCGGCTGGTGGTGGGTGGTGGCGGCTGGTGGTGGGTGGTGGCGGGTGGCGGCTGGTGATGGGTGGTGGCGGGTGGCGGCTGGTGGTGGGTGGTGGCGGCGGTGGTGGTGGGTGATGGGTGGTGGCGGCGGTGGTGGTGGGTGGTGGTGGCGGCGGCGGCTGGTGGTGGGTGGTGGCGGCGGGTGGTGAGTGGCGGTGGTGGGTGGCGGTGGCTGGTGGCGGGTGGCGACTGGTGGCGGGTGGTGGCGGGTGGCGGCTTTTGGTGGGTGGCGGGTGGCGGCGGGTGGTGGGTGGTGGCGGCGGGTGGTGAGTGGCGGTGGTGGGTGGCGGTGGCTGGTGGCGGGTGGCGGCTGGTGGTGGGTGGCGGCTGGTGGTGGGTGGTGGCGGGTGGCGGCTGGTGGTGGGTGGTGGCGGGTGGCGGCTGGTGGTGGGTGGCGGCTGGTGGTGGGTGGTGGCGGGTGGCGGCTGGTGGTGGGTGGTGGCGGGTGGCGGCTGGTGGTGGGTGGCGGCTGGTGGTGGGTGGCGGGTGGCGGCGGGTGGCGGCTGGTGGTGGGTGGTGGCGGCTGGTGGTGGGTGGTGGCGGGTGGCGGCTGGTGGTGGGTGGTGGCAGGTGGCGGCTGGTGGTGGGTGGTGGTGGGTGGCGGGTGGCGGCGGGTGGCGGCTGGTGGTGGGTGGTGGCAGGTGGCGGCTGGTGGTGGGTGGTGGCAGGTGGCGGCTGGTGGTGGGTGGTGGTGGGTGGCGGGTGGCGGCGGGTGGCGGCTGGTGGTGGGTGGTGGCAGGTGGCGGCTGGTGGTGGGTGGTGGCGGGTGGCGGCTGGTGGTGGGTGGTGGGTGGCGGCTGGTGGTGGGCGGTGGGTGGCGGCTGGTGGTGGGTGGCGGCTGGTGGTGGGTGGCGGCTGGTGGTGGGTGGCGGCTGGTGGTGGGTGGCGGGTGGCGGCGGGTGGCGGCTGGTGGTGGGTGGTGGCAGGTGGCGGCTGGTGGTGGGTGGTGGCTGGTGGTGGGTGGTGGCGGGTGGTGGGTGGTGGGTGGTGGCGGGTGGCTGGTGGCGGCTGGTGGTGGGCGGCGGGTGGCGGCGGGTGGCGGCTGGTGGCGGCCAGCTGGGACACACCCTTCACCATTGAAGGTCTGAGCACAACTAACCATATGTCTCTCTCACCCACCAGCCCAGTGTTGCCAGCTCGCGCTCTCAAAATGTTTCCTTCAAAGATTGTATATTATCTTTGAACAACAAGTTTGATTATCAAGGAAATAATGCATATATTATTGTCACATTAATACTGTGCAATATCTTATTACATTCCTGCTAAATATTTATAATTTGAAACAGGACAAAAAATCCAACATATATATAAAAACCAACATTAGAGATCACGAGGCCTAGGCCTCGCCTGTGACCACACATCCTGCCTCCCTGGCCTGCTACTCTCTCACACCTCACACTCTTAACTCTCTCATATTCACTCTCTCTCTCTTACTCTGTCACTCTTACTCTCTGTCACTCTTACTCTCTGTCACTCTTACTCTCTGTCACTCTTACTCTGTCACTCTTACTCTCTGTCACTCTTACTCTCTGTCACTCTTACTCTCTGTCACTCTTACTCTCTGTCACTCTTACTCTCTGTCACTCTTACACTCTGTCACTCTTACACTCTGTCACTCTTACACTCTGTCACTCTTACACTCTGTCACTCTTACACTCTGTCACTCTTACACTCTGTCACTCTTACACTCTGTCACTCTTACACTCTGTCACTCTTACACTCTGTCACTCTTACTCTCTGTCACTCTTACTCTCTGTCACTCTTACTCTCTGTCACTCTTACTCTCTGTCACTCTTACTCTCTGTCACTCTTACTCTCTGTCACTCTTACTCTCTGTCACTCTTACTCTCTGTCACTCTTACTCTCTGTCACTCTTACTCACTCTCAGTCACCCTTACCCATTCATACTCACTCTCTCACTCTTACTCTCATACTCTTACTCTCAATTACTCTTACTCTCAATCACTCTTACTCCCAATCACTCCTACTCCCAATCACTCCTACTCTCAATCACTCCTACATTCATTCTTACTCTTACTCTTACTCCCAATCACTCTTACTCTCAATCACTCTTATTCTCATTCTTACTCTAACTCTCACTCTTACTCTTACTCCCAATCACTCTTACTCCCAATCACTCTTACTCTCAATCACTCTTACTCTCACTCTTACTCTCAATCACTCTTACTCTCAATCACTCTTACTCTCACTCTAACTCTTACTCACTCTTACTCTCAATCACTCTTATTCTCATTCTTACTCCTACTCCCAATCACTCTTACTCCCAATCACTCTTACTCTCAATCACTCTTACTCCCAATCATTCTTACTCTCAATCACTCTTACTCTCAATCACTTTTACTCTCAATCACTCTTACTCTCAATCACTCTTACTCTCACTAACTCTCAATCACTCTTACTCTCACTCTAACTCTCAATCACTCTTACGCACTATTACTCACTCTTTCTCTCAGTCATCCTTACTCACTCTCATACTCACTCTTACTCTCTGTCACTCTTACTCTGTCACTCTTACTCTCTGTCACTCTTACTCTCTGTCACTCTTACTCTCTGTCACTCTTACTCTCTGTCACTCTTACTCTCTGTCACTCTTACTCTCTGTCACTCTTACTCTCTGTCACTCTTACTCACTCTCAGTCACCCTTACCCATTCATACTCACTCTCTCACTCTTACTCTCATACTCTTACTCTCAATTACTCTTACTCTCAATCACTCTTACTCCCAATCACTCCTACTCCCAATCACTCCTACTCTCAATCACTCCTACTCTCAATCACTCCTACTCTCATTCTTACTCTTACTCTTACTCCCAATCACTCTTACTCTCAATCACTCTTATTCTCATTCTTACTCTTACTCTTACTCCCAATCACTCTTACTCTCAATCACTCTTACTCTCAATCACTCTTACTCTCATTCTTACTCACTCTTACTCTCAATCACTCTTATTCTCATTCTTACTCCTACTCTCACTCTAACTCCTACTCCCAATCACTCATACTCCCAATCACTCTTACTCTCAATCACTCATACTCCCAATCACTCTTACTCCCAATCACTCTTACTCTCAATCACTCTTACTCTCAATCACTCTTACTCTCAATCACTCTTACTCTCAATCACTCTCAATCACACTTACTCTCACTCTAACTCTCAATCACTCTTACTCTTATACTCACCCTTACTCTCAGTCACTTTACTCTCACTCTTACTCATTCTGTCACCCTTACTCTCACTCTTACTCACTCTCAGTCACTCTTACATATACTCACTCTTACTCACACTTACACACTCTGGCACTCTCACCTTCAGTCACTCTTACTCACTCTTACCCACTCTCGCTCACTCTTACTCACTCTAGTTAATAAGAACACGCCAATATAAGACAACAAAACGTTTTCAGATTCTTTCTCACCACTTTCCAGCAACTTTAATAATTTATATAAATTATCTTAGGGAATAATACATAAATTATATATTTAAACATGATATTAGTGTTTAGTGGAATGCATAAGGAGTCAAATTGTGTTAAAAAGAGCGATTTTTAGAAAATTTGGAAAACTACTTTTTTCTGTTCATATTATAACTAAATGGATTTTAAAGGTTTCACTCAGCCAATATATATCATTCACAATTTATTAATGAATTTTACAAAAAAACTCCATAAATTTTATATTTAAACATGTAAAAACTATTTGTTTTACATTTGGAAGAAAATAATTGTAGAAAAACAATTTATAATTAAACCTTTGTGTTTGGATTTTTTGAGTAAAAGTTTCTCAAAGGCTCTCCTGCACCATTCTCAATGCAAATCATTCCCACACCTATGGGAAGAGATAGGCAAACGTTGTGTAGATGATTTCTGTTTGCTGGGTTGAGCCTCTGCATCCCTCTCTTGAGCTCCTGCATCCCTCTCATGAGCCTCTGCATCCCTCTCCTGAGCCTTTGCATCACTCTCTTAAGCCTATACATCCCTCTCTTGAGCCTCTGCATCGCTCTCTTGAGCATCTGCATCCCTCTCTTAAGCCTTTGCATCACTCTCATAAAATTCTGCATCACTCTCGTAAGCCTCTGCATCATTCTCGTGAGCCTCTGCATCCTTCTCTTTAGAATTTGCATCACTCTCTTCGGCCTTTGCATCCCTCTCCTGAGCCTGTGCATCATTCTCTAAGGCCTCTGCATCCATTGAGCCTCTGCATCCCACTCTGGATCCTCAGCATCCCTCGCTTAAGCCTCTACATCACTCTCATGATCCTCTGCATCACTCTCGTAAGCCTCTGCATCACTCTCCTGAGCCTCTACATCCCTCTCTTGAGCCTCCACAACATCAAGGGAGTGATGCAGAGGCTTAAGAGAGGGATGCAGAGGCTCAAGAGAATAATGCAGAGGCTCAAAAGTGTGATGCAGAGGCTTACGAGAGTGATGCAGAGGATCATGAGAGTGATGCAGAGGCTCAACAGAGTGATGCAGAGGCTTACGAGAGTGATGCAGAGAATCATGAGAGTGATGTTGAGGCTTAAGCGAGGGATGCTGAGGATCCAGAGAGGGATGCAGAGGCTCAAGAGAGTGATGCAGAGGCTCAATAGAGAAAGGCAGAGGCTTAAGAGAGTGATGCAGAGGCTCAAAAGAATGATGTTGAGGCATAAGAGACGGATGCCGAGGCTCAAGAGAATGATGCAGAGGCTGAAGAGAGTGATGCAGAGGCTCAAGAGATGGATGCAGAAGCTCAAGAGAGTGATGCAGAGGCACAAGAGAGGGATGCAGAGGTTCTTGAGAGTGATGCAGAGGCTCAAGAGAGGGATGCAGAGGCATAAACGAGTGATGCAAAGGCTCAAGAGAGGGATGCAGAGGCTTAAGAGGGTGATGCAGAGGCTCAAGAAAGTGATGCAGAGGCTTAAGAGGGTGATGCAGAGGCTCAAGAAAGTGATGCAGAGGCTGAAGAGAGGGATGCAGGGGCTCAAGAGAGTGATGGAGAGGCTCAATGAAGTGATTCAGAGGTTTACGAGAGTGATGCAGAGGCTTAAGAGAATGATGCAGAGGCTTACGAGAGTGATGCAGAAGCTTAAGAGAGTGATGCAGAGGCTCAAGAGAGGGATGCAGAGGCTCAAGAGAGGGATGAATAGGCTGAAGAGAAGGATGCAGAGGCTAAAGTGAGCGATGCAGAGGCACAAGAGAAAGATGCAGAGGCACTTGAGAGTGATGCAGAGGTTCAAGAGAGGGATGCAGAGGCTTAAGTGAGTGATGCAAGGGCTCAAGAGAGGGATGCAGAGGCTCAAGAGAATGATGCAGAGGCTTAAGCGGGATATGCAGAGGCTCAAGAGAATGATGCAGAGGCTCAAGAGAGTGATGCAGAGGATCAAGAGAGTGATGCAGAGGCTGACGAGAGTGATGCAAAGGATCTTGAGAGTGATGTAGAGGCTTAAGCGAGGGATGTTGAGGATCCAGAGAGGGATGCAGAGGCTCCCGAGAGTGATGCAGAGGCTCAAGAGAGAAAGGCAGAGGCTTAAGAGAATGATGCAGAGGCTCAAGAGAATGATGTAGACGCATAAGAGAGGGATGCAGTGGCTCAAGAGAATGATGCAGAGGCTGAAGAGAGTGATGCAGAGGCTCAAGAGAAGGATGCTGAGGCTCAAGAGAGTGATTCAAAGGCTTACGAGAGTCATGCAGAGGCGTAGGAGAGGGATGCAGAGGCTCAAGAGAGTGATGCAGAGGCTCAAGAGAGGGATGCAGGGGCTCAAGAGAGGGATGCAGAGGCTCAAGTGAGGGATGCAGAGGAAAAGATCGGGATGCAGAGGCTCTTAAGAGTGATGCAAAGTCTCAAGAGAGGGATGCAGAGGCTCATGAGAGGGATGCAGGAGTTCAAGAGAAAGACGCAGAGGCTCAAGAATGGGATGTAGAGTCTTAAGAAACTGATGCAGAGGCTTAAGAAGGTGATGCAGAGACTCAAGAAAGTGATGCAGAGGCTCAAGAAAGGGATGCAGAGGCTCAAGAGAGTGATGGAGAGGCTCAATGGAGTGATTCAGAGTTTTACGAGAGTGATGCAGAGGCTTAAGAGAGTGATGCAGAGGCTTCTGAGAGTGATGCAGAGGCTTAAGAGAGTAATGCAGAGGCTCAAGAGAGGGATGAATAGGCTCAAGAGAGGAATGAAGAGACTCAAGAGAGTGATGCAGAGGCTCAAGACAGGGGATGCAGAGGCTTAAGAGAGGGATGCAGAGAATCAAAAGAGTGATGCAGAGGCAGAAGCGAGGGATGCAGTGGCTCTTGAGAGCGATGCAAACGCTCAAGAGAGGGATGCAGAGGCTCATGAGAGGGATGCAGAGGCTCAAGTGAGGGATGGAGGGGCTTAGGAGAATGATGCAGAGGCTCAAGAGAGGGATGCAGAGGCTCAAGAGAGTGATGCAGAGCACAAAAGAGTGATGCATAAGCTTAAGAGAGGGATGCAGAGGCTTAAGAAAGGGATGCAAAGGTTCAAGAGAGTGATGTAGAGGCTCAAGAGAGTGATGCAGAGGCTTAGGAGAATGATGCAGAGGCTCAAGAGAGTGTTGCAGAGGATTAAGAGAGGGATGCCGAGGCTCAAGAGAGTGATGCAGAGGCACAAGAGAGGGATGCAGAGGCTTAAGAGAGTGATGCAGAGGCCGAAGAGAGTGATGCAGAGGATCACTCTTTTGAGCCTCTGAATCACTCTCTTAAGCCTCTGCATCCCTCTCTTGATCCTCTGCATCACTCTCTAGAGCCTCTGCATCAATTTCTTGTGCCTCTGCATCACTCTCTTGAGCCACTGCATCACTCTCTTGAGCCTCTGCATCACTCTCTTTAGCCTCTGCATCCCTCTCTTGATCCTTTGCATCACTCTCGTAAGCCTCTGCATCACTCTCATGAGCCTCTGCATCACTCTCTTGAGCCTCTGCATCCTTATCATGAGATCTTGAGATGATTTCGGGGCTTTAGTGTCCCCGCGGCCCAGTCCTCGACCAGGCCTCCACCCCCAGGAAGCAGCCCGTGACAGCTGACTAACACCCAAGTACCTATTTTACTGCTAGGTAACAGGGGCATAATTGTGAAAGAAACTCGGCCCATTGTTTCTCGCCGGCATCCTTCTCTTAAACTTCTGCATCACTCTCTTTAGCCTTAGCATCATTCTCTCTAGCCTCTGCATCCCTCTCTTGAGCCTTTGCATCACTCTCGTAAGCCTCAGCATCCCTCTCTTGAGCCTCTGGATCCCTCTCTTGAGCCTCTGCATCCCTCTCTTGAGCCTGTTCATCCCTCTCTTGAACCTCTGCTTCCCTCTCATGAGCCACTGCACCACTCTCTTAAGCCTCTGAATCACTCTCGTAAGCCTCTGCATCACTCTTTAAAGCCTCTGCATCACTCTCGTAAACCTCTGAATCACTCGCTTGAGCACTCTCTATCAGTCTCTTGAGCCTCTGCATCACTCTCTTGAACTCCTGCATCCCTCTCATGAGCCTCTGCATCTCTCACTTGAGCCTTTGCATCACTCTCTTGAGCCTCTACATCCCTCTCCTGAGCCTTTGCAGCACTCTCTTGAGCCTCTGCATCACTCTCTTAAGCCTCTGCATCACTCTCTTAAGCCTCTGCATAACTCTTTTTAGCCTCTGCATCACTCTCTTGAGCCTCTGCATCTCTCTATTAAGCCTATGCAACACTCTCCTAAACCTTTGTATCACTCTCTTAAGCCTCTGCATCACTCTCTTAAGCCTCTGCATCCCTCTCTTGAGCCTCTGCATCACTCTCATGAGCCTCTGCATCACTCTCTTGAGCCTCCGCATCCTTATCTTAAACCTCTGCATCACACTCTTTAGCCTCTACGTCACTGTCTTGAGCCTCCGCATCACTCTCTTGAGCCTCTGCACCACTCTCTAGAGCCTCTGCATCACTCTCTGGAGCCTCTGCATCACTCTCATGAGCCTCTGCATCACTTTCTTGAACCTCTGCATCCTTGTCTTAAACGTCTGCATCACTCTCTTTAACCTCTGCATCACTCTCTAGAGCCTCTGCATCACTCTCTTGAGCCTCTGCATCACTCTCTTTAGCCTCTGTATTACTCTCTTGATCCTCTGCATCACTCTCGTAAACCTCTGCATCACTCTCTTTAGCCTCAGCATCATTCTCTCTAGCCTCTGCATCCCTCTCTTGAGCCTTTGCATCGCTCTCTTAAGCCTCTGCATCCTTCTCTTGAGCCTGTTCATCCCTCTCCTGAGCCTCTGCATCCCTCTCATGAGCCTCTGCACCACTCTCTTAAGCCTCTGCATCACTCTCGTAAGCCTCTGCATCACTCTCTAAAGCCTCTGCATCACTACCGTAAACCTCTGAATCACTCGCTTGAGCCTTTCTATCACTTTCTTGAGCCCTTGCATCCCACTATTGAGCCTCTGCAACACTCTCTTGAGCCTCTGAATCACTTTCTTAAGCCTCTGCATCCCTTTCGTGAAACTCTGCATCTCTCTCTTGAACTCCTCCATCCCTCTCATGAGCCTTTGGATGATTCACTTGAGCCTTTGCATCACTCGCTTAAGCCTCTGCATCACTCTCTTAAGCCTCTGAATCACTTTCTTGAGCCTCTGCATCACTCACTTGAACTCCCGCATCCCTCTCATGAGCCTCTGCATCCCTCACTTGAGCCTTTGCATCACTCTCTTAAGCCTCTACATCCCTCTCTTGAGCCTCTGCGTCACTCTCAAGAGCCTTTGCATCCCTCTCTTGTGCCTCTGCATCCCTCACTCAAGCCTCTGCATCCCGCTCTTGAGCCTCTGCATCCCTCTCTTGAGCCCCTACATCCCTCTCCTAAGCCTCTTCATCACTCTCTTAAGCCTCTGCATCACTCTCGAAAGCCTCTGCATCATTCTCTTTAGCCTCTGCATCACTCTCCTAAGCCTCTGCATCCCTCTCTTAAGCCTCTGCACCATTCTCTTTAGCCTCTGCATCCCTCTCTTAATCCTCTGCATCATTCTCTTTAGCCTCTGCATCACTCTCCTAAGCCTCTGCATCACTCTCGTAAGCCTCTGCCTCACTCTCTTAAGCCTCTGCATCATTCTCTTGAGCCTCAGCATCCCTCTCTTAAGCCTCTGCATCACTCTCTTGAGCCTCTGCACCCCTCTCTTAAGCCTCTGAATCCCTCTCTTGAGGCTTCTGCATAACTCTCTCAAGCCTCTTCATCGCCCTTTTAAGCCTCTGCATCCGTCTTTTGAGCCTCTACATCACTTTCTTACCCTCTGCATCACTCTCTTAAGCCTCTGCATTACTCTCGTAAGCCTCTGAATCACTCTCTTGAGCCTCTGCATCCCTCTCTTGAGCCTCTGCGTCACTCTCAGGAGCCTCTGCGTCCCTCTCTTGTGCCTCTGCTTCCCTCACTCTAGCCTCTTCATCCCTCTCTTGAGCCCCTGCATCCCTCTCATGAGCCTCTGCATCCCTTTCTAGAGCCTCTGCATCCCTCTCCTAAGCCTCTGCATCACTCTCGTAAGCCTCTGCATCACTCTCGTAAGCATCTGAATCACTCTGTTGAGCCTCTGCATCACTTTCTTGAGCCTCTCCATCACTCTCTTGAGCCTCTGCATCCCTCTCTTAAGCCTCTGCATCATTCTCTTTAGCCTCTGCATCCCTCTCTTAATCCTCTGCATCATTCTCTTTAGCCTCTGCATCACTCTCGTAAGCCTCTGCATCACTCTCGTAAGCGTCTGCCTCACTCTCTTAAGCCTCTACATCATTCTCTTGAGCCTTAGCATCCCTCTATTAAGCATCTGAATCACTCTCTTGAGCCTCTGCACCCCATCTCTTGAGCCTCTGAATCCCTCTCTTGAGGCCTCTGCATAACTCTCTCGAGCCTCTGCATCACTCTCTTGAGCCTCTGCATCACTCTCTAAAACCTCTGCATCCCTCTCTTGATCCTCTGCATCACTCTCTTGAGCGTCTGTATCATTTTCTTGAGCCTCTACATCCTTCTCTAAAGCCTCTGCATCATTCTCTTGAGCCCCTGCATCACTCTCTTGAGCCTCTGCATCACTCTCTTTAGCCTCTGCATTTCTCTCTTCAGCCTCTGCATTACTCTCTTGATCCTCTGCATCACTCTCTTGAGCCTCTGCATCATTCTCTTGAGCCTCTGCATCCCTCTCTAAAGCCTCAACATCATTCTCTTGAGCCTCTGCATCACTCTCTTAAGCCTCTACATCATTCCCTTGAGCCTCGGCATTACTCTCTTCATCCTCTGCATCACTCTCTTGAGCCTCTGCATCATTCTCCTGAGCCTCTGCATCCATCTCTTAAGCCTCTACATCATTCTCTTGAGACTCTCCTTCACTCTCTTGAGCCTCTGCATCACTCTCTTAAGCCTCTGCATCTCTCTCTTCAGCCTCTGCATCACTCTCTTTAGCCTCTGCATCCCTTTCTAGAGCCGCTGAATCCCTCTCTTAAGCCTCTGCATCACTCTCTTAATCCTCTGCATAACTCTCTTAAGCCTCTGCATAACTCTTTTTAGCCTCTGCATCACTCTCTTGAGGCTCTGCATCTCTCTATTAAGCCTATGCAACACTCTCTTAAGCCTTTGTATCACTCTATTAAGCCTCTGCATCACTCTCTTCGGCCTCCGCATCACTCTCTTAAACCTCTACATCACTCTCTTTAGCCTCTGCGTCACTGTCTTGAGCCTCCGCATCACTCTCTTGAGCCTCTGCACCACTCTCTAGAGCCTCTGCATCACTCTCTTGAGCCTCTGCATCACTCTCATGAGCCTCTGCATCACTTTCTTGAACCTCTGCATCCTTGTCTTAAACGTCTGCATCACTCTCTTTAACCTTTGCATCACTCTCTAGAGCCTCTGCATCACTCTCTTGAGCCTCTGCATCACTCTCTTTAGCCTCTGTATTACTCTCTTGATCCTCTGCGTCACTCTCGTAAGCCTCTGCATCACTCTCGTAAGCATCTGAATCACTCTGTTGAGCCTCTGCATCACTTTCTTGAGCCTCTCCATCACTCTCTTGAGCCTCTGCATCCCTCTCTTAAGCCTCTGCATCCCTCTCTTAAGCCTCTGCATCATTCTCTTTAGCCTCTGCATCCCTCTCTTAATAATCTGCATCATTCTCTTTAGCCTCTGCATCACTCTCGTAAGCCTCTGCATCACTCTCGTAAGCGTCTGCCTCACTCTCTTAAGCCTCTACATCATTCTCTTGAGCCTTAGCATCCCTCTATTAAGCCTCTGCATCACTTTCTTGAGCCTCTGCACCCCTCTCTTGAGCCTCTGAATCCCTCTCTTGAGGCCTCTGCATAACTCTCTCGAGCCTCTACATCACTCTCTTGAGCCTCTGCATCACTCTCTAAAACCTCTGCATCCCTCTCTTGATCCTCTGCATCACTCTCTTGAGCCTCTGCATCATTCTCTTGAGCCTCTACATCCTTCTCTAAAGCCTCTACATCATTCTCTTGAGCCCCTGCATCACTCTCTTGAGCCTCTGCATCACTCTCTTTAGCCTCTGCATTTCTCTCTTCAGCCTCTGCATTACTCTCTTGATCCTCTGTATCACTCTCTTGAGCCTCTGCATCATTCTCTTGAGCCTCTGCATCCCTCTCTAAAGCCTCAACATCATTCTCTTGAGCCTCTGCATCACTCTCTTAAGCCTCTACATCATTCCCTTGAGCCTCGGCATTACTCTCTTCATCCTCTGCATCACTCTCTTGAGCCTCGGCATCATTCTCTTGAGCCTCTGCATCCATCTCTTAAGCCTCTACATCATTCTCTTGAGACTCTCCTTCACTCTCTTGAGCCTCTGCATCACTCTCTTAAGCCTCTGCATCTCTCTCTTCAGCCTCTGCATCACTCTCTTGAGCCTCTGCATCATTCTCTTGAGCCTCTACATCCTTCTCTAAAACCTCTACATCATTTTCTTGAGCCCCTGCATCACTCTCTTTAGCCTCTGCATTTCTCTCTTCAGCCTCTGCATCACTCTCTTGATCCTCTGCATCACTCTCTTGAGCCTCTGCATCACTCTCGTGAGCCTCTGCATCATTCTCTTGAGCCTCTGCATCCCTCTCTTAAGCCTGTACATCATTCTCTTGAGACTCTGCATCACTCCCTTGAGCCTCTGCATCACTCTCTTAAGCCTCTGCATCTCTCTCTTCAGCCTCTGCATCACTCTCTTTAGCCTCTGCATCCCTCTCTAGAGCCCCTGTATCCCTCTCTTAAGCCTCTGCATCACTCTCTTAAGCCTCTGCATCACTCTCTAAAGCCTCTGCATAACTCTTTTTAGCCTCTGCATCACTCTCTTAAGGCTTTGCATCACTCTCTTCGGCCTCCGCATCACTCTCTTAAGCCTCTGCATCCCTCTCTTGAGCCTCTGCATCACTCTCATGAGCCTCTGCATCACTCTCTTGAGCCTCTGCATCCTTCTCTTAAACCTTTGCATCACTCTCTTTAACCTCTGCATCACTCTTTAGAGCCTCTGCATCACTCTCTTGAGCCTCTGCATCACTCTCTTGAGCCTCTGCATCACTCTCTTTAGCCTCTGTATTACTCTCTTGATCCTCTGCATCACTCTCGTAAGCCTCTGCATCACTCTCATGAGCCTCTGCATCACTCTCTTGAGCCTCTGCATCCTTCTTTTAAACCTCTGCATCACTCTCTTTAGCCTCAGCATCATTCTCTCTAGCCTCTGCATCCCTCTCTTGAGCCTTTGCATCACTCTCTTAAGCCTCTGCATCCCTCTCTTGAGCCTGTTCATCCCTCTCATGAGCCTCTGCATCCCTCTCTTGAGCCTCTGCACCACTCTCTTAATCCTCTGCATCACTCTCGTAAGCCTCTGCATCACTCTCTAAAGCCTCTGCATCACTCCCGTACACTTCTGAATCACTCGCTTGAGCCTCTCTATCACTCTCTTCAGCCCTTGCATCCCTCTATTGAGCCTCTGCAACACTCTCTTGAGCCACTGAATCATTTTCTTAAGCCTCTGCATCCCTTTCGTGAAACTCTGCATCTCTCTCTTGAACTCCTCCATTCCTCTCATGAGCCTTTGCATCCTTCTCTTGAGCCTTTGCATCACTCGCTTAAGCCTCTGCATCACTCTCTTAAGCCTCTGAATCACTCTCTTGAGCCTCTGCATCACTCACTTGAACTATCCCTCTCATGAGCCTCTGCATCCCTCACTTGAGCCTTTGCATCACTCTCTTAAGCCTCTACATCCCTCTCTTGAGCCTCTGCGTCACTCTCAAGAGCCTTTGCATCCCTCTCTTGTGCCTATGCTTCCCTCACTGAAGCCTCTGCATCCCGCTCTTGAGCCTCTGCATCCCTCTCTTGAGCCTCTGCATCCCTCTCCTAAGCCTCTTCATCACTCTCTTAAGCCTCTGCATCACTCTCGTAAGCTTCTGAATCACTCTGTTGAGCCTCTGCATCACTTTCTTGAGCCTCTCCATCACTATCTTGAGCCTCTGCATCGCTCTCTTAAGCCTGTGCACCATTCTCTTTAGCCTCTGCATCCCTCTCCTAAGCCTCTTCATCACTCTCTTAAGCCTCTGCATCACACTCGTAAGCATCTGAATCACTCTGTTGAGCCTCTGCATCACTTTCTTGAGCCTCTACAACACTCTCTTGAGCCTCTGCATCCCTCTTTTAAGCCTCTGCACCATTCTTTTTAGCCTCTGCATCCCTCTCTTAATCCTCTGCATCATTCTCTTGTGCATCTGCATCACTCTCCTAAGCCTCTGCATCACTCTCGTAAGCCTCTGCTTCACTCTCTTAAGCCTCTGCATCATTCTCTTGAGCCTCAGCATCCTTCTCTTAAGCCTCTGCATCACTCTCTTGAGCCTCGTCACCCCTCTCTTAAGCCTCTGAATCCCTCTCTTGAGGCTTCTGCATCACCCTTTTAAGCCTCTGCATCCCTCTTTTGAGCCTCTGCATCCCTCTTTTGAGCCTCTACATCATTTTCCTAAGCCTCTGCATCACTCTCTTAAGCCTCTGCATTACTCTCGTAAGCCTCTGAATCACTCTCTTGAGCCTCTGCATCCCTCTCTTGTGCCTCTGCGTCACTCTCAGGAGCTTCTGCATCCCTCTCTTGTGCCTCTGCTTCCCTCACTCTAGCCTCTTTATCCCTCTCTTGAGCCCCTGCATCCCTCTCATGAGCCTCTGCATCCCTCTCTTGAGCCTCTGCATCCCTCTCCTAAGCCTCTGCATCACTCTCTTAAGCCTCTGCATCACTCTCGTAAGCATCTGAATCACTCTGTTGAGCCTCTGCATCACTTTCTTGAGCATCTCCATCACTCTCTTGAGCCTCTGCATCCCTCTCTTAAGCCTCTGCATCATTCTCTTTAGCCTTTTTATCCCTCTCATAATCCTCTGCATCATTCTCTTTAGCCTCTGCATCACTCTCGTAAGCCTCTGCATCACTCTCGTAAACCTCTGCCTCACTCTCTTAAGCCTCTACATCATTCTCTTGAGCCTTAGCATCCCTCTATTAAGCCTCTGCATCCCTCTCTCGAGCCTCTGCATCCCTCTCCTAAGCCTCTGCATCACTCTCTAAAGCCTCTGCATCACTCTCGTAAGCATCTGAATCACTCTGTTGAGCCTCTGCATCACTTTCTTGAGCATCTCCATCACTCTCTTGAGCCTCTGCATCCCTCTCTTAAGCCTCTGCATCATTCTCTTTAGCCTTTTTATCCCTCTCATAATCCTCTGCATCATTCTCTTTAGCCTCTGCATCACTCTCGTAAGCCTCTGCATCACTCTCGTAAACCTCTGCCTCACTCTCTTAAGCCTCTACATCATTCTCTTGAGCCTTAGCATCCCTCTATTAAGCCTCTGTATCACTCTCTTGAGCCTCTGCACCCCTCTCTTGAGCCTCTGAATCCCTCTCTTGAGCCTCTGCATCCCTCTCCTAAGCCTCTTCATAACTCTCTTAAGCCTCTGCATCACTCTCATAAGCTTCTGAATCACTCTGTTGAGCCTCTGCATCACTTTCTTGAGCCTCTCCGTCACTATCTTGAGCCTCTGCATCGCTCTCTTAAGCCTGTGCACCATTCTCTTTAGCCTCTGCATCCCTCTCCTAAGCCTCTTCATCACTCTCTTAAGCCTCTGCATCACACTCGTAAGCATCTGAATCACTCTGTTGAGCCTCTGCATCACTTTCTTGAGCCTCTACAACACTCTCTTGAGCCTCTGCATCCCTCTCTTAAGCCTCTGCACCATTCTTTTTAGCCTCTGCATCCCTCTCTTAATCCTCTGCATCATTCTCTTTACCCTCTGCATCACTCTCCTAAGCCTCTGCACCACTCTCGTAAGCCTCTGCCTCACTCTCTTAAGCCTCTGCATCATTCTCTTGAGCCTCAGCATCCCTCTCTTAAGCCTCTGCATCACTCTCTTGAGCCTCTGCACCCCTCTCTTAAGCCTCTGAATCCCTCTCTTGAGGCTTCTGCATCACCCTTTTAAGCCCGTGCATCCCTCTTTTGAGCCTCTGCATCCCTCTTTTGAGCCTCTACATCATTTTTTTAAGCCTCTGCATCACTCTCTTAAGCCTCTGCATTAATCTCGTAAGCCTCTGAATCACGCTCTTGAGCCTCTGCATCCCTCTCATGAGCCTCTGCGTCACTCTCAGAAGCTTCTGCATCCCTCTCTTGTGCCTCTGCTTCCCTCACTCTAGCCTCTTTATCCCTCTCTTGAGCCCCTGCATCCCTCTCATGAGCCTCTGCATCCCTCTCTTGAGCCTCTGCATCCCTCTCTTAAGCCTCTGCATCACTCTCTTAAGCCTCTGCATCACTCTCGTAAGCATCTGAATCACTCTGTTGAGCCTCTGCATCACTTTCTTGAGCATCTCCATCACTCTCTTGAGCCTCTGCATCCCTCTCTTAAGCCTCTGCATCATTCTCTTTAGCCTTTTTATCCCTCTCATAATCCTCTGCATCATTCTTTTTGCCTCTGCATCACTCTCGTAAGACTCTGCATCACTCTCGTAAACCTCTGCCTCACTCTCTTAAGCCTCTACATCATTCTCATGAGCCTTAGCATCCCTCTATTAAGCCTCTGCATCCCTCTCTTGAGCCTCTGCATCCCTCTCCTAAGCCTCTGCATCACTCTCTTAAGCCTCTGCATCACTCTCGTAAGCATCTGATTCACTCTGTTGAGCCTCTGCATCACTTTCTTGAGCATCTCCATCACTCTCTTGAGCCTCTGCATCCCTCTCTTAAGCCTCTGCATCATTCTCTTTAGCCTTTTTATCCCTCTCATAATCCTCTGCATCATTCTCTTTAGCCTCTGCATCACTCTCGTAAGCCTCTGCATCACTCTCGTAAACCTCTGCCTCACTCTCTTAAGCCTCTACATCATTCTCTTGAGCCTTAGCATCCCACTATTAAGCCTCTGCATCACTCTCTTGAGCCTCTGCACCCCTCTCTTGAGCCTCTGAATCCCTCTCTTGAGGCCTCTGCATAACTCTCTCGAGCCTCTGCATCACTCTCTTAAACCTCTGCATCCCTCTCTTGATCCTCTGCATCACTCTCCTGAGCCTCTGCATCATTCTCTTGAGCCTCTACATCCTTCTCTAAAGCCTCTACATCATTCTCTTGAGCAGAGGCTCTACATCATTCTCTTGATGCAGAGGCTCAACAGAGTGATTCAGAGGCTTACGAGAGTGATGCAGAGGCTTAAGAGAGTGATGCAAGGGCTTAAGAGAGGGATGCAGAGGCTAAAGAGAGTGATGCAGAGGCTCAAGAGAGGGATGCAGCGGCTCAGGTGAAAGAAGCAGAGGCACAAGAGAGGGATGCAGAGGCTCTTGAGAGCGACGCAGAGGCTCAAAAGAGGGATACTGAGGCTTAATAGAGTGATGCAAAGGCTCAAGTGAGGGATGCAAAGGCTCATGAGATGAATGCAGGAGTTCAAGAGAGTGATGCAGAGGTTCAAGAGAAGGATGCAGAGGCTCAAGTGAGGGTTGAAGAGGCACAAGAGAGGGATGCAGAGGCTCTTGGGAGTGATGCAGAGGCTCAAGAGAGGGATGCAGACATTCAAGAGAGTGATTCAGAGACTTACGAGAGTAATGCAAAGGCTTAAGAGAGTGATGCAGAGGCTTAAGAAAGTGATGCAGAGGCTCAAGAGAGTGACGCAGAGGCTGAAGAGAGGGATGCAGGGGCTCAGGAGAGTGATGCAGAGGCTCAAGAGAGTGATTCAGAGGCTTACAAGAGTGATGCAGAGGATCAAGAGAGGGAAGCAGAGGCTTAAGAGAGTGATGCAGAGCCTGAAGAGAGTGATGCAGAGGCTCTAGTGAGTGAAGCAGAGGCTCAGGAAAGTAATGCAGAGGCTCAAGAGAGTGATGCAGAGAAACAAGAGAGTGATGCAGAGGCTCAAAAGGGAGTGATTCAGAGGCTTACGAGAGTGATGCAGAGGCTTAAGAGAGTGATGCAAGGGCTTAAGAGAGGGATGCAGAGGCTAAAGAGAGGGATGCAGAGGCTCAAGAGAGGGATGCAGCGGCTCAGGTGAAAGAAGCAGAGGCTGAAGAGAGTGATGCAGAGGCTCTAGAGAGTGATGCAGAGGCTTAAGAGAGTGATGCAGAGGCTTAAGAGAGGGATGCAGATGCTTAAGAGAGGGATGCAGAGGCTCAAGAAAGTGATTCAGCGGCTTACGAGAGTGTTGCAGAGAATCAAGAGAGTGTTGCAGAGGCTCGAGAGAGTTATGCAGAGGCCTCAAGAGAGGAATTCAGAGGCTTAAGAGAGCGATGCAGAGGCTGAAGGGAGTGTTTCAGAGGCTCAAGAGAGTGATGCAGAGGTTCAAGAGAGTGATGCAGAGGATTAATAGAGTGATGCAGAGGCTTAAGAGAGTGAGGCAGAGGCTTAGGAGAGGGATGAAGAGGCTCAAGAGAGTAATGCAGAGGCTGAAGAGGGAGATGCAGAGGCTTAAGAGAGTGATGCAGAGGCTCAAGAGAGTGATGCAGTGGCTCAAGAGAATGATGTAGAGGCTTAGGAGAAGGATGTAGAGGCTCACGAGAATGATGCAGAGGCTCAAGAGAGTGATGCAGAGGATCAAGAGAGGGATGCAGAGGCTGAAGAGAGAGATGCAGAGGCTTAAGAGAGTGATGCTGAGGCTCAAGAGAGTGATGCAGAGGCTCAAGAGAGTGATGCAGAGGCTCAAGAGAGTGATGCAGAGGCTCAGGAGAATGATGTAGAGGCTTAGAAGAAGGATATAGAGGCTCAAAAGAATGATGCAGAGGCTCAAGAGAGTGATGCAGAGGATCAAGAGAGGGATGCAGAGGTTTAAGAGAGTGATGCAGAGGCTCAAGAGAGTGATGCGAGGCTCAAGAGAGTGATGCAGAGACACAAGAGAGTGATGCAGAGGCACAAGAGAGGGATGCAGAGGCTCAAGAGAGTGATGCAGAGGATTAATAGAGGGATGCAGAGGCTCAAGAGAATGATGCAGAGACTCAAGAGAGTGCTGAAAAAGGCTCAAGAGAGGGATGCTGAGGCTCCAGAGAGGGATGCAGAGGATCAAGAGAGTGATGCAGAGGCTCAAGACAGAAAGGCAGAGGCTTACGAGAGTGATGCAGAGGCTCTCGAGAGTGAAGCAGAGGCTCAAGAGAATGATGTAGAGGCTTAAGAGAGGGATGCAGAGGATCAAGAGAGTGATGCAGAGGCTTAAGAGAGGGATGCAGGGGCTCAAGAGAGTGATAGAGAGGCTCAAGAGAGTGATGCAGAGGCTCAACAGAGTGATTCAGAGGCTTACGAGAGTGATGCAGAGGCTTAAGAGAGTGATGCAAATGCTTAATAGAGGGATGCAGAGGCTAAAGAGAGGGATGCAGAGGCTCAAGAGAGGGATGCAGCGGCTCAGGTGAAAGAAGCAGAGGCACAAGAGAGGGATGCAGAGGCTCTTGAGAGTGACGCAGAGGCTCAAGAGAGGGATGCTGAGGCTTACGAGAGTGATGCAAAGGCTCAAGTGAGGGATGCAAAGGCTCATGAGATGAATGCAGGAGTTCAAGAGAGTGATGCAGAGGTTCAAGAGAGGGATGCATAGGCTCAAGTGAGGGTTGAAGAGGCACAAGAGAGGGATGCAGAGGCTCTTGGGAGTGATGCAGAGGCTAAAGAGAGGGATGCAGACGCTCAAGAGAGTGATTCAGAGACTTACGAGAGTAATGTAAAGGCTTAAGAGAGTGATGCAGAGGCTTAAGAAAGTGATGCAGAGGCTCAAGAGAGTGATGCAGAGGCTAAAGAGAGGGATGCAGGGGCTCAGGAGAGTGATGCAGAGGCTCAAGAGAGTGATTCAGAGGCTTACAAGAGTGATGCAGAGGCTTAAGAGAGTAATGCAGAGGCTCATGAGAGTGATGCATAGGATCAAGAGAGGGAAGCAGAGGCTTAAGAGAGTGATGCAGAGCCTGAAGAGAGTGATGCAGAGGCTCTAGTGAGTGAAGCAGAGGCTCAGGAAAGTAATGCAGAGGCTCAAGAGAGTGATGCAGAGAAACAAGAGAGTGATGCAGAGGCTCAATAGAGGGATGCAGAGGCTGAAGAGAGTGATGCAGAGGCTCTAGAGAGTGATGCAAAGGGTTAAGAGAGTGATGCAGAGGCTTAAGAGAGGGATGCAGAGGCTCAAGAAAGTGATTAAGCGGCTTGCGAGAGTGATGCAGAGAATCAAGAGAGTGTTGCAGAGGCTCGAGAGAGTTATGCAGAGGCCTCAAGAGAGGGATTCAGAGGCTTAAGAGAGCGATGCAGAGGCTGAAGGGAGTGTTTCAGAGGCTCAAGAGAGGGATGAAGAGGCTGAAGAGAGTGATGCAGAGGTTCAAGAGAGTGATGCAGAGGATTAATAGAGTGATGCAGAGGCTTAAGAGAGTGAGGCAGAGGCTTAGGAGAGGGATGAAGAGGCTCAAGAGATTAACGCAGAGGCAGAAGAGGGAGATGCAGAGGCTCAAGAGAGTGATGCAGTGGCTCAAGAGAATGATGTAGAGGCTTAGGAGAAGGATGTAGAGGCTCAAGAGAATGATGCAGAGGCTCAAGAGAGTGATGCAGAGGATCAAGAGAGGGATGCAGAGGCTGAAGAGAGAGATGCAGAGGCTTAAGAGAGTGATGCAGAGGCTCAAGAGAATGATGCAGAGGCTCAAGAGAGTGATGCAGAGGCTCAAGAGAATGATGTAGAGGCTTAGAAGAAGGATGTAGAGGCTCAAAAGAATGATGCAGAGGCTCAAGAGAGTGATGCAGAGGATCAAGAGAGGGATGCAGAGGTTTAAGAGAGTGATGCAGAGGCTCAAGAGAGTGATGCGAGGCTCAAGAGAGTGATGCAGAGACACAAGATAGTGATGCAGAGGCACAGGAGAGGGATGCAGAGGCTCAAGAGAGTGATGCAGAGGATTAATAGAGGGATGCAGAGGCTCAAGAGAATGATGCAGAGACCCAAGAGAGTGCTGAAAAAGGCTCAAGAGAGGGATGCTGAGGCTCCAGAGAGGGATGCAGAGGATCAAGAGAGTGATGCAGAGGCTCAAGACAGAAAGGCAGAGGCTTACGAGAGTGATGCAGAGGCTCTCGAGAGTGAAGCAGAGGCTCAAGAGAATGATGTAGAGGCTTAAGAGAGGGAGGTAGAGGCTCATGGTTATGATGCAGAGGCTCAAGAGAGTGATGCAGAGAATCAAGAGAGGAATGCAGAAGCTTAAGAGAGTGATGCAGAGGCTCAAGAGAGTGATGCAGAGCCTCAAGAGAGTGATAGAGAGGCTCAAGAGAGTGATGCAGAGGCTACAGAGAGTGATGCAGACGATCAAGAGAGTGATGCAGAGGCCCAAGAGAGTGATGCAGAGGATCAAGTGAGAGAAGCAGAGGCTGAAGAGAGTGATGCAGAGGCTCTAGAGAGTGATGCAGAGGCTTAAGAGAGTGATGCAGAGGCTTAAGAGAGGGATGCAGAGGCTTAAGAGAGGGATGCAGAGGCTCAAGAGAGTGATTCAGAGGCTTACGAGAGTGATCCAGAGAATCAAGTGAGTGATGCTGAGGCTCGAGAGAGTTGTGCAAGGCCTCAAGAGAGGGATTCAGAGGCTCAAGTGAAGGATGCAGAGGCCCAAAATAGGGATGCATAAGCTCTTGAGAGTGATGCAGAGGCCCAAGAGAGGGATGCAGAGGCTCAACAAAGAAACGCAGACGCTTAAGAGAGTGATGCAGAGGCTCAAGAGAGTAAAGCAGAGGCTCAAGAGAATGATGTAGAGGCTTAAGAGAGGGATGCAGAGGCTCAAGAGTATGATGCAGAGGCTCAAGAGAGTGATGCAGAGAATCAAGAGAGAGATGCAGAAGCTTAAGAGAATGATGCAGAGGCTCAAGAGTGTGATACAGAGCCTCAAGAGAGTGATAGAGAGGCTCAAGAGAGTGATGCAGAGGCTCAAGAGAGTGATGCAGATGATTATGAGAGTGATGCAGAGGATCAAGAGAGTAATTCAGAGGATTACGTGAGTGATGCAGAGGCATAAGAGTGGGATGCAGAGGCTCAAGAGAGTGATTCAGAGGCGTACGAGAGTGATGCAGAGGCTGAAGAGAGTGTTGCAGAGGCTCAAGAGAGGGATGAAGAGGCTGAAGAGAGTGATGCAGAGGCTCAAGAGAGGAATGCAGAGGCTCAAGAGAGTAATGAAAAGGCTTAAGAGAGGGATGCAGAGGCTCAAGAGAGTGATGCAGAGGCTTGAGAGAGGGATGCAGGGGCTCAACAGAGTGATGCAAAGTCTCAAGAGAGGGATGCAGAGGCTCTTGAGAGTGATGCAGAGGCTCAAGAGAGGGATGCAGTGGCTAAAGAGAGTGATGCGAAGGCTCAAAAGAAGGATGCAGAGGCTCATGAGATCGATGCAGGAGTTCAAGAGAGGGATGCAGAGGCTCAAGAGAGTGATTCAGAGGATTACGTGAGTGATGCAGAGTCACAAGAGAGGGATGCAGAGGCTCAAGCGAGAGATGCAGAGGCTCAAGAGAGGGATGCATGGGCTCAAGAGAGGGATGCAGAGGCTCAAGTGAGGGATGCAGAGTCACAAGATCGGGATGCAGAGGCTCTTGAGAGTGACGCAGAGGCTCAAGAGAGGGATGCAGAGGCTTAAGAGAGTGATGCAAAGGCTCAGGAGAGGGATGCAGAGGCTCATGAGAGGGATGCAGGATTTCAAGAGAGTGATGCAAAGGCTCAAGAAAGGGATGCAGAGGATTAAGAAAGTGCTGCAGAGGCTGAAAAGTGTGTTGCAGAGGCTTAAGAGAGGGATGCAGAGGCTCATGTAAGTGATGCAGAGACTAGAGAGAGTGATGCAGAGGCTCAAGAGAGTGATGCAGAGGATCAAGAGAGTGATGCAGAGGCTTATGAGAGTGATGCAGAGAATCAAGGGAGTGATGCAGAGGCTCGAGAGAGTTATGCAGAGGCCTCAAGAGAGGGATTCAGAGGCTTAAGAGAGTGATGCAGAGGCTGAAGAGAGTGTTGCAGAGGCTCAAGAGAGGGATGAAGAGGCTGAAGAGAGTGGTGCAGAGGCTCAAGAGAGGGATGCAGAGGCTCAAGAGAGTGATGCAGAGGCTTAAGAGAGTGAGGCAGATGATCAAGAGAGGGATCCAGAGGCTTAAGAGAGTGATACAGAGGCTGAAGAGAGTGCTACAGAGGCTTAGGAGGTATGCAGAGGCTCAAGCGAGTGAAGCAGAGATTCACGAGAGTAATGCAGAGGCTTAAGATGGTGATGCAGAGGCTCAAGAGAGTGATGCAGAGGCTTGAGAGAGGGATGCAGAGGCTGAAGAGAGTGATGCAGACGTTCAAGAGAGTGATGCAGAGGCTTAAGAGAGTAATGCAGAGGCTTAAGAGAGGGATGCAGAGGCTCAAGAGCGGGATGCAGAGGCTCAAGAGAGTGATTCAGAGGCTTAAGAGAGTGATGCAGAGGCTTAACAGAGTAATGCAAAGGCTTAAAAGAGGGATGCAGAGGATCAAGAGAAGGTTACAGAGGCCCAAGAGAGGGATGCAGAGACTCAAGAGAGGGATGCAGAGGCTCACGTGAGGGATGCAGAGGCTTAGGAGAGTGATGCAAAGGCTCAAGAGAAGGATGCAGAAGCTCATTAGAGGGATGGAAGAGTTCAAGAGATGTATGCAGAGGCTGAAGAGAGTGATGCAGAGGATCAAGAGAGTGATGCAGAGGCTCAAGAGAGTGATGCAGAGGCTCAGGAGAGTGATGCAAAGGCGTAAGAGAGTGAGGCAGAGGCTTAGGAGAGGGATGCAGAGGCTCAAGAGAGTAATGCAGAGGCTTAAGAGTGTGATGAAGAGGCTCAAGACATTGATGCAGAGGCTTGAGAGAGGGATGCAGGGGCTGAAGAGAGTGATGCAAAGGCTCAAGAGAGTGATTCAGAGGCTTAAGAGAGTGATTCAGAGGCTGAAGAGAGTGATGCAGAGGCTTAAGAGAGGGATGCAGAGGCTCGAGAGAGGGATGCAGAGGCTCAAGTGAGGGATGCAGAGGCACAAGAGAGGGATGCAGAGGCTCTTGAGAGTGATGCAGATGCTCAAGAGAGGGATGCAGTGGCTTAAGAGAGTGATGCGAAGGCTCAATAGAAGGAAGCAGAGGCTCATGAGAGGGATGCAGGAGTTCAAGAGAGGGATGCAGAGGCTCAAGAGAGTGATTCAGAGGATTACGTGAGTGATGCAGAGGCTTAAGAGAGTGATGCAGAGTCACAAGAGAGGGATGCAGAGGCTCAAGAGAGGGATGCATGGGCTCAAGAGAGGGATGCAGAGGCTCAAGTGAGGGATGCAGAGTCACAAGAGAGGGATGCAGAGGCTTTTGAGAGTGACGTAGAGGCTTAAGAGAGGGATGCAGAGGCATAAGAGAGTGATGCAAAGGCTCAGGAGAGGGATGCAGAGGCTCATGAGAGGGATGCAGGATTTCAAGAGAGTGATGCAAAGGCTTAAGAAAGGGATGCAGAGGCTTAAGAAAGTGATGCAGAGGCTGAAAAGAGTGTTGCAGAGGCTTAAGAGAGGGATGCAGAGGCTCAAGAGAGAGATGCAGAGTCTTAGGAGGGTGATGAAGAGGCTGAAGAAAGTGTTGCAGAGGAATTAGAGAGGGATGCAGAGGCTCAAGAGAGGTATGTAAGGGATTAAGAGAGGGATACAGAGGCTCATGAGAGTGATGCAAAGGCTCAAGAGAGGGATGCAGAGGCTTAAGAGAGGGATGTAGAGGCTCAAGAGAGGGATGTAGAGGCTCAAGAGAGTGATGCAAAGGCTCAAGAGAGGGATGCAGAGGCTGAAGAGAGAGATGCAGAGGCTCTGCATCCCTCTCTTGAGCTTTTGCATCACTTTCATGAGGCTCTGCATCCCTCTCTTGTGCCACTGCATCCCTCACTTGAGCCTCTGCATCCCTCTCTTGAGCCTCTGCATCCCTCTCTTGGGCCTCTGCATCCCTCTCTTGAGCCTCTGCATCCCTTTCATAAGCCTCTGCATCACTCTCTTGAGCCTCTGCATCACTCTCTTGAACGTCTACATCACTCTCTTCAGCCTCTGCATCACTCTCTTGGGCCTCTGCATCCTTTTTTGAGCCTCTGCATCACTTTCGTAAGCCTCTGCATCCCTTTCTTGAGCCTTTGCATCTCCCTCTTAACTCCTCAAGAGAGTGCTCAAGAGTATGATGCAGAGGCTCTAGAGAGTGATGCAGAGAATCAAGGGAGGGATGCAGAGGCTTAAGCGAGTGATGCAGAGGCTCAAGAGAGGGATGCAGGGGCTCAAAAGAGTGATTCAAAGGCATACGAGAGTGATGCAGAGAATGAAGAGAGTGATGCAGAGACTCGAGAGAGTTGTGCAGAGGCCTCAAGAGAGGGATTCAGAGGCTTAAGAGAGTGATGCAGAGGCTGAAGAGAGTGTTGCAGAAGCTCAAGAGAGGGATGCAGAGAATCAAGAGAGAGATGCAGAGGCTTAAGAGAATGATGCAGAGGCTCAAGAGTGTGATACAGAGCCTCAAGAGAGTGATAGAGAGGCTCAAGAGAGTCATGCAGAGGCTCAAGAGAGTGAGGTAGACGATCATGAGAGTGATGCAGAGGATCAAGAGAGTAATTCAGAGGATTACGTGAGTGATGCAGAGGCTTAAGAGTGGGATGCAGAGGCTCAAGAGAGTGATTCAGAGGCTTGAGAGAGTGATGCAGAGGCTGAAGAGAGTGTTGCAGAGGCTCAAGAGAAGGAAGAAGAGGTTGAAGAGAGTGATGCAGAGGCTCAAGAGAGGAATGCAGAGGCTCAAGAGAGTGATGCAAAGACTTAAGAGAGGGATGCAGAGGCTTAAGAGAGGGATGCAGGGGCTCAAGAGAGTGATGCAGAGGCTTAAGAGAGTAAGGCAGATGATCAAGAGAGGGATACAGAGGCTTAAGAGAGTGATACAGAGGATGAAGAGAGTGCTACAGAGGCTTTGTAGGGATACAGAGGCTCAAGCGAGTGATGCAGAGGCTCACGAGAGTAATGCAGAGGCTTAAGATGGTGATGCAGAGGTTCAAGAGAGTGATGCAGAGGCTTGAGAGAGGGATGCAAGGGCTTAAAAGAGGGATGCAGAGGCTCAAGAGAAGGATGCAGAGGCCCAAGAGAGGGATGCAGAGGCTGAAGAGAGTGATGCAGATGTTCAAGAGAGTGATGCAGAGGCTTAAGAGAGGGATGCAGAGGCTCAAGAGTGGGATGCAGAGGCTCAAGAGAGTGATTCTGAGGCTAAAGAGAGTGATGCAGAGGCTTAAGAGAGTAATGCAAAGGCTTAAAAGAGGGATGCAGAGGCTGAAGAGAAGGTTGCAGAGGCCCAAGAGAGGGATGCAGAGGCTAAACAGAGGGATGCAGAGGCTCAAGTGAGGGATGCAGAGGCTTAAGAGAGTGATGCAAAGGCTCAAGAGAAGGAAGCAGAAGCTCATTAGAGGGATGGAAGAGTTCAAGAGAGGTATGCAGAGGTTGAAGAGAGTGATGCAGAGGATCAAGAGAGTGATGCAGAGGCTCAAGAGAGTGATGCAGAGGCTCAAGAGAGTGATGCAAATGCTTAAGAGAGTGAGGCAGAGGCTTAGGAGAGGGATGCAGAGGCTCAAGAGAGTAATGCAGAGGCTTAAGAGTGTGATGCAGAGGCTAAGACAGTGGTGCAGAGGCTTGAGAGAGGGATGCAGGGGCTCAAGAGAGTGATGCAAAGGCTCAAGAGAGTGATTCAGAGGCTTAAGAGAGTGATTCAGAGGCTTAAGAGAGTGATGCAGAGACTTAAGAGAGGGATGCAGAGGTTCGAGAGAGGGATGCAGAGGCTCAAGTGAGGGATGCAGAGGCACAAGAGAGGGATGCAGAGGCTCTTGAGAGTGATGCAGAGGCTCAGGAGAGGGATGCAGTGGCTTAAGAGAGTGATGCGAAGGCTCAATAGAAGGATGCAGAGGCTCATGAGAGGGATGCAGGAGTTCAAGAGAGGGATGCAGAGGCTCAAGAGAGTGATTCAGAGGATTACGTGAGTGATGCAGAGGCTTAAGAGAGTGATGCAGAGTCACAAGAGAGGGATGCAGAGGCTCAAGAGAGGGATGCATGGGCTCAAGAGAGGGATGCAGAGGCTCTTGAGAGTGACGTAGAGGCTCAAGAGAGGGATGCAGAGGCTTAAGAGAGTGATGCAAAGGCTCAGGAGAGGGATGCAGAGGCTCATGAGAGGGATGCAGGATTTCAAGAGAGTGATGCAAAGGCTCAAGAAAGGGATGCAGAGGCTTAAGAAAGTGATGCAGAGGCTGAAAAGAGTGATGCGGAGGCTTAAGAGAGGGATGCAGAGGCTCAAGAGAGAGATGCAGAGGTTTAAGAGAGTGATGCAGAGGCTGAAGAGAGTGTTGCAGAGGCATAAGAGAGGGATGCAGAGGCTCAAGAGAGGGATGTAAAGGATTAAGAGAGGGATGCAGAGGCTCATGAGAGTGATGCAAAGGCTCAAGAGAGTGATGCAGAGGCTTAAGAGAGGGATGCAGAGGTTCAAGAGAGGGATGTATAGGGTCAATAGAGTGATGCAGAGGCTCAAGAGAGGGATGCAGAGGCTGAAGAGCGAGATGCAGAGGCTCTGCATCCCTCTCTTGAGCCTTTGCATCACTTCCATGAGCCTCTGCATCTCTCTCTTGTGCCACTGCAACCCTCACTTGAGCCTCTGCATCCCTCTCTTGAGCCTCTGCATCCCTTTCTTGGGCCTCTGCTTCCCTCTCTTGAGCCTCTGCATCCCTCAATTAAGCCTCTGCATCACTCTCTTGAGCCTCTGCATCACTCTCTTGAACGTCTGCATCACTCTCTTCAGCCTCTGCATCACTCTCTTGAGCCTCTGCATCCTTTTTTGAGCCTCTGCATCACTTTCGTAAGCCTCTGCATCCCTTTCTTGAGCCTTTGCATCTCTCTCTTGAACTCCTCAAGAGAGTGCTCAAGAGTATGATGCAGAGGCTCTAGAGAGTGATGCAGAGAATCAATGGAGGGATGCAGAGGCTTAAGCGAGTGATGCAGAGGCTCAAGAGAGGGATGCAGGGGCTCAGGAGAGTGATACTGAGGCTCAAGAGAGTGATTCAGAGGCTTACGAGAGTGATGCAGGGGCTTATGAGAGTGATTCAGAGGCTCAAGAGAGTGATGCAGAGGATCAAGAGAGTGATGCAGAGACTCGAGAGAGTTGTGTAGAGGCCTCAAGAGAGTGATTCAGAGGCTTAACAGAGTGATGCAGAGGCTGAAGAGAGTGTTGCAGAGGCTCACACGAGGGATGAAGAGGCTGAAGAGAGTGATGCAGAGGCTCAAGAGCGGAATGCAGAGGCTCAAGAGAGTGATGCAAAGGCTTAAGAGAGGGATGCAGAAGCTCAAGAGAGTGATCCAGAGGCTTGAGAGAGGGATGCAGGGGCTCAAGAGTGATACAAAGGCTCAAGAGAGGGATGCAGAGGCTCTTGAGAGTGATGCAGAGGCTCAAGAGAGGAATGCAGTGGCTAAAGAGAGTGATGCAAAGGCTCAAAAGAAGGATGCAGAGGCTCATGAGAGCGATGCAGGAGTTCAGGAGAGGGATGCAGAGGCTCATGAGAGTGATTCAGAGGATTACGTGAGTGATGCAGAGTCAGAAGAGAGGGATGCAGAGGCTCAAGCGAGGGATGCAGAGGCTCAAGAGAGGGATGCATGGGCTCAAGAGAGGGAAGCAGAGGCTCAAGTGAGGGATGCAGAGTCACAAGAGCGGGATGCAGAGGCTCTTGAGAGTGACGCAGAGGCTCAAGAGAGGGATGCAGAGGCTTAAGAGAGTGATGCAAAGGCTCAGGAGAGGGATGCAGAGGCTCATGAGAGGGATGCAGGATTTCAAGAGAGTGATGCAAAGGCTCAAGAAAGGGATGCAGAGGATTAAGAAAGTGATGCAGAGGCTGAAAAGTGTGTTGCAGAGGCTTAAGAGAGGGATGCAGAGGCTCAAGAGAGTGATGCAGAGGATCAAGAGAGTGATGGAGAGGCTTACGAGAGTGATGCAGAGAATCAAGGGAGTGATGCAGAGGCTCGAGAGAGTTATACAGAGGCCTCAAGAGAGGGATTCAGAGGCTTAAGAGAGTGATGCAGAGGCTGAAGAGAGTGTTGCAGAGGCTCTAGAGAGGGATGAAGAGGCTGAAGAGAGTGGTGCAGAGGCTCAAGAGAGGGATGCAGAGGCTCAAGAGAGTGATGCAGAGGCTTAAGAGAGTGAGGCAGATGATCAAGAGAGGGATCCAGAGGCTTAAGAGAGTGATACAGAGGCTGAAGAGAGTGCTACAGAGGCTTAGTAGGGATGCAGAGGCTCAAGCGAGTGATGCAGAGGCTCACGAGAGTAATGCAGAGGCTTAAGATGGTGATGCAGAGGCTCAAGAGAGTGATGCAGAGGCTTGAGAGAGGGATGCAAGGGCTTAAAAGAGGGATGCAGACGCTCAAGAGAAGGATGCAGAGGCCCAAGAGAGGGATGCAGAGGCTGAAGAGAGTGATGCAGACGTTCAAGAGAGTGATGCAGAGGCTTAAGAGAGGGATGCAGAGGCTCAAGAGAGGGATGCAGAGGCTCAAGAGAGTGATTCTGAGGCTTAAGAGAGTGATGCAAAGGCTTAAGAGAGTATTGCAAAGGCTTAAAAGAGGGATGCAGAGGCTCAAGAGAAGGTTGGAGAGGCCCAAGAGAGGGATGCAGAGGCTCAAGAGAGGGATGCAGAGGCTCAAGTGAGGGATGCAGAGGCTTAAGAGAGTGATGCAAAGGCTCAAGAGAAGGATGCAGAAGCTCATTAGAGGGATGGAAGAGTTCAAGAGAGGTATGCAGAGGTTGAAGAGAGTGATGCAGAGGATCAAGAGAGTGATGCAGAGGCTTAGGGGAGGGATGCAGAGGCTCAAGAGAGTAAAGCAGAGGCTTAAGAGTGTGATGCAGAGGCTCAAGGCAGTGATGCAGAGGCTTTAGAGATGGATGCAGGGGCTCAAGAGAGTGATGCAAAGGCTCAAGAGAGTGATTCAGAGGCTTAAGAGAGTGATTCAGAGGCTTAAGAGAGTGATGCAGAGGCTTAAGAGAGGGATGCAGAGGCTCGAGAGAGGGATGCAGAGGCTCAAGTGAGGGATGCAGAGGCACAGGAGAGGGATGCAGAGGCTCTTGAGAGTGATGCAGAGGCTCAAGAGAGGGATGCAGTGGCTTAAGAGAGTGATGCGAAGGCTCAATAGAAGGATGCAGAGGCTCATGAGAGGGATGCAGGAGTTCAAGAGAGGGATGCAGAGGCTCAAGAGAGTGATTCAGAGGATTACGTGAGTGATGCAGAGGCTTAAGAGAGTGATGCAGAGTCACAAGAGAGGGATGTAGAGTCTCTAGAGAGGGATGCATGGGCTCAAGAGAGGGATGCAGAGGCTCAAGTGAGGAATGCAGAGTCAAAAGAGAGGGATGCAGAGGCTCTTGAGAGTGACTTAGAGGCTCAAGTGAGGGATGCAGAGGCTTAAGAGAGTGATGCAAAGGCTCAGGAGAGGGATGCAGAGGCTCATGAGAGGGATGCAGGATTTCAAGAGAGTGATGCAAAGCTCAAGAAAGGGATGCAGAGGCTTAAGAAAGTGATGCAGCGGCTGAAAAGAGTGTTGCGGAGGCTTAAGAGAGGGATGCAGAGGCCCAAGAGAGAGATGCAGAGGCTTAAGAGAGTGATGCAGAGGGTGAAGAGAGTGTTGCAGAGGCATAAGAGAGGGATGCAGAGGCTCAAGAGATGGATGTAAAGGATTAAGAGAGGGATGCAGAGGCTCATGAGAGTGATGCAAAGGCTCAAGAGAGTGATGCAGAGGCTTAAGAGAGGGATGCAGAGGCTCAAGAGAGGGATGTAGAGGCTCAATAGAGTGATGCAGAGGCTCAAGAGAGGGATGCAGAGGCTGAAGAGAGAGATGCAGAGGCTCTGCGTCCCTCTCTTGAGCCTTTGCATCACTTCCATGAGCCTCTGCATCCCTCTCTTGTGCCACTGCATCCCTCACTTGAGCCTCTGCATCCCTCTCTTGAGCCTCTGCATCCCTCTCTTGAGCCTCTGCATCCCTCTCTTAAGCCTCTGCATCACTCTCTTGAGCGTCTGCATCACTCTCTTGAACGTCTGCATCACTCTCTTCAGCCTCTGCATCACTCTCTTGAGCCTCTGCATCCTTTTTTGAGCCTCTGCATCACTTTCGTAAGCCTCTGCATCCCTTTCTTGAGCCTTTGCATCTCTCTCTTGAACTCCTCAAGAGTTAGTGCTCAAGAGTATGATGCAGAGGCTCTAGAGAGTGATGCAGAGAATAAGGGAGGGATGCAGAGGCTTAAGCGAGTGATGCAGAGGCTCCGGAGAGGGATGCAGGGGCTCAGGAGAGTGATACTGAGGCTCAAGAGAGTGATTCAGAGGCTTACGAGAGTGATGCAGAGGCTTATGAGAGTGATGTAGAGGATCAAGAGAGTGATGCAGAGGCTGAAGAGAGTGTTGCAGAGGCTCAAAAGAGGGATGCAGAGGCTCAAGAGAGTGATGCAAAGGCTTAAGAGAGGGATGCAGAGGCTCAAGAGAGTGATCCAGAGGCTTGAGAGAGGGATGCAGAGCCTCAAGAGAGTGATAGAGAGGCTCGAGAGAGTGATGCAGAGGCTCAAGAGAGTGATGCAGACGATCATGAGAGTGATGCAGAGGATCAAGAGAGTAATTCAGAGGATTACGTGAGTGATGCAGAGGCTTAAGAGTGGGATGCAGAGGCTCAAGAGAGTGATTCAGAGGCTTACGAGAGTGATGCAGAGAATCAAGAGAGTGATGCAGAGACTCGAGAGAGTTGTGCAGAGGCCTCAAGAGAGGGATTCAAAGGCTAAAGAGAGTGATGCAGAAGCTGAAGAGAGTGTTGCAGAGGCTCACGAGAGGGATGAAGAGGCTGAAGAGAGTGATGCAGAGGCTCAAGAGAGGAATGCAGAGGCTCAAGAGAGTGATGCAAAGGCTTAAGAGAGGGATGCAGAGGCTCAAGAGAGTGATCCAGAGGCTTGAGAGAGGGATGCAGGGGCTCAAGAGAGTGATGCAAAGGCTCAAGAGAGTGATGCAGAGGCTCTTGAGAGTGATGCAGAGGCTCAAGAGAGGGTTGCAGTGGCTAAAGCGAGTGATGCAAAGGCTCAAAAGAAGGATGCAGAGGCTGATGAGAGCGATGCAGTAGTTCAAGAGAGGGATGCAGAGGCTCAAGAGAGTGATTCAGAGGATTACGTGAGTGATGCAGAGACTCAAGCGAGGGATGCAGAGGCTCAAGAGAGGGATGCATGGGCTCAAGAGAGGGAAGCAGAGGCTCAAGTGAGGGATGCAGAGTCACAAGAGCGGGACGCAGAGGCTCTTGAGAGTGACGCATAGGCTCAAGAGAGGGATGCAGAGGCTTAAGAGAGTGATGCAAAGGCTCAGGAGAGGGATGCAGAGGCTCATGAGAGGGATGCAGGATTTCAAGAGTGATGCAAAGGCTCAAGAAAGGGATGCAGAGGATCAAAAGAGTAATGCAGAGGCTTACGAGAGTGATGCAGAGAATCAAGGGAATGATGCAGAGGCTCGAGAGAGTTATGCAGAGGCCTCAAGAGAGGGATTCAGAGGCTTAAGAGAGTGATGCAGAGGCTGAAGAGAGTGTTGCAGAGGCTCAAGAGAGGGATGCAGAGGCTCAAGAGAGTGATGCAGAGGCTTAAGAGAGTGAGGCAGATGATCAAGAGAGGGAACCAGAGGCTTAAGAGAGTGATACAGAGGCTGAAGAGAGTGCTACAGAGGCTTAGAAGGGATGCAGAGGCTCAAGCGAGTGATGCAGAGGCTCACGAGAGTGATTCAGAGGATTACGTGAGTGATGCAGAGGCTTAAGAGAGTGATGCAGAGTCACAAGAGAGGGATGCAAAGGCTCTTGAGAGTGACGTAGAGGCTCAAGAGAGGGATGCAGAGGCTTAAGAGAGTGATGCAAAGGCTCAGGAGAGGGATGCAGAGGCTCATGAGAGGGATGCAGGATTTCAAGAGAGTGATGCAAAGGCTCAAGATAGGGATGCAGAGGCTTAAGAAAGTGATGCAGAGGTTGAAAAGAGTGATGCGGAGGCTTAAGAGAGGGATGCAGAGGCTCAAGAGAGAGATGCAGAGGCTTAAGAGAGTGATGTAGTATCACGATATGTGATTTGGCTTTCAAATCTCAGAATTTCGCATAATATTGCATTTTAAGCAAGTTTTCTTGCATTTTGTTTCGTACGAAAAATCATCGAATTTAGCAATATTTTGACGTTTATCATCCCCTTTTCCTTTATGTGATTTAAACAAAATATCATCGAATTAGGCAATATTTTGCCGTTTTTCCACGTTTTTGTGAATTTTCAGTCTATGGGTATTAATTCATTATAAATACGATAAAAACGATGCAAACACATAATTGATTAGATAATAATGTTAAATACTTCATTTTCAATCATCTATTTGTTTCTCGTTAAAATACTGAGTAAGATATTGAAAAGGGAATAAGTTCGGTTTTTATTGCATATATCGACGTTTTAGCCGGATTAGAGCGGTTTTATGTGTACATCTTTCATCGGTAATATTTACGGAAAATCAACAACATTTTAGTTAATTCTAATGAAAACACATTGTTTTTTATCATTTGTATTGGAAACAACATTGTCATATGTCTTTTCTTCGATCTAAATAATACGAAACCTCGCTCTATGTTTGAAGTTAAAATCCTCAAATATGGTAAAATAGTGACTTTTTCACGTTAATCATGTAGTTTGATATAATGTAAATATATTCATTTTTACCAATATTTCGATACTATTTCATGTAGTATCACGATATGTGATTTGGCCTTCAAATCTCAGAATGTCGCATAATATTGCATTTTAAGCAAGTTTTCTAGCATTTTGTTTCGTACGAAAAATCATCGAATTCAGCAATATTTTGACATTTATCTTACCCTTTTCCTTTATGTGATTTAAACAAAATATCACCGAATTAAGCAATATTTTGCCATTTTTCTACGTTTTTTGTGAATTTTCAGTTTATTGTTATTAATTCATTAAATATACGATAAAAATGATGCAAACACATAATTGATTAGAAATTAACCTTAAATACTTCATTTTCAATCAACCATTTGTTTCTCGTTAAAATACTGTGTAGGATATTGAAAAGTTGAGAAGTTCGGTTTTTATTGCATATATCGACGTTTCAGCCGGATTAGAACGGTTTTACGTGTACATCTTCCATCGGTAATATAAACGGAAAATCAGGAACATTTTAGTTAATTCTAATGAAAACACATTGGTTTTATCATTTGAATTGGAAACATCATATGTCTTCAACATCATATGAAAAGACTTATGTCATATGTCTTTTCTTGGATCTAAATAATACGAAACCTCGCTCTATGATTTGAAGTTAAAATCCTCAAATATGGTAAAATAGTGACTTTTTTCACGTTTTTCATGTAGTTTGATATTACGTAAATATATTCATTTTTACCAATATTTCGATACTATTTCATGTAGTATCACGATATGTAATTTGGCCTTCAAATCTCAGAATGTCGCATAATATTGCATTTTAAGCAAGTTTTCTAGCATTTTGTTTCGTACGAAAAATCATCGAATTTAGCAATATTTTGACGTTTATCATCCCCCTTTTCCTCTATGTGATTTAAACAAAATATCATCGAATTAGGCAATATTTTGCCGTTTTCCACGTTTTCGTGAATTTTCAGTTTATTGTTATTAATTCATTAAATATACGATAAAAATGATGCAAACACATAATTGATTAGATAATAACCTTAAATACTTCATTTTCAATCAACTATTTGTTTTCGTTAAAATACTGAGTAAGATATTGAAAAGGGGAGAAGTTCTGTTTGTATTGCATATATCGTCGTTTCAGCCGGAACAGAGATGTTTTCGTATATATCTTCCATCGGTAATATAACGGAAAATCAGGAACATTTTAGTTAATTCTAATGAAAACACTTTGGTTTTATCATTTGTATTAGAAACAACATTGTCATATGTCCTTTCTTGGATCTAAATAATACGAAACCTCGCTCTATGATTTGAAGTTAAAATCCTCAAATTTGGAAATACAGCATTTTTTTTACGTTGTAGTGTGACTTTTCGTAAGTATATTCGTTTTACCAATATTTCGATAATACTTCATGTAGTATCACGATATGTGATTTGGCCTTCAAATCTCAAAATTTCGCAAATTTTGCATTTTTAAGCAAGTTTTTTGCATTTTGTTTTGTAGTAAATATCATCGAATTTCGCAATATTTTGACGTTTATCATCCCTTTTTCCATTATGTGATTTAAACAAAATATCATCGAATTAGGCAATATTTTGCCGTTTTTCTACGTTTTTTGTGAATTTTCAGTTTATTGTTATTAATTCATTAAATATACGATAAAAATGATGCAAACACATAAATGATAAGAAAAAACCTTAAATACTTCATTTTCAATCAACTATTTGTTTCTCGTTAAAATACTGAGTAAGATATTGAAAAGGTGAGAAGTTCTCTTTCATTGTATATATCGACGTTTCAGCCGGATTAGTGCGGTTTTAGGTGTACATCTTCCATGGGTATTATAAACGGAAAATCAGAAACATTTTAGTTAATTCTAATGAAAACACATGGATTTTTATCATTTGTATTGGAACCAACAATCTTATATATCTTTTCTTGTATCTAAATAATACGAAACCTCGCTTTATGATTTGAAGTTAAAATACTTAAGTTTTGAAATATAGAATTTTTTTACGTTGTAGTGAGACTTTACGTAAGTGTATTCGTTTTACCAATATTTCGATACTACTTCATGTAGTATCTTGAGCCTCTACATCACTCTCTTGAGCCTCTGTATCACCCTCTTGAGCCTCTGCATCACTCTCTTAAGCCTCTGCATCCCTTTCTTGATCCTCTTCATCACTCGCTTGAGCCTCTGCATCATTCTCTTGAGCCTCTGCATCCCTCTCTCAAGCCTCTACATCATTCTCTTGAGCCTCTGCATTACTCTCTTGAGCCTCTGCATCACACTATTAAGCCTCTGCATCACTCTCTTAAGCCTCTGCATCTCTCGCTTCACCCTTTCCATCACTCTCTGTAGCCTCTGCATCCCTCTCTGGAGCCTCAGCACCCCTCTTTTTAGCCTCTACATCATTCTCTTGAGCCTCTGCATCCCTCCCTTAAGCCTCTGCATCACTCTCTTGAGCGTCTGCATCCCTTTCTCTAGCAACTGCATCACTCTCTTGTGCCTCTGCATCCCTCTCATAAGCCTCTGCATCCCTCTATTAAACCTTTGCATCACTGTCTTAAGCCTCTGCATCCCTCTCTTGAGCCTCTGCATCACTCTCAAGAGCCTCTGCATCACTCTCTTGAACCTCTGCATCCCTCTCTTGAGCCCCTGCATCCTTCTCATCAGCCCCTGCATCCCTCTCATGAGCCTCTGCATCCCTCTCTTCAGTCTCTGCATCCCTTTCATGAGCCTCTGTATCATTCTCCTAGGCCTCTGCATCACTCTTTTGAGCCTCTGCATCACTCTCTTGAGCCTCTACATCCCTCTCTTGAGCCTCTGCATCACTCTCTTTAGCCTTGGCATCCCTCTCATAAGCCTCTGCATCACTCTCTTGAGCCTCTGCATCACCCTCTTAAGCCTCTGCATCCCTCTCTTGAGCCTTTGCATCACTCTCTTGAGCCTCTGCATCCCTCTAACTCTTGAGCCTCTGCATCACTCTCTTGAGCATCTGCATCACTCTCTTGAGCCTCTGCATCCCTCTCTTTTGCCTCTGCATCACTCTCTTGAGCCTCTGCATCACTCTAGTGAGCCTCTGCATTATTCTCTTGATTCTCTGCATCCCTCTCTTAAGCCTATGCAACACTCCCTTCAGCCTCTGCATCACTCTCTTAAGCCTCTGCATCACTCTCTTCGGCCTCTGAATCACCCTCTTAAGCCTCTGCTTCCCTCTCTTGATCCTCTGCATCACTCTCTTGAGCCTCTGCATCACTCTCATGATCTTCTGCATCACTTTCTTGAGCCTCTGCATCACTCTCTAGAGCCTCTACATCACTCTCTTGAGCCTCTGCATCACTCTCTTAAGTCTCTGCATCCCTCTCCTGATCCTCTGCATCACTCTCTTGAGCCTCTGCATCATTCTCTTGAGCCTCTGCATCCCTCTCTTAAGCCTCTACATCATTCTTTTGAGCCTCTGCATTACTCTCTTGAGCCTCTGCATCACTCTCTTAAGCCTCTGCATCTCTCTCTTCCCCTCTCTGCGTCACTCTCTTTAGCCTCTGCATCCCTTTCTGGAGCCTCAGCATCCCTCTCTTGAGCCTCTGCATCACTCTTTTGAGCCTCTGCATCATTTTCTCAAGCCTCTGCATCCCTCTCATAAGCCTCTGCATCCCTATATTCAACCTTTGCATCACTCTCATAAGCCTCTGCATCCCTCTTTTGAGCCTCTGCATCACTCTCAAGAGCCTCTGCATCCCTCTTTTGAGCCTCTGCATCCCTCTCTTAAGCCTCTGAATCACTCTCTTCAGCCTCTGCATCACTCTCTTGAGCTTCTGCATCACTCTCTTGAGTCTCTGCATCACTCTCCTAAGCCTCTGCATCCCTCTCTTGAGCCTCTGAATCCCTCTCTTGATCCTCTGCATCACTCTCTCGAGCCTCTGCATCACTCTCTTCATCCTCTGCTTCCCTCACTTGAGCATCTGCATCACTCTCTTGGGCCCCTGCATCCATCTCTTGAGCCTCTGCATCACTCTCTTGATCCTCTGCATCACCCTCTTAAGCCTCTGCATCCCTATTTTGAGCCTCTGCATCACTTTCTTAGGCCTCTGTATCACTCTCCTGAGCTTCCGCATCATTCTCTTGAGCCTCTGCATCACTCCCTTGAGCCTCTGCATCCCTCTCTTAAGCCTCTGCATTTCTCTCTTGAACCTCTGCATCACTCTCTTGAGCCTCTGCATCACTCTCTTGAGCTTCTGCATCCCTCACTTGAGCCTCTGCATCCCTCTCTTGAGCCTCTGCATCCCTCTCTTGGGCCTTTGCATACCTCTCTTACAGCCTCTGCATCACTCTCTTAAGCCTCTGCATCACTCGCGTAAACATCTGAATCACTCTCTTAAGCCTCTGCATCACTCTCTTAAACCTCTGTATCACTCTCCTGAGCTTCCACATCACTCTCTTGAGCCTCTGCATCACTCCCTTGAGCCTCTGCATCCCTCTCTTAAGCCTATGCATTTCTCTCTTGAACCTCTGCATCACTCTCTTGAGCCTCTGCATCACTCTCTTGAGCTTCTGCATCCCTCACTTGAGCCTCTGCATCCTTCTCTTGAATCTCTGCATCCCTCTCTTGGGCCTTTGCATACCTCTCTTACAGCCTTTGCATCACTCTCTTAAGCCTCTGCATCACTCGCGTAAACCTCTGGATCACTCTCTTGAGCTTCTGCATTACTCTCTTGAGCCCCTGCATCCCTCTCTTGAGTCTCTGCATCACTCTATGGGCCTCTGCATCATTCTCTTGAGCCTCTGCATCCCTCTCATGAGCCTCTGCATCCCTCTCCTGAACCTTTGCATCACTCTCTTAAGCCTCTGCATCCCTCTCTTGAGCCCCTGCATCCCTCTCTTGAGCCTCTGCATCGCTCTCTTGAGCATCTGCATCCCTCTCTTAAGCCTTTGCATCACTCTCTTAAAATTCTGCATCACTCTCGTAAGCCTCTGCATCATTCTCGTGAGCCTCTGCATTCCTCTCTTTAGCCTCTGCATCACTCTCCTCGGCCTCTGCATCCCTCTCCTGAGCCTGTGAATCATTCTCTTAGGCCTCTGCATTTATTGAGCCTCTGCATCACTCTTTTGAGCCTCTGCATCCCTCTCTGGATCCTCAGCATCCCTCGCTTAAGCCTCTACATCACTCTCATGATCCTCTGCATCACTCTCGTAAGCCTCTGCATCACTCTCCTGAGCCTCTACATCCCTCTCTTGAGCCTCTGCATCATCAAGGGAGTGATGCAGAGGCTTAAGAGAGGGATGCAGAAGCTCAAGAGAATGATGCAGAGGCTCAAGAGTGTGATGCAGAGGCTTACGAGAGATGATGCAGAGGATAATGAGAGTGATGCAGAGGCTTAAGAGAGGGATGCAGAGGCTCAAGAGAATGATGCAGATGCTCAAGAGAGTGATGCAGAGGCTTACGAGAGTGATGCAGAGGATCATGAGAGTGATGTAGAGGCTTAGGCGAGGGATGCTGAGGATCCAGAGAGGGATGCAGAGGCTCAAGAGAGTGATGCAGAGGCTCAATAGAGAAGGGCAGAGGCTTAAGAGAGTGATACAGAGGCTCAAGAGAATGATGTAGAGGCATAAGAGACGGATGCCGAGGCTCAAGAGAGGAATGCAGAAGCTCAAGAGAGTGATTCAGAGGCTTACGAGAGTTACGCAGACGTTTAAGAGAGTGATGCAGAGGCTTAAGAGAGGGATGCAGAGGCTCAAGAGAGTGAAGCAGAGGCTCAAGAGAGGGATGCAGGGGCTCAAGAGAGGGATGCAGAGGCTCAAGTGAGGGATGCAGAGGCACAAGAGAGGGATGCAGAGGCTCTTGAGAGTGATGCAGAGGCTCAAGAGAGGGATGCAGAGGCATAAGCGAGTGATGCAAAGGCTCACGAGAGGGATGCAGAGGCTCATGAGAGGGATGCAAGAGTTCAAGAGAGAGACGCAGAGGCTCAAGAACGGGATGCAGAGGCTTAAGAAACTGATGCAGAGGCTCAAAAGAGGGATGCAGAGGCTTAAGAGGGTGATGCAGATGCTCAAGAAAGTGATGCAGAGGCTGAAGAGAGGGATGCAGGGGCTCAAGAGAGTGATGGAGAGGCTCAATGAAGTGATTCAGAGGTTTACGAGAGAGATGCAGAGGCTTAAGAGAATGATGCAGAGGCATACGAGAGTGATGCAGAAGCTTAAAAGAGTGATGCAGAGGCTCAAGAGAGGGATGCAGAGGCTCAAGAGAGGGATGAATAGGCTGAAGAGAAGGATGCAGAGGCTCAAGAAAGGGATGCAGAGGCTAAAGTGAGCGATGCAGAGGCTAAAGTGAGCGATGCAGAGGCACAAGAGAAAGATGCAGAGGCACTTGAAAGTGATGCAGAGGTTCAAGAGAGGGATGCAGAGGCTTAAGTGAGTGATGCAAAGGCTCAAGAGAGGGATGGAGAGGCTCAAGAGAATGATGCAGAGGCTTAAGCGGGATATGCAGAGGCTCAAGCGAATGATGCAGAGGCTCAAGAGAGTGATGCAGAGGATCAAGAGAGTGATGCAGAGGCTTACGAGAGTGATGCAGAGGATCATGAGAGTGATGCAGAGACTTAAGAGAGGGATGCAGAGGCTCAAGAGAATGATGCAGAAGCTCAAGAGAGTGATGCAGAGGATCAAGAGAGTGATGCAGAGGCTGACGAGAGTGATGCAAAGGATCATGAGAGTGATGTAGAGGCTTAAGCGAGGGATACTGAGGATCCAGAGAGGGATGCAGACGCTCCCGATAGTGATGCAGAGGCTCAAAAGAGAAAGGCAGAGGCTTGAGAGAATGATGCAGAGGCTCAAGAGAATGATGTAGAGGCATAAGAGAGGGATGCAGGGGCTCAAGAGAATGATGCAGAGGCTGAAGAGAGTGATGCAGAGGCTCAAGAGAGGGATGCAGAGGCTCAAGAGAGTGATTCAGAGGCTTACGAGAGTGATGCAGAGGCGTAGGAGAGGGATGCAGAGGCTCAAGAGAGTGATGCAGAGGCTCAAGAGAGGGATGCAGGGGCTCAAGAGTGGGATGCATAGGCTCAAGTGAGGGATGCAGAGGAAAAGATAGGGATGCAGATGCTCTTGAGAGTGATGCAAAGTCTCAAGAGAGGGATGCAGAGGCTCATGAGAGGGATGCAGGAGTTCAAGAGAGAGACGCAGAGGCTCAAGAATGGGATGTAGAGGCTTAAGAAACTGATGCAGAGGATTAAAAGAGGGATGCAGTGGCTTAAGAAGGTGATGCAGAGGCTCAAGAAAGTGATGCAGAGGCTCAAGAAAGGGAAGCATCGGCTCAAGATAGTGATGGAGAGCCTCAATGGAGTGATTCAAAGTTTTACGAGAGTGATGCAGAGACTTACGAGAGTGATGCAGAGGCTTAAGAGAGTAATGCAGAGGCTGAAGAGAGGGATGAATAGGCTCAAGAGAGGGATGCAGAGGCTCAAGACAGGGGATTGCAGAGGCTTAAGAGAGGGATGCAGAGAATCAAAAGGGTGATGCAGAGGCTGAAGCGAGGGATGCAGTGGCTCTTGAGAGCGATGCAAACGCTCAAGAGAGGGATGCAGAGGCTCATGAGAGGGATGTAGAGGCTCAAGTGAGGGATGGAGGGGCTTAGGAGAATGATGCAGAGGCTCAAGAAAGGGATGCAGAGGCTCAAGAGAGTGATACAGAGGCTCAGGAGAGTGATGCATAAGCTTAAGAGAGTGATGCAGAGGCTTAAGAAAGGGATGCAAAGGTTCAACAGAGTGGTGCAGAGGCTCAAGAGAGTGATGCAGAGGCTTAGGAGAACGATGCAGAGGCTCAAGAGAGGGATGCAGGGGTTGAAGAGAGTGATGCAGAGGCTTAAGTGAGTGATGCAGAGGCTAGAGAGAGTGATGTAGAGGCTCAAGAGAGTGATGCAGAGGCTGAAGAGAGAGAAGCAGAGGCTTAAGAGAGTGATGCAGGTTTAACAAACTAGGCTGTTGTAAGAATTATCCAGAAGGTTCCAGAAGACCTGACCTCACTTCGCACATTCCTCTGGGAATTAGCAGGTCTGAGTCACAACTGGCGGGCATCTTTGTTCATAGTTTTGTATAATGAACCATCCTATAGTATTCAGTAAATTAGAGAAATTAGCCTTTATTCATTTTGTATTAAAATTGTATTGTATAATAGTACTGGGTACAATATTAAGAGTATTCTAATTATTGAGTTTAAGTCACCATCAGTGACGTCACGAATCAGATCTAACTTGTAAGGCGGAGTGACCGGCGGTCATAGGTCATCAGGGTTGACATGTCTACTATTTCTCAAAGTTCAATTAACCATTTTGGGGGATCGGGAACAGCTCTGCCGTTAGATGTTTGTGTAATTTAACTTCAGTAAAATAATTCAACCAGTCTGGATCAATTAAGTACAACAGAGGTTAATTGTTATAACTTAAACCTGGCTAGTAACTTGGTAAAACTTTGACTAGGCGGAAGGATACAATGTTCTAGTCTGGGCTAGACCAGACGAGGACAGATCAGTGTGGACTCCAGAGCAACTGGGAGAGGTCAATCCATCTTACCTCTCCCAAGACCAGCCCAACATCTTCGGCTGGTAAAACATAGAGGTATAGTTGCTATTGTTATGTATAGGAATAGTCTTCATTGCCATTCAGGTCAAGTAGGGAGTGTTAAAGTGACAGGGAGTGAACATATTTAGATTTTGTTTTCGTTTTTCTTTTCATAAATTAATTAGGTAATAAATTGCATTTTTATTATTTCCATGTGTTTTATGTGTATACTTGTCCTGGTCACGTGGTCCACACGAGGCAGAGTTGGATTGGGCGCCGATTCTATCATCGATTCTAACATCGAATCATTCCCGTGTAATTAATTTCACACTCTTAAGTTTCCACGGTTATCGGTTATAGTGGGGATCAAGCCCCAAGGTTGATTAATTCGCATGATCGATCCAGACCTCGATCATTGCTGTGTTACTGGTCTGGTGGTGGCAGCATAGAGGCGACTCTAGGGTTTTGCTCAAAGCCTAGGTCACGCCATACTGGTTGTAGAATCCTAAGTCGGTCAATCGTCTTAGGACCACGTGGCGTGGAGTTGGCTTTGGTAAAAGTTTTGGAGTCCCTTGTAGAGAATAAAAAGTAAGAATACGGGTAAAGAGGGAAGAGAAGGAAAGATAAGTAGAGAGAGAGACCCCAACCCGTGTTACACAGAGGCTCGAGAGAGTGATGCAGAGGCTCAAGAAAATGATGTAGAGGCTTAAGAGAGGGATGCAGAGGCTAAAGAGAATAATGGAGAGGCTCGAGAGAATGATGCAGAGGATGAAGAGAGGGATGCAGAGGCTTAAGAGAGAGATGCAGAGACTCAAGAGAGGGATGCATAGGCTCAAGAGAGTGATGCAGAGGCTCAAGAGAGAGATGCAGAGGCTCAAGAGAGTGATGCAGAGGCTCAAGAAGGTGATGCAGAGGATCAAGAGAGTGATGCAGAGGCTCAAGAGAGGGATTCAGAGGCTTAAGAGAGTGATGAAGAGGCTGAATGGACTGTTGCAGAGGCTCAAGAGAGGGATGCAGAGGCTCAAGAGAGTGATGCAGAGACTCAGGAGAGTGATGCAGAGGCTTATGAGAGTGATGCAGAGGCTCAAGAGAGGGATGCAGAGGCTTAAGAGAGTGATGCAAAGGCTCAAGAGAGGGATGCAGAGACTCATGAGAGGGATGCAGGAGTTCAAGAGAGGGATGCAGAGGCTCAAGAAAGGGATGCAGAGGCTTAAGAAATTGATGTAGAGGCTCAAAATAGGGATGCAGAGGTTTAAGAGGGTGATGCAGAGGATCAAGAGAGTGATGGAGAGACTCAAGAGAGGGATGCAGGGGCCCAAGAGAGTGATGCAGATGCTCAAGAGAGGTATGCAGAGGATGAAGAGAGTGATGCAGAGGCTCCTGAGAGTGATGCAGAGGCTCGAGAGAGTGATGCAGGGGCTCAAGAGAGGGATTCAGAGGCTCAAGTGAGGAATGCAGAGGCTGAAGAGAGTGTTGCAGAGGCTCAAGAGAGGGATGCAGAGGCTCAAGAATGTAATGCAGAGACTCTAGAGAGTTATGCAGAGGCTCAAGAGAATGATTCAGAGGCTCAAGAGAGTGATGCAGACGCTCAAGAGAGTGATGCAGAGGCTGAACAGATTGATGCAGAGGCTTAAGAGAGGGATGCAGATTCTCAAGCGAGGGATTCAGAGGCTCAAGAAAGTGATGCAGAGGCTTACGAGAGTGATGCAGAGGTTGAAGAGAGTGATGCAGAGGCTTAAGAGAGTGATGCAAAGGCTGAATAGAGGGATGCAGAGGCTAATGAGAGGGATGCAAGAGTTGAAGAGAGGGATGCAGAGGCTCAAGAGAGTGATGCAGAGGCTTAGGAGAGGGATGCAGAGGCACAAGTGAATGATGCAGAGGCTTAAGAGAGGGATGCAGAGGCTCAAGAGAATGATGCAGAGGCTCAAGAGAGTGCTGCAGAGGCTCAAGAGAGGGATGCAGAGGCTAAAGAGAGTGATGCAGAGGGTGAAGAGAGAGATGCAGAGGCTTAAGAGAGTGATGCAGAGGCTTAGGAGAGTAATGCAGAGGCTCAAGAGAATGATGTAGAGGCTTTAGAGAGGGATGCAGAGGCTCAATAGAATGATGCAGAGGCTCAAGAGAGTGATGCAGAGGATCAAGAGAGGGATGCAGAGGCTTAAGAGAGTGATGCAGAGGCTCAAGAGAGTGAAGCAGAGGCTCAAGAGAGAGATGAAGAGGCTCAAGAGAGAGATGCAGAGGCTAAAGAGAGTGATGCAGAGGCTCAAGAGAGGGATGTAGAGGCTCAAGAGAGTGATGCAGAGGCTCAAGAGAGTGATGCAGAGGATCATGAGAGTGATGCAGAGGCTGAGGAGAGTGATGCAGAGGATTAAGAGAGTGAAGCAGAAGCTTAAGAGAGTGATGCAGAGGCAGAAGAGAGTGATGCAGAGGCTTAAGAGAGTGATGCAGTGGCTGAAGAGTGTTGCAGAGACTCAAGAGAGAGATGCAGAAGCTGAAGAGAGTGATGCAGAGGCTCGAGAGAGTGATGCAGAGGCTTAAGAGAGGGATGCAGAGGCTCAAGCGAGTGATGCAGAGGCTCAAGAGAGTTATGCAGAGGCTCAAGAGAGTGATGCAGAGGCTCAAGAGAGTAATGCAGAGGCTCAAGAGAATGATGTAGAGGCTTAAAAGAGGGATGCAGAGGCTCAAGAGACTGATGTTTTCATGTTTGATGATGTTTTCATGTTCATGATGTTACTTCATGTTTTCTCACGATATGTGATTTGGCCTTCAAATCTCAGAATTTCGCAAATTTTTAATTTTCAGTTTATGGGTATTAATTCATTATATATACGATAAAAATGATGCAAACACATAATTGATTAGATAATAACCTTAAATACTTCATTTTCAATCAACTATTTGTTTCTCGTTAAAATACTGAGATATATTGAAAAGGGAAGAAGTTCTGTTTTTATTGCATATATGGACGTTTCAGCCGGAATAGAGCGGTTTTCGTGTACATCTTCCATCGGTAATATAAACGGAAAATCAGGAACATTTTAGTTAATTCTTATGAAAACACATTGATTTTTATCATTTGTATTGGAAACAACATTGTCATATGTCTTTTCTTGGATCTAAATAATACGAAACCTCGCTCTATGATTTGAAGTTAAAATCCTTAAATATGGTAAAATAGTGACTTTTTCACGTTAATCATGTAGTTTGATATTACGTAAACATATTCATTTTTACCAATATTTCGATACTATTTCATGTAGTATCACGATATGTGATTTGGCCTTCAAATCTCAGAATGTCGCATAATATTACATTTTAAGCCAGTTTTCTTTCATTTTGTTTTGTACGAAAAATCATCGAATTTAGCAATATTTTGACGTTTATCATCCCCTTTTACTTTATGTGATTTAAACCAAATATCACCGAATTAAGCAATATTTTGCCATTTTTCCACGTTTTTGTGAATTTTCAGTTTATTGTTATTAATTCATTAAATATACGATAAAAATGATGCAAACACATAATTGATTAGAAATTAACCTTAAATACTTCATTTTCAATCAACCATTTGTTTCTCGTTAAAATACTGTGTAGTATATTGAAAAGGTGAGAAGTTCGGTTTTTATTGCATATATCGACGTTTCAGCCGGATTAGAACGGTTTAACGTGTACATCTTCCATCGGTAATATAAACGGAAAATCAGGAACATTTTAGTTAATTCTAATGAAAACACATTGGTTTTATCATTTGTATTAGAAACAACATTGTCATATGTCCTTTCTTGGATCAAAATAATACGAAACCTCGCTCTATGATTTGAAGTTAAAATCCTCAAATTTGGAAATATAGCATTTTTTTTACGTTGTAGTGTGACTTTTCGTAAGTATATTCGTTTTACCAATATTTCGATAATACTTCATGTAGTATCACGATATGTGATTTGGCCTTCAAATCTCAAAATTTCGCAAATTTTGCATTTTTAAGCAAGTTTTCTTGCATTTTGTTTTGTACTAAATATCATCGAATTTAGCAATATTTTGACGTTTATCATCCCTTTTTCCTCTATGTGATTTAAGGTGGCATATTACGGGTTTCGTAAAAATTGTTCAATTTGTTTATAAATTTATTTATGAAATGGTTATAGAAAGAGCTGCAACTGGTCCAAGTTTCAGCATCACACCCTAAACAGAAAAGGAGAAAAAAAATACACAACGTATTATGCAACGAATTTTCAACATTTTCAAATAATTTCAGGGAACACATGTGTCAACAAAAATATTTCTATAACAATCAGATATTACATTTAGCACATAATAAAGGATTCTATTGAGCAGTTTTATCAAAAAAAGTGTTTAGTGCAATAATATAATTATTCAAAGTTACCCTTCCAAAAATATGCAATATTTGATGTTTATAAATTTTTATAAAATCAACAAATAGACTTTGGACTAAAATGTCTCAATAGGATTGTAGAAGCACAAACCCTACATATAAGGTGTAATTTGCATGTAAATTGATTAATAAATGAAAGCTGAGAAACACCTTGAAGTTGTAAATTACTTACCTGAGTAAAATAAGATCAAAGTTCGGCCACCTGTAGTCGAGTGTGTCATCGACCGATTTCGTTCATAATTGGCACCCTTGCAGATAGGCATCCATTGAGCAAGGTGTGCAAGTTCCATGCACATCCCCTGATAACAAACGAAAAAAAAAAATTGAAAAAAAAAAAATATATATACATATATATATCCTGCACATACATATTACCAGACTTCGACTTGTATGACTTACACCAGATGTAGACGGCACTGCCACACCAGCCACAGCAGTAGATGTAGATGGCACTGCCACACCAGATGTAGATGGCACTGCCACACCAGATGTAGATGGCACTGCCACACCAGATGTAGACGGCACTGCCACACCAGCCACAGCAGTAGATGTAGATGGCACTGCCACACCAGATGTAGATGGCACTGTCGTGGCCGGTCCATACACATCGAGGGGCTGAGGATGTGTGAGGAGGGTCGAAGCAGGGTGTGGCTGCTGCGTCATGCCTCTCACAGGTGAGGCGGGGAGGGCTTCACTTGATAATAACCTCCCTTGTGCTACAGCGTCTCTCCTTTCCAGCCAACGACGGCGACCGCGTGTCAAATTGGCTACTCTTGCATTCAGACCCTTCCGTTTATAGGTCATTGTGCGCTAGACGCTACAAAAGCGAGATTCCAGGAGCAAAAATGGAGTGCGCATCAACACCCTCCACTCTCAACAGGACACAACATGTGACTGGTAGTCTCACCCACCTGCACAAGCAGACGGTTGCCATTGAGTGTATATTTGTTGTCATATATACAGAGTTATTTCCGACGTTATTACGAAAAAATTGACGTTTAGAACATATGACGCAATACTCTTGGCGCGCCACAGCCGCGGGGCACCGGATTCTGCACAATTACGCATGGAAATGTACCATAAATACTTTAATTTATATCATAACATTCTCGGGTTTGCGCCAAAGTGTTGCCAGAACGTTGTAGTATTTTTATAAATTTTTCAAAAAGATTCGATTTTTCCGAATTTTTGCGATGATAAGCCCCCTTAAACAAAATATCATCGAATTAGGCAATATTTTGCCGTTTTCCACGTTTTTGTTAATTTTCAGTTTATTGTTATTAATTCATTATATATACAATAAAAATGAAGCAAACACATAAATGATAAGAAAAAACCTTAAATACTTCACTTTCCATCAACTATTTGTTTCTCGTTAAAATACTGAGTAAGATATTGAAAAGGGGAGAAGTTCTCTTTTGTTGTATATATCGACTCAAGAGAGTGATGCAGAGGCTCAAAAGAGTGATGCAGAGGCCTAGGAGAATGATACAGAGGCTCATGAAAGGGATGCAGAGACTGAAGAGAGGGATGCAGAGGCTCATGAGAGGGATGCAGGGGCTGAAGAGAGGGATGCAGGGGCTCAAGAGAGGGATGCAGAGGTTCAAGAGAGTGATGCAGAGGCTCTTGAGAGTGATGCAGAGGCTTAAGAGAGGGATGCAGAGACTCGAGAGAGGGATGCAGAGGCTCAAGTGAGGGATGCAGAGGCACAGGAGAGGGATGCAGAGGCTCTTGAGAGTGATGCAGAGGCTCAAGAGAGGGATGCAGTGGCTTAAGAGAGTGATGCAAAGGCTCAATAGAAGGATGCAGAGGCTCATGAGAGGGATGCAGGAGTTCAAGAGAGGGATGCAGAGGCTCAAGAGAGTGATTCAGAGGATTACGTGAGTGATGCAGAGGCTTAACCCGCCAAACACACACCGAAACTACGACGTTGGTACAACGTTCGAACAAGTTTTAACACCTCCTAACCAGTTATAACAACCAATATAGCAAGTTGTAACAACGTTCTAATCCGTCATAAACACGTTAAGCCAAGATGTAACAACTTTATTACAAGTTGTAACAAGCGGAAAATAGAGACAGTTTCGGTTTGTGTTTCCAGGGAAGAGAGTGATGCAGAGTCACAAGAGAGGGATGTAGAGTCTCTAGAGAGGGATGCATGGGCTCAAGAGAGGGATGCAGAGGCTCAAGTGAGGAATGCAGAGTCAAAAGAGAGGGATGCAGAGGCTCTTGAGAGTGACTTAGAGGCTCAAGTGAGGGATGCAGAGGCTTAAGAGAGTGATGCAAAGGCTCAGGAGAGGGATGCAGAGGCTCATGAGAGGGATGCAGGATTTCAAGAGAGTGATGCAAAGGCTCAAGAAAGGGATGCAGAGGCTTAAGAAAGTGATGCAGCGGCTGAAAAGAGTGTTGCGGAGGCTTAAGAGAGGGATGCAGAGGCCCAAGAGAGAGATGCAGAGGCTTAAGAGAGTGATGCAGAGGCTGAAGAGAGTGTTGCAGAGGCATAAGAGAGGGATGCAGAGGCTCAAGAGAGGGATGTAAAGGATTAAGAGAGGGATGCAGAGGCTCATGAGAGTGATGCAAAGGCTCAAGAGAGTGATGCAGAGGCTTAAGAGAGGGATGCAGAGGCTCAAGAGAGGGATGTAGAGGCTCAATAGAGTGATGCAGAGGCTCAAGAGAGGGATGCAGAGGCTGAAGAGAGAGATGCAGAGGCTCTGCGTCCCTCTCTTGAGCCTTTGCATCACTTCCATGAGCCTCTGCATCCCTCTCTTGTGCCACTGCATCCCTCACTTGAGACTCTGCATCCCTCTCTTGAGCCTCTGCATCCCTCTCTTGGGCCTCTGCATCCCTCTCTTGAGCCTCTGCATCCCTCTCTTAAGCCTCTGCATCACTCTCTTGAGCGTCTGCATCACTCTCTTGAACGTCTGCATCACTCTCTTCAGCCTCTGCATCACTCTCTTGAGCCTCTGCATCCTTTTTTGAGCCTCTGCATCACTTTCGTAAGCCTCTGCATCCCTTTCTTGAGCCTTTGCATCTCTCTCTTGAACTCCTCAAGAGAGTGCTCAAGAGTATGATGCAGAGGCTCTAGAGAGTGATGCAGAGAATGAAGGGAGGGATGCAGAGGCTTAAGCGAGTGATGCAGAGGCTCAGGAGAGGGATGCAGGGGCTCAGGAGAGTGATACTGAGGCTCAAGAGAGTGATTCAGAGGCTTACGAGAGTGATGCAGAGGCTTATGAGAGTGATGCAGAGGATCAAGAGAGTGATGCAGAGGCTGAAGAGAGTGTTGCAGAGGCTCAAGAGAGTGATTCAGAGGCTTACGAGAGTGATGCAGATTCAAGAGAGTGATGCAGAGACTCGAGAGAGTTGTGCAGAGGCCTCAAGAGAGGGATTCAGAGGCTAAAGAGAGTGATGCAGAAGCTGAAGAGAGTGTTGCAGAGGCTCACGAGAGGGATGAAGAGGCTGAAGAGAGTGATGCAGAGGCTCAAGAGAGGAATGCAGAGGCTCAAGAGAGTGATGCAAAGGCTTAAGAGAGGGATGCAGAGGCTCAAGAGAGTGATCCAGAGGCTTGAGAGAGGGATGCAGGGGCTCAAGAGAGTGATGCAAAGGCTCAAGAGAGTGATGCAGAGGCTCTTGAGAGTGATGCAGAGGCTCAAGAGAGGGTTGCAGTGGCTAAAGAGAGTGATGCAAAGGCTCAAAAGAAGGATGCAGAGGCTCATGAGAGCGATGCAGGAGTTCAAGAGAGGGATGCAGAGGCTCAAGAGAGTGATTCAGAGGATTACGTGAGTGATGCAGAGGCTCAAGCGAGGGATGCAGAGGCTCAAGAGAGGGAAGCATGGGCTCAAGAGAGGGAAGCAGAGGCTCAAGTGAGGGATGCAGAGTCACAAGAGCGGGACGCAGAGGCTCTTGAGAGTGACGCATAGGCTCAAGAGAGGGATGCAGAGGCTTAAGAGAGTGATGCAAAGGCTCAGGAGAGGGATGCAGAGGCTCATGAGAGGGATGCAGGATTTCAAGAGTGATGCAAAGGCTCAAGAAAGGGATGCAGAGGATTAAGAAAGTGATGCAGAGGCTGAAAAGTGTGTTGCAGAGGCTTAAGAGAGGGATGCAGAGGCTCAAAAGAGTGATGCAGAGGATCAAAAGAGTAATGCAGAGGCTTACGAGAGTGATGCAGAGAATCAAGGGAGTGATGCAGAGGCTCGAAAGAGTTATGCAGAGGCCTCAAGAGAGGGATTCAGAGGCTTAAGAGAGTGATGCAGAGGCTGAAGAGAGTGTTGCAGAGGCTCAAGAGAGGGATGCAGAGGCTCAAGAGAGTGATGCAGAGGCTTAAGAGAGTGAGGCAGATGATCAAGAGAGGGAACCAGAGGCTTAAGAGAGTGATACAGAGGCTGAAGAGAGTGCTACAGAGGCTTAGAAGGGATGCAGAGGCTCAAGCGAGTGATGCAGAGGCTCACGAGAGTGATTCAGAGGATTACGTGAGTGATGCAGAGGCTTAAGAGAGTGATGCAGAGTCAAAAGAGAGGGATGCAAAGGCTCTTGAGAGTGACGTAGAGGCTCAAGAGAGGGATGCAGAGTCTTAAGAGAGTGATGCAAAGGCTCAGGAGAGGGATGCAGAGGCTCATGAGAGGGATGCAGGATTTCAAGAGAGTGATGCAAAGGCTCAAGATAGGGATGCAGAGGCTTAAGAAAGTGATGCAGAGGTTGAAAAGAGTGATGCGGAGGCTTAAGAGAGGGATGCAGAGGCTCAAGAGAGAGATGCAGAGGCTTAAGAGAGTGATGTAGTATCACGATATGTGATTTGGCTTTCAAATCTCAGAATTTCGCATAATATTGCATTTTAAGCAAGTTTTCTTGCATTTTGTTTCGTACGAAAAATCATCGAATTTAGCAATATTTTGACGTTTATCATCCCCTTTTCCTTTATGTGATTTAAACAAAATATCATCGAATTAGGCAATATTTTGCCGTTTTTCCACGTTTTTGTGAATTTTCAGTCTATGGGTATTAATTCATTATAAATACGATAAAAACGATGCAAACACATAATTGATTAGATAATAATGTTAAATACTTCATTTTCAATCATCTATTTGTTTCTCGTTAAAATACTGAGTAAGATATTGTAAAGGGAATAAGTTCGGTTTTTATTGCATATATCGACGTTTTAGCCGGATTAGAGCGGTTTTATGTGTACATCTTTCATCGGTAATATTTACGGAAAATCAACAACATTTTAGTTAATTCTAATGAAAACACATTGTTTTTTTTTCATTTGTATTGGAAACAACATTGTCATATGTCTTTTCTTCGATCTAAATAATACGAAACCTCGCTCTATGTTTGAAGTTAAAATCCTTAAATATGGTAAAATAGTGACTTTTTCACGTTAATCATGTAGTTTGATATAATGTAAATATATTCATTTTTACCAATATTTCGATACTATTTCATGTAGTATCACGATATGTGATTTGGCCTTCAAATCTCAGAATGTCGCATAATATTGCATTTTAAGCAAGTTTTCTAGCATTTTGTTTCGTACGAAAAATCATCGAATTCAGCAATATTTTGACGTTTATCTTACCCTTTTCATTTATGTGATTTAAACAAAATATCACCGAATTAAGCAATATTTTGCCATTTTTCTACGTTTTTTGTGAATTTTCAGTTTATTGTTATTAATTCATTAAATATACGATAAAAATGATGCAAACACATAATTGATTAGAAATTAACCTTAAATACTTCATTTTCAATCAACCATTTGTTTCTCGTTAAAATAATGTGTAGGATATTGAAAAGGTGAGAAGTTCGGTTTTTATTGCATATATCGACGTTTCAGCCGGATTAGAACGGTTTTACGTGTACATCTTCCATCGGTAATATAAACGGAAAATCAGGAACATTTTAGTTAATTCTAATGAAAACACATTGGTTTTATCATTTGAATTGGAAACATCATATGTCTTCAACATCATATAAAAAGACATATGTCATATGTCTTTTCTTGGATCTAAATAATACGAAACCTCGCTCTATGATTTGAAGTTAAAATCCTCAAATATGGTAAAATAGTGACTTTTTTCACGTTTTTCATGTAGTTTGATATTACGTAAATATATTCATTTTTACCAATATTTCGATACTATTTCATGTAGTATCACGATATGTGATTTGGCCTTCAAACCTCAGAATGTCGCGTAATATTGCATTTTAAGCAAGTTTTCTTGCATTTTGTTTCGTACGAAAAATCATCGAATTTAGCAATATTTTGACGTTTATCATCCCCCTTTTCCTCTATGTGATTTAAACAAAATATCATCGAATTAGGCAATATTTTGCCGTTTTCCACGTTTTCGTGAATTTTCAGTTTATTGTTATTAATTCATTAAATATACGATAAAAATGATGCAAACACATAATTGATTAGATAATAACCTTAAATACTTCATTTTCAATCAACTATTTGTTTTCGTTAAAATACTGAGTAAGATATTGAAAAGGGGAGAAGTTCTGTTTGTATTGCATATATCGTCGTTTCAGCCGGAATAGAGATGTTTTCGTATACATCTTCCATCGGTAATATAACGGAAAATCAGGAACATTTTAGTTAATTCTAATGAAAACACATTGGTTTTATCATTTGTATTAGAAACAACATTGTCATATGTCCTTTCTTGGATCTAAATAATACGAAACCTCGCTCTATGATTTGAAGTTAAAATCCTCAAATTTGGAAATATAGCATTTTTTTTACGTTGTAGTGTGACTTTTCGTAAGTATATTCGTTTTACCAATATTTCGATAATACTTCATGTAGTATCACGATATGTGATTTGGCCTTCAAATCTCAAAATTTCGCAAATTTTGCATTTTTAAGCAAGTTTTTTGCATTTTGTTTTGTAGTAAATATCATCGAATTTCGCAATATTTTGACGTTTATCATCCCTTTTTCCTTTATGTGATTTAAACAAAATATCATCGAATTAGGCAATATTTTGCCGTTTTTCTACGTTTTTTGTGAATTTTCAGTTTATTGTTATTAATTCATTAAATATACGATAAAAATGATGCAAACACATAAATGATAAGAAAAAACCTTAAATACTTCATTTTCAATCAACTATTTGTTTCTCGTTAAAATACTGAGTAAGATATTGAAAAGGTGAGAAGTTCTCTTTCATTGTATATATCGACGTTTCAGCCGGATTAGTGCGGTTTTAGGTGTACATCTTCCATGGGTATTATAAACGGAAAATCAGAAACATTTTAGTTAATTCTAATGAAAACACATGGATTTTTATCATTTGTATTGGAAACAACAATCTTATATATCTTTTCTTGTATCTAAATAATACGAAACCTCGCTTTATGATTTGAAGTTAAAATACTTAAGTTTTGAAATATAGAATTTTTTTACGTTGTAGTGAGACTTTACGTAAGTGTATTCGTTTTACCAATATTTCGATACTACTTCATGTAGTATCTTGAGCTTCTACATCACTCTCTTGAGCCTCTGTATCACCCTCTTGAGCCTCTGCATCACTCTCTTAAGCCTCTGCATCACTTTCTTGATCCTCTTCATCACTCGCTTGAGCCTCTGCATCATTCTCTTGAGCCTCTGCATCCCTCTCTCAAGCCTCTACATCATTCTCTTGAGCCTCTGCATTACTCTCTTGAGCCTCTGCATCACACTATTAAGCCTCTGCATCACTCTCTTAAGCCTCTGCATCTCTCGCTTCACCCTCTGCATCACTCTCTGTAGCCTCTGCATCCCTCTCTGGAGCCTCAGCACCCCTCTTTTGAGCCTCTACATCATTCTCTTGAGCCTCTGCATCCCTCCCTTAAGCCTCTGCATCACTCTCTTGAGCCTCTGCATCCCTTTCTCTAGCAACTGCATCACTCTCTTGTGCCTCTGCATCCCTCTCATAAGCCTCTGCATCCCTCTATTAAACCTTTGCATCACTCTCTTAAGCCTCTGCATCCCTCTCTTGAGCCTCTGCATCACTCTCAAGAGCCTCTGCATCACTCTCTTGAACCTCTGCATCCCTCTCTTGAGCCCCTGCATCCCTCTCTTCAGCCCCTGCATCCCTCTCATGAGCCTCTGCATCCCTCTCTTCAGTCTCTGCATCCCTTACATGAGCCTCTGTATCATTCTCCTAGGCCTCTGCATCACTCTTTTGAGCCTATGCATCACTCTCTTGAGCCTCTACATCCCTCTCTTGAGCCTCTGCATCACTCTCTTTAGCCTTGGCATCCCTCTCATAAGCCTCTGCATCTCTCGCTTCACCCTCTGCATCACTCTCTGTAGCCTCTGCATCCCTCTCTGGAGCCTCAGCACCCCTCTTTTGAGCCTCTACATCATTCTCTTGAGCCTCTGCATCCCTCCCTTAAGCCTCTGCATCATTCTCTTGAGCCTCTGCATCCCTTTCTCTAGCAACTGCATCACTCTCTTGTGCCTCTGCATCCCTCTCCTAAGCCTCTGCATCCCTCTATTAAACCTTTGCATCACTCTCTTAAGCCTCTGCATCCCTCTCTTGAGCCTCTGCATCACTCTCAAGAGCCTCTGCATCACTCTCTTGAACCTCTGCATCCCTCTCTTGAGCCCCTGCATCCCTCTCCTCAGCCCCTGCATCCCTCTCATGAGCCTCTGCATCCCTCTCTTCAGTCTCTGCATCCCTTTCATGAGCCTCTGTATCATTCTCCTAGGCCTCTACATCACTCTTTTGAGCCTCTGCATCACTCTCTTGAGCCTCTACATCCCTCTCTTGAGCCTCTGCATCACTCTCTTGAGCCTCTGCATCACTCTCTTAAGCCTCTGCATCCCTCTCTTGAGCCTTTGCATCACTCTCTTGAGCCTCTGCATCCCTCTCTTGAGCCTCTGCATCACTCTCTTGAGCATCTGCATCACTCTCTTGAGCCTCTGCATCCCTCTCTTTTGCCTCTGCATCACTCTCTTGAGCCTCTGCATCACTCTAGTGAGCCTCTGCATTATTCTCTTGAGTCTCTGCATCCCTCTCTTAAGCCTATGCAACACTCCCTTCAGCCTCTGCATCACTCTCTTAAGCCTCTGAATCACTCTCTTCGGCCTCTGAATCACCCTCTTAAGCCTCTGCTTCCCTCTCTTGATCCTCTACATCACTCTCTTGAGCCTCTGCATCACTCTCATGATCTTCTGCATCACTTTCTTGAGCCTCTGCATCACTCTCTAGAGCCTCTACATCACTCTCTTGAGCCTCTGCATCACTCTCTTAAGTCTCTGCATCCCTCTCCTGATCCTCTGCATCACTCTCTTGAGCCTCTGCATCATTCTCTTGAGCCTCTGCATCCCTCTCTTAAGCCTCTACATCATTCTTTTGAGCCTCTGCATTACTCTCTTGAGCCTCTGCATCACTCTCTTAAGCCTCTGCATCTCTCTCTTCCCCTCTCTGCGTCACTCTCTTTAGCCTCTGCATCCTTTTCTGGAGCCTCAGCATCCCTCTCTTGAGCCTCTGCATCACTCTTTTGAGCCTCTGCATCATTTTCTCAAGCCTCTGCATCCCTCTCTTAAGCCTCTGCATCACTCTCTTAAGCTTCTGCATCTATTTCTTAAGCCTCTGCATCACTCTCTTGAGCCTCTACATCCCTCTCATAAGCCTCTGCATCCCTATATTCAACCTTTGCATCACTCTCATAAGCCTCTGCATCCCTCTTTTGAGCCTCTGCATCACTCTCAAGAGCCTCTGCATCCCTCTTTTGAGCCTCTGCATCCCTCTCTTAGACCTCTGAATCACTCTCTTCAGCCTCTGCATCACTCTCTTGAGCTTCTGCATCACTCTCTTGAGTCTCTGCATCACTCTCCTAAGCCTCTGCATCCCTCTCTTGAGCCTCTGAATCCCTCTCTTGATCCTCTGCATCACTCTCTCGAGCCTCTGCATCACTCTTTTCATCCTCTGCTTCCCTCACTTGAGCATCTGCATCACTCTCTTGGGCGCCTGCATCCATCTCTTGAGCCTCTGCATCACTCTCTTGATCCTCTGCATCACCCTCTTAAGCCTCTGCATCCCTATTTTGAGCCTCTGCATCACTTTCTTAGGCCTCTGTATCACTCTCCTGAGCTTCCGCATCATTCTCTTGAGCCTCTGCATCACTCCCTTGAGCCTCTGCATCCCTCTCTTAAGCCTCTGCATTTCTCTCTTGAATCTCTGCATCACTCTCTTGAGCCTCTGCATCACTCTCTTGAGCTTCTGCATCCCTCACTTGAGCCTCTGCATCCCTCTCTTGAGCCTCTGCATCCCTCTCTTGGGCCTTTGCATACCTCTCTTACAGCCTCTGCATCACTCTCTTAAGCCTCTGCATCACTCGCGTAAACATCTGAATCACTCTCTTAAGCCTCTGCATCACTCTCTTAAACCTCTGTATCACTCTCCTGAGCTTCCACATCACTCTCTTGAGCCTCTGCATCACTCCCTTGAGCCTCTGCATCCCTCTCTTAAGCCTATGCATTTCTCTCTTGAACCTCTGCATCACTCTCTTGAGCCTCTGCATCACTCTCTTGAGCTTCTGCATCCCTCACTTGAGCCTCTGCATCCCTCTCTTGAATCTCTGCATCCCTCTCTTGGGCCTTTGCATACCTCTCTTACAGCCTTTGCATCACTCTCTTAAGCCTCTGCATCACTCGCGTAAACCTCTGGATCACTCTCTTGAGCTTCTGCATTACTCTCTTGAGCCCCTGCATCCCTCTCTTGAGTCTCTGCATCACTCTATGGGCCTCTGCATCATTCTCTTGAGCCTCTGCATCCCTCTCATGAGCCTCTGCATCCCTCTCCTGAACCTTTGCATCACTCTCTTAAGCCTCTGCATCCCTCTCTTGAGCCCCTGCATCCCTCTCTTGAGCCTCTGCATCGCTCTCTTGAGCATCTGCATCCGTCTCTTAAGCCTTTGCATCACTCTCTTAAAATTCTGCATCACTCTCGTAAGCCTCTGCATCATTCTCGTGAGCCTCTGCATTCCTCTCTTTAGCCTCTGCATCACTCTCCTCGGCCTCTGCATCCCTCTCCTGAGCCTGAGAATCATTCTCTTAGGCCTCTGCATTTATTGAGCCTCTGCATCACTCTTTTGAGCCTCTGCATCCCTCTCTGGATCCTCAGCATCCCTCGCTTAAGCCTCTACATCACTCTCATGATCCTCTGCATCACTCTCGTAAGCCTCTGCATCACTCTCCTGAGCCTCTACATCCCTCTCTTGAGCCTCTGCATCATCAAGAGAGTGATGCAGAGGCTTAAGAGAGGGATGCAGAAGCTCAAGAGAATGATGCAGAGGCTCAAGAGTGTGATGCAGAGGCTTACGAGAGATGATGCAGAGGATAATGAGAGTGATGCAGAGGCTTAAGAGAGGGATGCAGAGGCTCAAGAGAATGATGCAGAGGCTCAAGAGAGTGATGCAGAGGCTTACGAGAGTGATGCAGAGGATCATGAGAGTGATGTAGAGGCTTAAGCGAGGGATGCTGAGGATCCAGAGAGGGATGCAGAGGCTCAAGAGAGTGATGCAGAGGCTCAATAGAGAAGGGCAGAGGCTTAAGAGAGTGATACAGAGGCTCAAGAGAATGATGTAGAGGCATAAGAGACGGATGCCGAGGCTCAAGAGAGGAATGCAGAAGCTCAAGAGAGTGATTCAGAGGCTTACGAGAGTTACGCAGAGGTTTAAGAGAGTGATGCAGAGGCTTAAGAGAGGGATGCAGAGGCTCAAGAGAGTGAAGCAGAGGCTCAAGAGAGGGATGCAGGGGCTCAAGAGAGGGATGCAGAGGCTCAAGTGAGGGATGCAGAGGCACAAGAGAGGGATGCAGAGGCTCTTGAGAGTGATGCAGAGGCTCAAGAGAGGGATGCAGAGGCATAAGCGAGTGATGCAAAGGCTCACGAGAGAGATGCAGAGGCTCATGAGAGGGATGCAAGAGTTCAAGAGAGAGACGCAGAGGCTCAAGAAAGGGATGCAGAGGCTTAAGAGGGTGATGCAGATGCTCAAGAAAGTGATGCAGAGGCTGAAGAGAGGGATGCAGGGGCTCAAAAGAGTGATGGAGAGGCTCAATGAAGTGATTCAGAGGTTTACGAGAGAGATGCAGAGGCTTAAGAGAATGATGCAGAGGCATACAAGAGTGATGCAGAAGCTTAAGAGAGTGATGCAGAGGCTCAAGAGAGGGATGCAGAGGCTCAAGAGAGGGATGAATAGGCTGAAGAGAAGGATGCAGAGGCTCAAGAAAGGGATGCAGAGGCTAAAGTGAGCGATGCAGAGGCTAAAGTGAGCGATGCAGAGGCACAAGAGAAAGATGCAGAGGCACTTGAAAGTGATGCAGAGGTTCAAGAGAGGGATGCAGAGGCTTAAGTGAGTGATGCAAAGGCTCAAGAGAGGGATGGAGAGGCTCAAGAGAATGATGCAGAGGCTTAAGCGGGATATGCAGAGGCTCAAGCGAATGATGCAGAGGCTCAAGAGAGTGATGCAGAGGATCAAGAGAGTGATGCAGAGGCTTACGAGAGTGATGCAGAGGATCATGAGAGTGATGCAGAGACTTAAGAGAGGGATGCAGAGGCTCAAGAGAATGATGCAGAAGCTCAAGAGAGTGATGCAGAGGATCAAGAGAGTGATGCAGAGGCTGACGAGAGTGATGCAAAGGATCATGAGAGTGATGTAGAGGCTTAAGCGAGGGATACTGAGGATCCAGAGAGGGATGCAGACGCTCCCGATAGTGATGCAGAGGCTCAAAAGAGAAAGGCAGAGGCTTGAGAGAATGATGCAGAGGCTCAAGAGAATGATGTAGAGGCATAAGAGAGGGATGCAGGGGCTCAAGAGAATGATGCAGAGGCTGAAGAGAGTGATGCAGAGGCTCAAGAGAGGGATGCAGAGGCTCAAGAGAGTGATTCAGAGGCTTACGAGAGTGATGCAGAGGCGTAGGAGAGGGATGCAGAGGCTCAAGAGAGTGATGCAGAGGCTCAAGAGAGGGATGCAGGGGCTCAAGAGTGGGATGCATAGGCTCAAGTGAGGGATGCAGAGGAAAAGATAGGGATGCAGATGCTCTTGAGAGTGATGCAAAGTCTCAAGAGAGGGATGCAGAGGCTCTTGAGAGGGATGCAGGAGTTCAAGAGAGAGACGCAGAGGCTCAAGAATGGGATGTAGAGGCTTAAGAAACTGATGCAGAGGATTAAAAGAGGGATGCAGTGGCTTAAGAAGGTGATGCAGAGGCTCAAGAAAGTGATGCAGAGGCTCAAGAAAGGGAAGCATCGGCTCAAGATAGTGATGGAGAGACTCAATGGAGTGATTCAAAGTTTTACGAGAGTGATGCAGAGACTTACGAGAGTGATGCAGAGGCTTAAGAGAGTAATGCAGAGGCTGAAGAGAGGGATGAATAGGCTCAAGAGAGGGATACAGAGGCTTAAGAGAGTGATGCAGAGGCTGAAGAGAATGATGCAGAGGCTTAAGAGAGGGATGAAGAGACTCAAGAGAGTGATGCAGAGGCTCAAGACAGGGGATTGAAGAGGCTTTAGAGAGGGATGCAGAGAATCAAAAGAGTGATGCAGAGGCTGAAGCGAGGGATGCAGTGGCTCTTGAGAGCGATGCAAACGCTCAAGAGAGGGATGCAGAGGCTCATGAGAGGGATGTAGAGGCTCAAGTGAGGGATGGAGGGGCTTAGGAGAATGATGCAGAGGCTCAAGAAAGGGATGCAGAGGCTCAAGAGAGTGATACAGAGGCTCAGGAGGGTGATGCATAAGCTTAAGAGAGTGATGCAGAGGCTTAAGAAAGGGTTGCAAAGGTTCAACAGAGTGGTGCAGAGGCTCAAGAGAGTGATGCAGAGGCTTAGGAGAACGATGCAGAGGCTCAAGAGAGGGATGCAGGGGTTGAAGAGAGTGATGCAGAGGCTTAAGTGAGTGATGCAGAGGCTAGAGAGAGTGATGTAGAGGCTCAAGAGAGTGATGCAGAGGCTGAAGAGAGAGAAGCAGAGGCTTAAGAGAGTGATGCAGGTTTAACAAACTAGGCTGTTGTAAGAATTATCCAGAAGGTTCCAGAAGACCTGACCTCACATCGCACATTCCTCTGGGAATTAGCAGGTCTGAGTCACAACTGGCGGGCATCTTTGTTCATAGTTTTGTATAATGAACCATCCTATAGTATTCAGTAATTTTGAGAAATTAGCCTTTATTCATTTTGTATTAAAATTGTATTGTATAATAGTACTGGGTACAATATTAAGAGTATTCTAATTATTGAGTTTAAGTCACCATCAGTGACGTCACGAATCAGATCTAACTTGTAAGGCGGAGTGACCGGCGGTCATAGGTCATCAGGGTTGACATGTCTACTATTTCTCAAAGTTCAATTAACCATTTTGGGGGATCGGGAACAGCTCTGCCGTTAGATGTTTGTGTAATTTAACTTCAGTAAAATAATTCAACCAGTCTGGATCAATTAAGTACAACAGAGGTTAATTGTTATAACTTAAACCTGGCTAGTAACTTGGTAAAACTTTGACTAGGCGGAAGGATACAATGTTCTAGTCTGGGCTAGACCAGACGAGGACAGATCAGTGTGGACTCCAGAGCAACTGGGAGAGGTCAATCCATCTTACCTCTCCCAAGACCAGCCCAACATCTTCGGCTGGTAAAACATAGAGGTATAGTTGCTATTGTTATGTATAGGAATAGTCTTCATATCCATTCAGGTCAAGTAGGGAGTGTTAAAGTGACAGGGAGTGAACATATTTAGATTTTGTTTTCGTTTTTCTTTTAATAAATTAATTAGGTAATAAATTGCATTTTTATTATTTCCATGTGGTTTATGTGTATACTTGTCCTGGTCACGTGGTCCACACGAGGCAGAGTTGGATTGGGCGCCGATTCTATCATCGATTCTAACATCGAATCATTCCCGTGTAATTAATTTCACACTCTTAAGTTTCCACGGTTATCGGTTATAGTGGGGATCAAGCCCCAAGGTTGATTAATTCGCATGATCGATCCAGACCTCGATCATTGCTGTGTTACTGGTCTGGTGGTGGCAGCATAGAGGCGACTCTAGGGTTTTGCTCAAAGCCTAGGTCACGCCATACTGGTTGTAGAATCCTAAGTCGGTCAATCGTCTTAGGACCACGTGGCGTGGAGTTGGCTTTGGTAAAAGTTTTGGAGTCCCTTGTAGAGAATAAAAAGTAAGAATACGGGTAAAGAGGGAAGAGAAGGAAAGATAAGTAGAGAGAGAGACCCCAACCCGTGTTACACAGAGGCTCGAGAGAGTGATGCAGAGGCTCAAGAAAATGATGTAGAGGCTTAAGAGAGGGATGCAGAGGCTAAAGAGAATAATGGAGAGGCTCGAGAGAATGATGCAGAGGATGAAGAGAGGGATGCAGAGGCTTAAGAGAGAGATGCAGAGACTCAAGAGAGGGATGCATAGGCTCAAGAGAGTGATGCAGAGGCTCAAGAGAGAGATGCAGAGGCTCAAGAGAGTGATGCAGAGGCTCAAGAAGGTGATGCAGAGGATCAAGAGAGTGATGCAGAGGCTCAAGAGAGTGATGCAGAAGACCAAGAGAGTGATTCAGTGGCTCAAGAGAGGGATTCAGAGGCTTAAGAGAGTGATGAAGAGGCTGAATGGACTGTTGCAGAGGCTCAAGAGAGGGATGCAGAGGCTCAAGAGAGTGATGCAGAGACTCAAGAGAGTTATGCAGAGGCTCAGGAGAGTGATGCAGAGGCTTATGAGAGTGATGCAGAGGCTCAAGAGAGGGATGCAGAGGCTTAAGAGAGTGATGCAAAGGCTCAAGAGAGGGATGCAGAGACTCATGAGAGGGATGCAGGAGTTCAAGAGAGGGATGCAGAGGCTCAAGAAAGGGATGCAGAGGCTTAAGAAATTGATGTAGAGGCTCAAAATAGGGATGCAGAGGTTTAAGAGGGTGATGCAGAGGATCAAGAGAGTGATGGAGAGACTCAAGAGAGGGATGCAGGGGCCCAAGAGAGTGATGCAGATGCTCAAGAGAGGTATGCAGAGGATGAAGAGAGTGATGCAGAGGCTCCTGAGAGTGATGCAGAGGCTCGAGAGAGTGATGCAGGGGCTCAAGAGAGGGATTCAGAGGCTCAAGTGAGGAATGCAGAGGCTGAAGAGAGTGTTGCAGAGGCTCAAGAGAGGGATGCAGAGGCTCAAGAATGTTATGCAGAGACTCTAGAGAGTTATGCAGAGGCTCAAGAGAATGATTCAGAGGCTCAAGAGAGTGATACAGACGCCCAAGAGAGTGATGCAGAGGCTGAACAGATTGATGCAGAGGCTTAAGAGAGGGATGCAGATTCTCAAGAGAGGGATTCAGAGGCTCAAGAAAGTGATGCAGAGGCTTACGAGAGTGATGCAGAGGTTGAAGAGAGTGATGCAGAGGCTTAAGAGAGTGATGCAAAGGCTGAATAGAGGGATGCAGAGGCTCATGAGAGGGATACAAGAGTTGAAGAGAGGGATGCAGAGGCTCAAGAGAGTGATGCAGAGGCTTAGGAGAGGGATGCAGAGGCACAAGTGAATGATGCAGAAGCTTAAGAGAGGGATGCAGAGGCTCAAGAGAATGATGCAGAGGCTCAAGAGAGTGCTGCAGAGGCTCAAGAGAGGGATGCAGAGGCTAAAGAGAGTGATGCAGAGGGTGAAGAGAGTGATGCAGAGGCTTAGGAGAGTAATGCAGAGGCTCAAGAGAATGATGTAGAGGCTTTAGAGAGGGATGCAGAGGCTCAAGAGAATGATGCAGAGGCTCAAGAGAGTGATGCAGAGGATCAAGAGAGGGATGCAGAGGCTTAAGAGAGTGATGCAGAGGCTCAAGAGAGTGAAGCAGAGGCTCAAGAGAGAGATGAAGAGGCTCAAGAGAGAGATGCAGAGGCTAAAGAGAGTGATGCAGAGGCTCAAGAGAGGGATGTAGAGGCTCAAGAGAGTGATGCAGAGGCTCAAGAGAGTGATGCAGAGGATCATGAGAGTGATGCAGAGACTGAGGAGAGTGATGCAGAGGATTAAGAGAGTGAAGCAGAAGCTTAAGAGAGTGATGCAGAGGCAGAAGAGAGTGATGCAGAGGCTTAAGAGAGTGATGCAGTGGCTGAAGAGTGTTGCAGAGACTCAAGAGAGAGATGCACGAGCTGAAGAGAGTGATGCAGAGGCTCGAGAGAGTGATGCAGAGGCTTAAGAGAGGGATGCAGAGGCTCAAGCGAGTGATGCAGAGGCTCAAGAGAGTTATGCAGAGGCTCAAGAGAGTGATGCAGAGGCTCAAGAGAGTAATGCAGAGGCTCAAGAGAATGATGTAGAGGCTTAAAAGTGGGATGCAGAGGCTCAAGAGACTGATGTTTTCATGTTTGATGATGATACTTCATGTTTTCTCACGATATGTGATTTGGCCTTCAAATCTCAGAATTTCGCAAATTTTTAATTTTCAGTTTATGGGTATTAATTCATTATACATACGATAAAAATGATGCAAACACATAATTGATTAGATAATAACCTTAAATACTTCATTTTCAATCAACTATTTGTTTCTCGTTAAAATACTGAGATATATTGAAAAGGGAAGAAGTTCTGTTTTTATTGCATATATGGACGTTTCAGCCGGAATAGAGCGGTTTTCGTGTACATCTTCCATCGGTAATATAAACGGAAAATCAGGAACATTTTAGTTAATTCTTATGAAAACACATTGATTTTTATCATTTGTATTGGAAACAACATTGTCATATGTCTTTTCTTGGATCTAAATAATACGAAACCTCGCTCTATGATTTGAAGTTAAAATCCTCAAATATGGTAAAATAGTGACTTTTTCACGTTAATCATGTAGTTTGATATTACGTAAATATATTCATTTTTACCAATATTTCGATACTATTTCATGTAGTATCACGATATGTGATTTGGCCTTCAAATCTCAGAATGTCGCATAATATTACATTTTAAGCCACTTTTCTTTCATTTTGTTTCGTACGAAAAATCATCGAATTTAGCAATATTTTGACGTTTATCATCCCCTTTTACTTTATGTGATTTAAACCAAATATCACCGAATTAAGCAATATTTTGTCATTTTTCCACGTTTTTGTGAATTTTCAGTTTATTGTTATTAATTCATTAAATATACGATAAAAATGATGCAAACACATAATTGATTAGAAATTAACCTTAAATACTTCATTTTCAATCAACCATTAATTTCTCGTTAAAATACTGTGTAGTATATTGAAAAGGTGAGAAGTTCGGTTTTTATTGCATATATCGACGTTTCAGCCGGATTAGAACGGTTTAACGTGTACATCTTCCATCGGTAATATAAACGGAAAATCAGGAACATTTTAGTTAATTCTAATGAAAACACATTGGTTTTATCATTTGTATTAGAAACAACATTGTCATATGTCCTTTCTTGGATCTAAATAATACGAAACCTCGCTCTATGATTTGAAGTTAAAATCCTCAAATTTGGAAATATAGCATTTTTTTTACGTTGTAGTGTGACTTTTCGTAAGTATATTCGTTTTACCAATATTTCGATAATACTTCATGTAGTATCACGATATGTGATTTGGCCTTCAAATCTCAAAATTTCGCAAATTTTGCATTTTTAAGCAAGTTTTCTTGCATTTTGTTTTGTACTAAATATCATCGTATTTAGCAATATTTTGACGTTTATCATCCCTTTTTCCTCTATGTGATTTAAACAAAATATCATCGAATTAGGCAATATTTTGCCGTTTTCCACGTTTTTGTTAATTTTCAGTTTATTGTTATTAATTCATTATATATACAATAAAAATGAAGCAAACACATAAATGATAAGAAAAAACCTTAAATACTTCACTTTCCATCAACTATTTGTTTCTCGTTAAAATACTGAGTAAGATATTGAAAAGGGGAGAAGTTCTCTTTTGTTGTATATATCGACGTTTCAGCCGGATTAGTGCGGTTTTAGGTGTACATCTTCCATGGGTATTATAAACGGAAAATCAGAAACATTTTAGTTAATTCTAATGAAAACACATGGATTTTTATCATTTGTATTGGAAACAACAATCTTATATATATTTTTTTGGATCTAAATAATACGAAACCTCGCTTTATGATTTGAAGTTAAAATACTCAAGTTTTGAAATATAGCATTTTTTTACGTTGTAGTGTGACTTTACGTAAGTGTATTCGTTTTACCAATATTTCGATACTACTTCATGAAGTATCTTGAGCCTCTACATCACTCTCTTGAGCCTCTGTATCACTCTCTTGAGCCTCTGCATCAGTTTCTTGATCCTCTTCATTACTCTCTTGAGCCTCTGCATCATTCTCTTGAGCCTCTGCATCCCTCTCTCAAGCCTCTACATCATTCTCTTGAGCCTCTGCATTACTCTCTTGAGCCTCTGCATCACAATATTAAGCCTCTGCATCACTCTCTTAAGCCTCTGCATCTCTCGCTTCACCCTCTGCATCACTCTCTTTAGCCTCTGCATCCCTCTCTGGAGCCTCAGCATCCCTCGTTTGAGCCTCTGCATCACTCTTTTGAGCCTCTGCATCATTCTCTTGACTCTCTCCAACCCTCCCTTAAGCCTCGGCGTCACTCTCTTGAGCCTCTGCATCCCTTTCTTAAGCCTCTGCATCACTCTCTTGAGCCTCTGCATCCCTCTCATAAGCCTCTGCATCCCTCTCTTCAGTCTCTGCATCCCTCTCATGAGCCTCTGTATCATTCTCCTAGGCATCTGCAACACTCTCTTGAGCCTCTGCATCACTCTCTTGAGCCTCTACATCCCTCTCTTGAGCCTCTGCAGCACTCTCTTTAGCCTCGGCATCCCTCTCTTAAGCCTCTGCATCACTCTCTTGAGCCTCTGCATCACTCTCTTAAGCCTCTGCATCCCTCTCTTGAGCCTTTGCATCTCTCTCTTGAGCCTCTGCATCACTCTCTTGAGCCTCTGCCCCACTCTCTTGAGCCTCTGCATCACTCTCTTGAGCCTCTGCATCCCTCTCTTTAGCCTCAGCATCACTCTCTTGAGCCTCTGCATCACTTTCTTGAGCCTCTGCGTCACTCTCTTGAGGCTCTGCATCACTCTCGTGAGCCTCTGCATTACTCTCTTGAGACTCTGCATCCCTCTCTTAAGCCTATGCAACACACTCTTCAGCCTCTGCATCACTCTCTTAAGCCTCTGCATCACTCTCTTCGGCCTCTGAATCACCCTCTTAAACCTCTGCTTCCCTCTCTTGATCCTCTGCATCACTCTCTTGAGCCTCTGCATCACTCTCATGATCTTCTGCATCACTTTCTTGAGCCTCTGCATCACTCTCTTGAGCCTCAACATCACTCTCTTGAGCCTCTGCATCAGTCTCTTGAGCCTCTGCATCTTTCTCTTAAGCCTCTACATCATTCTCTTGAGCCTCTGCATTACTCTCTTGAGCCTCTGCATCACTCTCTTAAGCCTCTGCATCTCTCTCTTCCCCTCTCTGTATCACTCTCTTTAGCCTCTGCATCCCTCTCTGGAGCCTCAGCATCCCTCTATTGAGCCTCTGCATCACTCTCTTGAGCCTCTGCATCATTCTCTTGAGCCTTTGCATCCCTCTCTTAAGCCTCTGCATCACCCTCCTAAGCCTCTGTGTCTCTCTCTTAAGCCTCTGCACCACTCTCTTGAGCCTCTGCATCCCTCTCATAAGCCTCTGCATCCCTATATTCAACCTTTGCATCACTCTTTTAAGCCTCTGCATCCCTCTCTTGTGCCTCTGCATCACTCTCAAGAGCCTCTGCATCCCTCTCATGAGCCCCTGCATCCCTCTTTTAAGCCTCTGCATCACTCCCTTCAGCCTCTGCATCACTCTCTTGAGCTTCTGCATCACTCTCTTGAGTCTCTGCATCACTCTCCTAAGCCTCTGCATCCCTCTCTTGAGCCTCTGAATCCCTCTCTTGATCCTCTGCATCACTCTCTAGAGCCTCTGCATCACTCTCTTCATCCTCTGCAACCCTCACTTGAGCCTCTGCATCACTCTCTTCAGCCTCTGCATCACTCTCTTGAGCTTCTGCATCACTCTCTTGAGTCTCTGCATCACTCTCCTAAGCCTCTGCATCCCTCTCTTGAGCCTCTGCATCACCCTCTTAAGCCTCTGCATCCCTATTTTGAGCCTCTGCATCACTTTCTTAAGCCTCTATATCACTCTCCTGAGCTTCCGCATCCTTCTCTTGAGCCTCTGCATCACTCACTTGAGCCTCTGCATCCCTCTCTTAAGCCTCTGCATTTCTCTCTTGAACCTCTGCATCACTCTCTTGAGCTTCTGCATCTTTCAGTTGAGCCTCTGCATCCCTCTCTTGAGCCTCTGCATCCCTCTCTTGGGCCTCTAGATCCCTCTCTTACAGCCTCTGCATCACTCTCTTAAGCCTCTGCATCACTCTCTTGAGCCTCTGCATCTCTCCCTTGAGCCTCTGCATCCCTCTCTTAAGCCTCTGCATTTCTCTCTTGAACCTCTGCATCACTCTCTTGAGCCTCTGCATCACTCTCTTGAGCTTCTGCATCCCTCACTTGAGCCTCTGCATCCATCTCTTGAGCCTCTGCATCCCTCTCTTGGGCTTCTGCATCCCTCTCTTACAGCCTCTGCATCACTCTCTTAAGCCTCTGCATCAATCGCGTAAACCTCTGAATCACTCTCTTGAGCTTCTCCATCACTCTCTTGAGCCCCTGCATTCCTCTCTTGAATCTCTGCATCACTCTAAGGGCCTCTGCATCATTCTCTTGAGCCTCTGCATCCCTCTCTTGAGCCTCTGCATCGCTCTCTTGAGCATCTGCATCCCTCTCTTAAGCCTTTGCATCACTCTCATAAAATTCTGCATCACTCTCGTAAGCCTCTGCATCATTCTCGTGAGCCTCTGCATCCCTCTCTTTAGCCTCTGCATCACTCTCTTCGGCCTTTGCATCCCTCTCCTGAGCCTGTGCATCATTCTCTTAGGCCTCTGCATCCATTGAGCCTCTGCATCCCTCTCTGGATCCTCAGCATCCCTCGCTTAAGCCTCTACATCACTCTCATGATCCTCTGCATCACTCTCGTAAGCCTCTGCATCACTCTCCTGAGCCTCTACATCCCTCTCTTAAGCCTCCGCAACATCAAGGGAGTGATGCAGAGGCTTAAGAGAGGGATGCAGAGGCTCAAGAGAATGATGCAGAGGCTCAAAAGTGTGATGCAGAGGCTTACGAGAGTGATGCAGAGGATCATGAGAGTGATGCAGAGGCTCAAGAGAGTGATGCAGAGGCTTACGAGAGTGATGCAGAGAATCATGAGAGTGATGTTGAGGCTTAAGCGAGGGATGCTGAGGATCCAAAGAGGGATGCAGAGGCTCAAGAGAGTGATGCAGAGGCTCAATAGAGAAAGGCAGAGGCTTAAGAGAGTGATGCAGAGGCTCAAAAGAATGATGAAGAGGCATAAGAGACGGATGCCGAGGCTCAAGAGAATGATGCAGAGGCTGAAGAGAGTGATGCAGAGGCTCAAGCGATGGATGCAGAAGCTCAAGGGAGTGATGCAGAGGCACAAGAGAGGGATGCAGAGGCTCTTGAGAGTGATGCAGAGGCTCAAGAGAGGGATGCAGAGGCATAAACGAGTGATGCAAAGGCTCAAGAGAGGGATGCGGAGGCTCATGAGAGGGATGCAGGAGTTCAAGAGAGAGACACAGAGGCTCAAGAAAGGGATGCAGAGGCTTAAGAGGGTGATGCAGAGGCTCAAGAAAGTGATGCAGAGGCTGAAGAGAGGGATGCAGGGCCTCAAGAGAGTGATGGAGAGGCTCAATGAAGTGATTCAGAGGTTTACGAGAGTGACGCAGAGGCTTAAGAGAATGATGCAGAGGCTTACGAGAGTGATGCAGAAGCTTAAGAGAGTGATGCAGAGGCTCAAGAGAGGGATGCAGAGGCTCAAGAGAGGGATGAATAGGCTGAAGAGAAGGATGCAGAGGCTAAAGTGAGCGATGCAGAGGCACAAGAGAAAGATGCAGAGGCACTTGAGAGTGATGCAGAGGTTCAAGAGAGGGATGCAGAGGCTTAAGTGAGTGATGCAAGGGCTCAAGAGAGGGATGCAGAGGCTCAAGAGAATGATGCAGAGGCTTAAGCAGGATATGCAGAGGCTCAAGAGAATGATGCAGAGGCTCAAGAGAGTGATGCAGAGGATCAAGAGAGTGATGCAGAGGCTGACGAGAGTGATGCAAAGGATCTTGAGAGTGATGTAGAGGCTTAAGCGAGGGATGCTGAGGATCCAGAGAGGGATGCAGAGGCTCCCGAGAGTGATGCAGAGGCTCAAGAGAGAAAGGCAGAGGCTTAAGAGAATGATGCAGAGGCTCAAGAGAATGATGTAGAGGCATAAGAGAGGAATGCAGTGGCTCAAGAGAATGATGCAGAGGCTGAAGAGAGTGATGCAGAGGCTCAAGAGAAGGATGCTGAGGCTCAAGAGAGTGATTCAAAGGCTTACGAGAGTGATGCAGAGGCGTAGGAGAGGGATGCAGAGGCTCAAGAGAGTGATGCAGAGGCTCATGAGAGGGATGCAGGGGCTCAAGAGAGGGATGCAGAGGCTCAAGTGAGGGATGCAGAGGAAAAGATCGGGATGCAGAGGCTCTTTAGAGTGATGCAAAGTCTCAAGAGAGGGATGCAGAGGCTCATGAGAGGGATGCAGAAGTTCAAGAGAGAGACGCAGAGGCTCAAGAATGGGACGTAGAGGCTTAAGAAACTGATGCAGAGGCTTAAGAAGGTGATGCAGAGACTCAAGAAAGTGATGCAGAGGCTCAAGAAAGGGATGCAGGGGCTCAAGAGAGTGATGGAGAGGCTCAATGAGTGATTCAGAGTTTTACGAGAGTGATGCAGAGGCTTAAGAGAGTGATGCAGAGGCTTCTGAGAGTGATGCAGAGGCTTAAGAGAGTAATGCAGAGGCTCAAGAGAGGGATGAATAGGCTCAAGAGAGGAATGAAGAGACTCAAGAGAGTGATGCAGAGGCTCAAGACAGGGGATGCAGAGGCTTAAGAGAGGGATGCAGAGAATCAAAAGAGTGATGCAGAGGCAGAAGCGAGGGATGCAATGGCTCTTGAGAGCGATGCAAACGCTCAAGAGAGGGATGCAGAGGCTCATGAGAGGGATGCAGAGGCTCAAGTGAGGGATGGAGGGGCTTAGGAGAATGATGCAGAGGCTCAAGAGAGGGATGCAGAGGCTCAAGAGAGTGATGCAGAGCTCAAAAGAGTGATGCATAAGCTTAAGAGAGTGATGCAGAGGCTTAAGAAAGGGATACAAAGGTTCAAGAGAGTGATGCAGAGGCTCTAGAGAGTGATGCAGAAGCTCAAGAGAGAGATGCAGAGGCTCAAGAGAGTGATGCAGAGGCTCAAGATAGTGATGCAGAGGATAAAGAGAGTGATGCAGAGGCTCAAGAGAGTGATGCAAAAGACCAAGAGAGTGATTCAGAGGCTCAAGAGAGGGATTCAGAGGCTTAAGAGAGTGATGAAGAGGCTGAAATGCGTGTTGCAGAGGCTCAAGAGAGGGATGCAGAGGCTCAAGAGAGTGATGCAGAGACTCAAGAGAGTTATGCAGAGGCTCAGGAGAGTGATGCAGAGGCTCAGGAGAGTGATGCAGAGGCTTATGAGAGTGATGCAGAGGCTCAGGAGAGGGATGCAGAGGCTCATGAGAGGGATGAAGGAGTTCAAGAGAGGGATGCAGAGGCTCAAGAAAGGGATGCAGAGGCTTAAGAAATTGATGCAGAAGCTCAAAATAGGGATGCAGATGTTTAAGAGGGTGATGCAGAGGCTCAGGAGAGTGATTGAGAGGCTCAAGAGAGGGATGCAGGGGCACAAGAGAGTGATGCAGATGCTCAAGAGAGGTATGCAAAGGATGAAGAGAGTGATGCAGAGGCTCCTGAGAGTGATGCAGAGGCTCGAGAGAGTGATGCAGGGGCTCAAGAGAGGGATTCAGAGGCTCAATTGAGGGATGCAGAGGCTGAAGAGAGTGTTTCAGAGGCTCAAGAGAGGGATGCAGAGGCTCAAGAATGTGATGCAGAGACTCAAGAGATTTATGCAGAGGCTCAAGAGAGTGATTCAGAGGCTCAAGAGAGTGATGCAGACGCTCAAGAGAGTGATGCAGAGGCTGAACAGATTGATTCAGAGGCTTAAGAGAGGGATGCAGATTCTCAAGAGAGGGATTCAGATGCTCAAGAAAGTGATGCAGAGGCTTACGAGAGTGATGCAGAGGTTGAAGAGAGTGATGCAGAGGCTTAAGAGAGTGATGCAAAGGTTGAATAGAGGGATGCAGAGGCTCATGAGAGGGATGCAGGATTTGAAGAGAGGGATGCAGAGGCTCAAGAGAGTGATGCAGAGGCTTAGGAGAGGGATGCAGAGGCACAAGTGAATGATGCAGAGGCTTAAGAGAGGGATGCAGAGGCTCAAGAGAATGATGCAGAGACTCAAGAGAGGGATGCAGAGGCTAAAGAGAGTGATGCAGAGGGTGAAGAGAGAGATGCAGAGGCTTAAGAGAGTGATGCAGAGGCGTAAGAGAGTAATGCAGAGGCTCAAGAGAATGATGTAGAGGCTTAAGAGAGGGATGCAGAGGCTCAAGAGAATGATGCAGAGGCTCAAGAGAGTGATGCAGAGGATCAAGAGAGGGATGCAGAGGCTTAAGAGAGTGATTCAGAGGCTCAAGAGAGTGATCCTCTGCATCACTCTCTTCGGCCTCTGCATCACTCTCTTAAGCCTCTGCATCCCTCTCTTGTGCCTCTGCATCACTCTCTTGAGCCTCGGCATCCCTCTCTTAATCCTCTGCAACACTCTCTTGAGCCTCTGCATCACTCTCTTAAACCTCTGCATCCCTCTCTTGAGCCTCTGCATCCCTCTCTTGAGCCTCTGCATCACTCTTTAGAGCCTCTGCATCAATTTCTTGTGCCTCTGCATCACTCTCTTGAGCCTCTGCATCACTCTCTTGAGCCTCTGCATCACTCTCTTTAGCCTCTGCATCCCTCTCTTGATCCTCTGCATCACTCTCGTAAGCCTCTGCATCACTCTCATGAGCCTCTGCATCACTCTCTTGAGCCTCTGCATCCTTATCTTGAGATCTTGAGATGATTTCGGTGTCCCCGCGGCCCGGTCCTCGACCAGGCCTCCACCCCCAGGAAGCAGCCCGTGACAGCTGACTAACACCCAGGTACCTATTTTACTGCTAGGTAACAGGGGCATAGGGTGAAAGAAACTCTGCCCATTGTTTCTCGCCGGCATCCTTCTCTTAAACTTCTGCATCACTCTCTTTATCCTTAGCATCATTCTCTCTAGCCTCTGCATCCCTCTCTTGAGCCTTTGCATCACTCTCTTAAGCCTCAGCATCCCTCTCTTGAGCCTCTGCATCCCTCTCTTGAGCCTCTGCACCCCTCTCTTGAGCCTGTTCTTCCCTCTCTTGAGCCTCTGCTTCCCTCTCTTGAGCCACTGCACCACTCTCTTAAGCCTCTGAATCACTCTCGTAAGCCTCTGCATCACTCTTTAAAGCCTCTGCATCACTCTCGTAAACCTCTGAATCACTCGCTTGAGCACTCTCTATCACTCTCTTGAGCCTCTGCATCACTCTCTTGAACTCCTGCATCCCTCTCATGAGCCTCTGCATCTCTCACTTGAGCCTTTGCATCACTCTCTTGAGCCTCTACATCCCTCTCCTGAGCCTTTGCATCACTCTCTTGAGCCTCTGCATCACTCTCTTAAGCCTCTGCATCACTCTCTTAAGCCTCTGCATAACTCTTTTTAGCCTTTGCATCACTCTCTTGAGCCTCTGCATCTCTCTATTAAGCCTATGCAACACTCTCTTAAGCCTTTGTATCACTCTCTTAAGCCTCTGCATCACTATCTTCGGCCTCCGCATCACTCTCTTAAGCCTCTGCATCCCTCTCTTGAGCCTCTGCATCACTCTCATGAGCCTCTGCATCATTCTCTTGAGCCTCCGCATCCTTATCTTAAACCTCTGCATCACTCTCTTTAGCCTCTGCGTCACTGTCTAGAGCCTCCGCATCACTCTCTTGAGCCTCTGCACCACTCTCTAGAGCCTCTGCATCACTCTCTTGAGCCTCTGCATCACTCTCATGAGCCTCTGCATCACTTTCTTGAACCTCTGCATCCTTGTCTTAAACGTCTGCATCACTCTCTTTAACCTCTGCATCACTCTCTAGAGCCTCTGCATCACTCTCGTGAGCCTCTGCATCACTCTCTTTAGCCTCTTTATTACTCTCTTGATCCTCTGCATCACTCTCGTAAACCTCTGCATCACTCTCTTTAGCCTCAGCATCATTCTCTCTAGCCTCTGCATCCCTCTCTTGAGCCTTTGCATCGCTCTCTTAAGCCTCTGCATCCCTCTGTTGAGCCTGTTCATCCCTCTCTTGAGCCTCTGCATCCCTCTCATGAGCCTCTGCACCACTCTCTTAAGCCTCTGCATCACTCTCGTAAGCCTCTGCATCACTCTCTAAAGCCTCTGCATCACTACAGTAAACCTCTGAATCACTCGCTTGAGCCTTTCTATCACTCTCTAGAGCCCTTGCATCCCACTATTGAGCCTCTGCAACACTCTCTTGAGCCTCTGAATCACTTTCTTAAGCCTCTGCATCCCTTTCGTGAAACTCTGCATCTCTCTCTTGAACTCCTCCATCCCTCTCATGAGCCTTTGCATGATTCACTTGAGCCTTTGCATCACTCGCTTAAGCCTCTGCATCACTCTCTTAAGCCTCTGAATCACTTTCTTGAGCCTCTGCATCACTCACTTGAACTCCCGCATCCCTCTCATGAGCCTCTGCATCCCTCACTTGAGCCTTTATTCACTCTCTTAAGCCTCTACATCCCTCTCTTGAGCCTCTGCGTCACTCTCAAGAGCCTTTGCATCCCTCGCTTGTGCCTCTGCATCCCTCACTCAAGCCTCTGCATCCCGCTCTTGAGCCTCTGCATCCCTCTCTTGAGCCTCTGCGTCACTCTCAAGAGCCTTTGCATCCCTCTCTTGTGCCTCTGCATCCCTCACTCAAGCCTCTGCATCCCGCTCTTGAGCCTCTGCATCCCTCTCTTGAGCCTCTGCATCCCTGTCCTAAGCCTCTTCATCACTCTCTTAAGCCTCTGCACCATTCTCTTTAGCCTCTGCATCCCTCTCTTAATCCTCTGCATCATTCTCTTTAGCCTCTGCATCACTCTCCTAAGCCTCTGCATCACTCTCGTAAGCCTCTTCCTCACTCTCTTAAGCCTCTGCATCATTCTCTTGAGCCTCAGCATCCCTCTCTTAAGCCTCTGCATCCCTCTCTTGAGCCTCTGCGTCACTCTCAGGAGCCTCTGCGTCCCTCTCTTATGCCTCTGCTTCCCTCACTCTAGCCTCTGCATCACTCTCGTAAGCCTCTGCATCACTCTCGTAAGCGTCTGCCTCACTCTCTTAAGCCTCTACATCATTCTCTTGAGCCTTAGCATCCCTCTATTAAGCCTCTGCATCACTCTCTTGAGCCTCTGCACCCCTCTCTTGAGCCTCTGAATCCCTCTCTTGAGGCATCTGCATAACTCTCTCGAGCCTCTGCATCACTCTCTTGAGCCTGTGCATCACTCTCTAAAACCTCTGCATCCCTCTCTTGATCCTCTGCATCACTCTCTTGAGCCTCTGCATCATTCTCTTGAGCCTCTACATCCTTCTCTAAAGCCTCTACATCATTCTCTTGAGCCCCTGCATCACTCTCTTGAGCCTCTGCATCACTCTCTTTAGCCTCTGCATTTCTCTCTTCAGCCTCTGCATTACTCTCTTGATCCTCTGCATCACTCTCTTGAGCCTCTGCATCATTCTCTTGAGCCTCTGCATCCCTCTCTAAAGCCTCAACATCATTCTCTTGAGCCTCTGCATCACTCTATTAAGCCTCTACATCATTCCCTTGAGCCTCGGCATTACTCTCTTCATCCTCTGCATCACTCTCTTGAGCCTCTGCATCATTCTCTTGAGCCTCTGTATCCATCTCTTAAGCCTCTACATCATTCTCTTGAGACTCTCCTTCACTCTCTTGAGCCTCTGCATCACTCTCTTAAGCCTCTGCATCTCTCTCTTCAGCCTCTGCATCACTCTCTTTAGCCTCTGCATCCCTTTCTAGAGCCCCTGAATCCTTCTCTAAAGCCTCTGCATCACTCTCTTAAGCCTCTGCATAACTCTCTTAAGCCTCTGCATAACTCTTTTTTGCCTCTGCATCACTCTCTTGAGGCTCTGCATCTCTCTATTAAGCCTATGCAACACTCTCTTAAGCCTCTGTATCACTCTCCTAAGCCTCTGCATCACTCTCTCCGGCCTCCGCATCACTCTCTTAAGCCTCTGCATCCCTCTCTTGAGCCTCTGCATCACTCTCATGAGCCTCTGCATCACTCTCTTGAGCCTCGGCATCACTCTCTTAAACCTCTGCATCCCTCTCTTGATCCTCTGCATCACTCTCTTGAGCCTCTGCATCATTCTCTTGAGCCTCTACATCCTTCTCTAAAACCTCTACATCATTTTCTTGAGCCCCTGCATCACTCTCTTGAGCCTCTGCATCACTCTCTTTAGCCTCTGCATTACTCTCTTCAGCCTCTGCATCACTCTCTTGATCCTCTGCATCACTCTCTTGAGCCTCTGCATCATTCTCTTGAGCCTCTGCATCCCTCTCTTACGCCTCTACATCATTCTCTTGAGCCTCTGCATCCCTCTCTTAAGCCTCTACATCATTCTCTTGAGCCTCGGCATCACTCTCTTCATCCCCTGCATCACTCTCGTGAGCCTCTGCATCATTCTCTTGAGCCTCTGCATCCCTCTCTTAAGCCTGTACATCATTCTCTTGAGCCTCTGCATCACTCTCTTGAGCCTCTGCATCACTCTCTTTAGCCTCTGTATTACTCTCTTGATCCTCTGCATCACTCTCGTAAGCCTCTGCATCACTCTCATGAGCCTCTGCATCACTCTCGTAAGCCTCTGCATCACTCTCATGAGCCTCTGCATTACTCTCTTGAGCCTCTGCATCCTTCTTTTAAACCTCTGCATCACTCTCTTGAGCCTTTGCATCACTCTCTTAAGCCTCTGCATCCCTCTCTTGAGCCTGTTCATCCCTCTCTTCAGCCTCTGCATCCCTCTCTTGAGCCTCTGCACCACTCTCTTAAGCCTCTGCATCACTCTCGTAAGCCTCTGCATCACTCTCTAAAGCCTCTGCATCACTCCCGTAAACTTCTGAATCACTCGCTAGAGCCTCTCTATCACTCTCTTGAGCCCTTGCATCCCTCTATTGAGCCTCTGCAACACTCTCTTGAGCCTCTGAATCATTTTCTTAAGCCTCTGCATCCCTTTCGTGAAACTCTGCATCTCTCTCTTGAACTCCTCCATTCCTCTCACGAGCCTCTGCATCCCTCTCTTGAGCCTCTGCATCCCTCTCCTAAGCCTCTGCATCACTCTCTTAAGCTTCTGCATCACTCTCGTAAGCATCTGAATCACTCTGTTAAGCCTCTGCATCACTTTCTTGAGCATCTCCATCACTCTCTTGAGCCTCTGCATCCCTCTCTTAAGCCTCTGCTTCATTCTCTTTAGCCTTTTTATCATTCTCATAATCCTCTGCATCATTCTCTTTAGCCTCTGCATCACTCTCGTAAGCCTCTGCATCACTCTCGTAAACCTCTGCCTCACTCTCTTAAGCCTCTACATCATTCTCTTGAGCCTTAGCATCCCTCTATTAAGCCTCTGCATCACTCTCTTGAGCCTCTGCACCCCTCTCTTGAGCCTCTGAATCCCTCTCTTGAGGCCTCTGCATAACTCTCTCGAGCCTCTGCATCACTCTCTTAAACCTCTGCATCCCTCTCTTGATCCTCTGCATCACTCTCCTGAGCCTCTGCATCATTCTCTTGAGCCTCTACATCCTTTTCTAAAGCCTCTACATCATTCTCTTGAGCCCCTGCATGTTACCACCCTTGAGACTAAATAAGGTTCTTCTCCCCGCAGTGCAATTAAAAGATAATAAATCGGCCTTGCCAACAACTGTCTAGTGGTAAATATACATCACTGCATAAAATGGAGAACAATGTATTTATGCTAAGGGGGACAATCATAACGACACTTAAATGTATAAATAATAACCAGAAATATTCTTCAGCATGCAAATCATAGAATAACCTCCTTATTGAGACATGAGCACTATCACTAAGACATGGATTAATTAGAGAGATATATACAATATCATCTAACCAGATAATTAACATTTATATGGGCTAAAATAACAGTGACCAATGACTTAACTTAGAACACATCTCCTCTCGACTTCAGCCGCCACGCTTCTGCCCACGCCTTGGACCGCAGGCCAAGCGTCTACCAAAAAATCAACTAACCGTCCACACAAAACATTGTGGAAAATCTAATAATAAAACGCAGCACTAATATTCAAAACATTGGTAAACTAAAGAGTAGTAAACACTGGTACAACATTCCATACAATAATACAGAAACCAAATATGGGAATAATCAATGTACAACTATAAACACTCGATTGACAACAATGTTCCCACACTGGCCATATCCAAATATGGTCAACCGCCCACACGGAGAAACTACATGAGAAATTAACACCAAAAGCCTCACACAATATAATGTAACTCATGCACACTACTGCATGCTATACTATATATATATAACATACAAAATCTTATATCATACAACTAGATGCTATATTAAAGAACAAGACAATAAAGTAATATGAGAATCAAGAGTAATGGCAGAATCCTAGTGGGATTCGTAACATCCCTCCCGTCCCCTAAGAAAAAAATGAAATTAACTGAAGGTTGATTTCATTTTTTTTTTTGACTGCATGAAATATAACATGTTGTAAGATAACATGAAAATAAAACATGAAAATGCTTCGACTAAAATTTAAGTGCAAAGCAATGAAATCTCACACAGTAAAAAAAATACAAAAATTTCATACATCTTATGAATAGAAACACTACATAGGTTTCACTGGAGTATGCAAATTTATCTCTCCAGGGTACTATCTCATTTATATCACTTAGTTTCAGATCATATTTCACACTCTTATCTACAACATTATCATTATTAGAATTGTCAAGAAAGGTAGCTGCTTTCACACAGTTATCACGGCAATTTATCTTTCTATCTGTTGCTACTATTTCTCTGAGATCAGTCCCATATTTCCAATTGATCCATTTTCTATATGGTGACATTTTCCAAGACAGACTCCCTTTCCCATTACTCCCTTTTTCTGGAGCTGAACTGCTTAATTGAAGCTGACTGGATGTTGAGTAGATTTGGGACTTCTCCTGGGTATGCTCTGACACAGACATCTGCTCTTCATCCCTCTTGATCCTCTGTGGAACACATACTCTCGCCCAATGGATACTAAAATTAGAGAAATTAGCATTAAACCTCACAATTATGTATAAAACTTTCCCATTCATAGAACCTTCCGAAACACAAGACACCGACTTATCAAACCTTTGACCTTCAAACCAAGAAATACAACCCAAGATAGACTACCTGATCGAACGCAAAGACTACCTGATCGAACTGACTCAGATGATCCATAAGGAACCCAGAAATCAATTGCCTCATAACTCTGTCATAACGATCAGTGAAAGAAAACAGGCATATGCCTAGGCACCATATCTCAATCATAACTCTCAAGACAAGTTCACACCTCCTGATGGTAAACTTGAACACAACACACACTATCATCAACCTTCTAGTCTTCCAAAAGACTAAGTAAAACATGCCGAAAACTTGACAACCCTCACCATCACTTCCCAAGTGATTTACGTCTGATGACAAACAATCAACCAAGAGGTTTAAGGGTCTTAACATCTTGAAGATGCACAGCAGATTACCTGGGAAACACCCAAGGACAATCTGAAACCCTTCACAATGATTAACACTAGGTAGGATAACCTTATCCCCCAACTTGAAATACACACCTGGAGCCTCAAACATCTGCTCCCCAGTATGATTTAATCCTTCACCCACAATATGACTCTGAAAGTCAACACCACACTTGAGTGGAACATACACTTTTATCACTCGTGCATCAAAATTACCTGGATCTGAATATAGAGATACTGCTCTAGTATAACTCACCACTTCCTCAGAACTACTGGTTGCACAACCTACTTGAGTAAACTCTCTCTGCTCAACCACAAGGCTGGACAAAGATGTCCCACAGTCCATTACTTCACAAGAAAATGGCTCCTGCAGAATAAAAGTAGATTTCAACATCCTACACACACTCTGACTCAATGTACACAATGAGAAATACTTACTCCACATGGAATAAGAATCACAACCCACAAATCTCCGCAACTTAGATCCAAATGCTACTTTACCACTCTTAATTGTTTTACCAAAATTTCCTCCCATGACTTCTGGAGCTGCTTGGAGTACTGTCTGCTCACAATCAATAATATCACTACCAAGCTGGGTCACATCCTCACAGACAACTGAAGAGGGAGGCTCAATGGGTCTCCATTTACTCAACAGAAGCTGATCCTCTGGCTGCTTTCCCACACTCTCCAGAACTGGATCTACAGTACAGACTGTCTCCTTGCTTCTCTCTGAAATCTTAGGGTCAGTTCTACTCAATGCACTTAAATTAAGGGAATCTGAAACGAGCGGGCAAGTAACAGGTAGTTTGACCTCCTCCCCTATACTATCACCTTGACTAGGGTGAGGCGGGGCCTCTACAACAGACTTACTCTCGACAACTGATTCTAAACTTGGAGCGAGCGGGAATACTTCTGCCAACCCGACATCTTGTCCTAAACCATTCACTTGGCTGGAATACAGAGTCGTGGCTTTTAAGTTTCTCTCAACTCCTGGCACAACGTTCGTAGTGAGCGGGCAAGACAATGGTACATGGACATCCTTTCCCAATTTATTGGAATAAAGCAGAGTCATAGTATCAGGCTTACTCTCAACAACTAAATCGGCCACACAGGAATCTGGAACAACCACATCCCACTTCTCCACTGAAGGGGTACTGGTTACTGGAACAAATGCTTGAGTAACAACATCAGAACTGACAACTGGATTTATATTAGTACTGACATCAGCACAGGTAGAATGGGCAAAACCATCTTCTACAACAGGTTCATTCATAGAACTAACTTCAGCACAGGCAGAATAAACATGGTCTGCAACTGGCTGTTTACACAAACGGGGATCAATCTTACCCACAACATGATTTATGGCCACATCATTACCCAATATAACATCCACACCTGGGATGGGCAACTGGGTACTAACACCCACAGTGCATACACTTGGAGTAATGGTGGATCTTAAAGTAACATCTATCAGAGGTACAGTTTTACATCCTGCAACACTCTGAAGAACTACAGACTTCCTAGTATCTCTCTTTTCAACATTAGAGAGTATACTGGCAGAAATTAAGGTTTGGGAAGCACCAGTATCACGAAGAAGAACCACTGGCTTCCATTTCCCATTAACACACAAAACTTCACCTGAGGACATATATGGAGAACACTGTTTCACCCAATTGGGGTTTACAGTTACATGTTCCTTAGTTAATTTATTTTGCACACCTCTACAATAAATGAGACCAGTTGGTCTTAACTCTGGGTGCAAAGCATAACATGAATTTACCACATGACCTCTTCTCCTGCAATGCGTGCAATACCTGCTAGTGGTCGGAACAGCCGAACCCACTGCAGGCTTAATTACTACATTACTTGAGGTTGACAACCCTGTCTGTTCCTCAGATTTAGGCTTTACAGGAGAAGGGTTAAGGGGAGAAGGTGAAATAGCTGGTCGAGTCTGGAAAACATGATTTTTATGAGCATAATGATTAGTTTTAGCATTAAAATGGTTAATTGGTGCTCTCAAAGGTACTTTAGTAAGTAGTTCATGTTCATCAGCTAGCTTGGCTAATTTGATAAGATCAGTGGTTTGTTTATTTTCAGCCATAAATAAAGCTAATTTCTCTGGTAGACATCCCACTACTTCCTCAGTTACTATGAGGTCTCTTAAAGTCTCAAACTCTGTAATATTAAGTGCTTTAATCCATCTGTCAAAGTGATTTAATTTTACTCTTACAAAGTCAGAAATAGTCTGGTCATGTGCTCTTTTTAAACTTCTGAATTTTATTCTATGTGCCTCTGGGATCTGCTGGTAAGCATTCAAAATACTCTGCTGAACAAATTTAAAATCGAAAGAATTCTCAGCCGGCAAAGATGCAAATACCTCTTGAGCTTTACCCTTAAATTGTCCTTGTAATATGCTAACCCATTGATCGACAGGCCAGTTCATGCTGACTGCTAATTTCTTAAAATGCAAGAAAAATATTTCTGGATCTTCTTCATTAAACTTAGGTAATTCTACATGTTTACTGTACTTGGAAGAACTATTTGTACTCTCTGGATTATTACTAGTGTTACCTTGCCCTGCTGCAATTCTCTGCTGTTCTAACCTGTTATTATTTTCAGCCATACTATGCTGAATTTCTAATTGTCTAGTCTGCTGCTCTGCTAGTCTTAACTGAGCCTCCAACCTCTGCTTGTCTGCTTCCAGCCTAGCCAATTCAAATTGAGTCTCCAACTCCAACTTTAAGATTGCCACCTTGTCACTTGACTTTTCTTCTAACTCTCCCAAACACTCTTCTTCAAGTCTCTCCTCCTCCACCAAGTGTGTGACAATCACTCTTAACACTTGAGCTTTCAACATTTTACTGGAAACTGCTATGTTCAATTTATCAGCCAGCAATAACAAACCAGACTTCTTTAAGTCTTTAATTTTACCAAAATTTGGCTGATCTACCAGCGCAGCAACCTGATCCTCCATGGTTGGCTCAATAATCACAACTTACACTTGAAACAACACTGAAAATTATGCTTGGCCCCTGGCACAAGCTAGACACTTACCTCAAATCGTGAAGCGTTGAGAACTTTTCACAGCAGCTCAGATTGAACAGATAATTTCACAGGCTTGATTAGGTGTCACTAGATAATCACAGAGTACCTAGGAAGGCAATTGCAATTAATAATTAGCACTGTTAATTGTACAACATTACAGGGAATTAAGGCTTGTTATCCCGGACAGGCCCCCATTTGTTACCACCCTTGAGACTAAATAAGGTTCTTCTCCCCGCAGTGCAATTAAAAGATAATAAATCGGCCTTGCCAACAACTGTCTAGGGGTAAATATACATCACTGCATAAAATGGAGAACAATATATATATGCTAAGGGGGACAATCATAACGACACTTAAATGTATAAATAATAACCAGAAATATTCTTCAGCATGCAAATCATAGAATAACCTCCTTATTGAGACATGAATTCTATCACTAAGACATGGATTAATTAGAGAGATATATACAATATCATCTAACCAGATAATTAACATTTATATGGGCTAAAATAACAGTGACCAATGACTTAACTTTGAACACATCTCCTCTCGACTTCAGCCGCCACGCTTCTGCCCACGCCTTGGACCGCAGGCCAAGCGTCTACCAAAAAATCAACTAACCGTCCACACAAAACATTGTGGAAAATCTAATAATAAAACGCAGCACTAATATTCAAAACATTGGTAAACTAAAGAGTAGTAAACACTGGTACAACATTCCATACAATAATACAGAAACCAAATATGGGAATAATCAATGTACAACTATAAACACTCGATTGACAACAATGTTCCCACACTGGCCATATCCAAATATGGTCAACCGCCCACACGGAGAAACTACATGAGAAATTAACACCAAAAGCCTCACACAATATAATGTAACTCATGCACACTACTGCATGCTATACTATATATATATAACATACAAAATCTTATATCATACAATTAGATGCTATATTAAAGAACAAGACAATAAAGTAATATGAGAATCAAGAGTAATGGCAGAATCCTAGTGGGATTCGTAACACTGCATCACTCTCTTGAGCCTCTGCATCACTCTCTTTAGCCTCTGCATTTCTCTCTTCAGCCTCTGCATTACTCTCTTGATCCTCTGCATCACTCTCTTGAGCCTCTGCATCATTCTCTTGAGCCTCTGCATCCCTCTCTTAAGCCTCAACATCATTCTCTTGAGCTTCTGCATCCCTCTCGTAAGCCTCTACATCATTCCCTTGAGCCTCGGCATTACTCCCTTCATCCTCTGCATCACTCTCTTGAGCCTCTGCATCATTCTCTTGAGCCTCTGCATCACTCTCTTGAGCCTCTGCATCATTCTCTTGAGCCTCTGCATCCATCTCTTAAGCCTCTGCATTATTCTCTTGAGACTCTCCATCACTCTCTTGAGCCTCTGCATCACTCTCTTAAGCCTCTGCATCTCTCTTTTCAGCCTCTGCATCACTCTCTTTAGCCTCTGCATCCCTTTCTAGAGCCCCTGAATCCCTCTCTTAAGCCTCTGCATCACTCTCTTAAGCCTCTGCATAACTCTCTTAAGCCTCTGCATAACTCTTTTTAGCCTCTGCATAACTCTTTTTAGCCTCTTGAGGCTCTGCATCTCTCTATTAAGCCTATGCAACACTCTCTTAAGCCTCTGTATCACTCTCTTAAGCCTCTGAATCACTCTCTTCGGCCTCCGCATCACTCTCTTAAGCCTCTGCATCCCTCTCTTGAGCCTCTGCATCACTCTCATGAGCCTCTGCATCACTCTCTTGAGCCTCTGCATCACTCTCTTAAACCTCTGCATCCCTCTCTTGATCCTCTGCATCACTCTCCTGAGCCTCTGCATCATTCTCTTGAGCCTCTACATCCTTCTCTAAAGCCTCTACATCATTTTCTTGAGCCCCTGCATCACTCTCTTGAGCCTCTGCATCACTCTCTTTAGCCTCTGCATTTCTCTCTTCAGCCTCTGCATCACTCCTCTTGATCCTTAAGCCTCTGCTACTGCAGAGGCTTAAGAGCAGTAGCTTAAAAGAGTGATGCGAAGGCTCAATAGAAGGATGCAGAGGCTCATGAGAGGGATGCAGGAGTTCAAGAGAGGGATGCAGAGGCTCAAGAGAGTGATTCAGAGGATTATGTGAGTGATGCAGAGGCTTAAGAGAGTGATGCAGAGGCTTGAGAGAGGGATGCAGGGGCTCAAGAGTGTGATGCAGAGTCTCAAGTGAGGGATGCAGAGGCTCATGAGAGGGATGCATGGGCTCAAGAGAGGGATGAAGAGGCTTAAGAGAGTGATGCAGAGGTTCAAGAGAGTGATGCAGAGGCACAAGAGAATGATGTAGAGGCTTATGAGAGGGATGCAGAGGCTCAAGAGAATGATGCCGGGGCTGAAAAGAGTGATGCAGAGGCTTAAGAGAGGGATGCAGAGGATCAAGAGAGTGATGCAGAGGCTTAAGAGAGAGATGCAGGGGCTCAAGAGAGTGATAGAGAGGCTCAAGAGAGTGATGCAGAGGCTCAACAGAGTGATTCAGAGGCTTACGAGAGTGATGCAGAGGCTTAAGAGAGTGATGCAAGGGCTTAAGAGAGGGATGCAGAGGCTAAAGAGAGGGATGCAGAGGCTCAAGAGAGGGATGCAGCGGCTCAGGTGAAAGAAGCAGAGGCACAAGAGAGGGATGCAGAGGCTATTGAGAGTGACGCAGAGGCTCAAGAGAGGGATGCTGAGGCTTAAGAGAGTGATGCAAAGGCTCAAGTGAGGGATGCAAAGGCTCATGAGATGAATGCAGGAGTTCAAGAGAGTGATGCAGAGGTTCAAGAGAGGGATGCAGAGGCTCAAGTGAGGGTTGAAGAGGCACAAGAGAGGGATGCAGAGGCTCTTGGGAGTGATGCAGAGGCTCAAGAGAGGGATGCAGACGCTCAAGAGAGTGATTCAGAGACTTACGAGAGTAATGCAAAGGCTTAAGAGAGTGATGCAGAGGCTTAAGAAAGTGATGCAAAAGCTCAAGAGAGGGATGCAGACGCTCAAGAGAGTGATTCAGAGACTTACGAGAGTAATGCAAAGGCTTAAGAGAGTGATGCAGAGGCTTAAGAAAGTGATGCAGAGGCTCAAGAGAGTGATGCAGAGGCTCAAGAGAGGGATGCAGGGGCTCAGGAGAGTGATGCAGAGGCTCAAGAGAGTGATTCAGAGGCTTACAAGAGTGATGCAGAGGCTTAAGAGAGTAATGCAGAGGCTCATGAGAGTGATGCAGAGGATCAAGAGAGGGAAGCAGAGGCTTAAGAGAGTGATGCAGAGCCTGAAGAGAGTGATGCAGAGGCTCTAGTGAGTGAAGCAGAGGCTCAGGAAAGTAATGCAGAGGCTCAAGAGAGTGATGCAGAGTAACAAGAGAGTGATGCAGAGGCTCAATAGAGGGATGCAGAGGCTGAAGAGAGTGATGCAGAGGCTCTAGAGAGTGATGCAGAGGCTTAAGAGAGTGATGCAGAGGCTTAAGAGAGGGATGCAGATGCTTAAGAGAGGGATGCAGAGGCTCAAGAAAGTGATTTAGCGGCTTACGATAGTGATGCAGAGAATCAAGAGAAAGTTGCAGAGGCTCGAGAGAGTTATGCAGAGGCCTCAAGAGAGGGATTCAGAGGCTTAAGAGAGCGATGCAGAGGCTGAAGGGAGTGTTTCAGAGGCTCAAGAGAGGGATGAAGAGGCTGAAGAGAGTGATGCAGAGGTTCAAGAGAGTGATGCAGAGGATTAATAGAGTGATGCAGAGGCTTAAGAGAGTGAGGCAGAGGCTTAGGAGAGGGATGAAGAGGCTCAAGAGAGTAATGCAGAGGCTGAAGAGGGAGATGCAGAGACTTAAGAGAGTGATGCAGAGGCTCAAGAGAGTGATGCAGTGGCTCAAGAGAATGATGTAGAGGCTTAGGAGAAGGATGTAGAGGCTCAAGAGAATGATGCAGAGGCTCAAGAGAGTGGTGCAGAGGATCAAGAGAGGGATGCAGAGGCTGAAGAGAGAGATGCAGAGGCCTAAGAGAGTGATGCAGAGGCTCAAGAGAGTGATGCAGAGGCTCAAGAGAGTGATGCAGAGGCTCAAGAGAATGATGTAGAGGCTTAGAAGAAGGATGTAGAGGCTCAAAAGAATGATGCAGAGGCTCAAGAGAGTGATGCAGAGGATCAAGAGAGGGATGCAGAGGTTTAAGAGATTGATGCAGAGGCTCAAGAGAGTGATGCGAAGCTCAAGAGAGTGATGCAGAGACACAAGAGAGTGATGCAGAGGCACAAGAGAGGGATGCAGAGGCTAAAGAGAGTGATGCAGAGGATTAATAGAGGGATGCAGAGGCTCAAGAGAATGATGCAGAGACTCAAGAGAGTGCTGGAAAAGGCTCAAGAGAGGGATGCTGAGGCTCCAGAGAGGGATGCAGAGGATCAAGAGAGTGATGCAGAGGCTCAAGACAGAAAGGCAGAGGCTTACGAGAGTGATGCAGAGGCTCTCGAGAGTGAAGCAGAGGCTCAAGAGAATGATGTAGAGGCTTAAGAGAGGGATGCAGAGGCTCATGGGTATGATGCAGAGGCTCAAGAGAGTGATGCAGAGAATCAAGAGAGGAATGCTGAGGCTTATGAGCGTGATGCAGAGGCTCAAGAGAGTGATGCAGAGCCTCAAGAGAGTGATAGAGAGGCTCAAGAGAGTGATGCAAAGGCTACAGAGAGTGATGCAGAGGCTACAGAGAGTAATGCAGACGATCAAGAGAGTGATGCAGAGGGCCAAGAGAGTGATGCAGAGGATCAAGGGAGAGAAGCAGAGGCTGAAGAGAGTGATGCAGAGGCTCTAGAGAGTGATGCAGAGGCTTAAGAGAGTGATGCAGAGGCTTAAGAGAGGGATGCAGAGGCTTAAGAGAGGGATGCAGAGGCTCAAGAGAGTGATTCAGAGGCTTACGAGAGTGATCCAGAGAATCAAGTGAGTGATGCTGAGGCTCGAGAGAGTTGTGCAAGGCCTCAAGAGAGGGATTCAGAGGCTCAAGTGAGGGATGCAGATGCCCAAAATAGGGATGCATAAGCTTTTGAGAGTGATGCAGAGGCCCAAGAGAGGGATGCAGAGGCTCAACAAAGAAACGCAGACGCTTAAGAGAGTGATGCAGAGGCTCAAGAGAGTAAAGCAGAGGCTCAAGAGAATTATGTAGAGGCTTAAGAGAGGGATGCAGAGGCTCAAGAGTATGATGCAGAGGCTCAAGAGAGTGATGCAGAGAATCAAGAGAGAGATGCAGAGGCTTAAGAGAATGATGCAGAGGCTCAAGAGTGTGATACAGAGCCTCAAGAGAGTGATAGAGAGGCTCAAGAGAGTGATGCAGAGGCTCAAGAGAGTGATGCAGACGATCATGAGAGTGATGCAGAGGATCAAGAGAGTAATTCAGAGGATTACGTGAGTGATGCAGAGGCTTAAGAGTGGGATGCAGAGGCTCAAGAGAGTGATTCAGAGGCTTACGAGAGCGATGCAGAGGCTGAAGAGAGTGTTGCAGAGGCTCAAGAGAGGGATGAAGAGGCTGAAGAGAGTGATGCAGAGGCTCAAGAGAGGAATGCAGAGGCTCAAGAGAGTGATGCCGAGGCTTGAGAGAGGGATGCAGGGGCTCAAGAGAGTGATGCAAAGTCTCAAGAGAGGGATGCAGAGGCTCTTGAGAGTGATGCAGAGACTCAAGAGAGGGATGCAGTGGCTAAAGAGAGTGATGCGAAGGCTCAAAAGAAGGATGCAGAGGCTCATGAGAGCGATGCAGGAGTTCAAGAGAGGGATGCAGAGGCTCAAGAGAGTGATTCAGAGGATTACGTGAGTGATGCAGAGTCACAAGAGAGGGATGCAGAGGCTCAAGCGAGAGATGCAGAGGCTCAAGAGAGGGATGCATGGGCTCAAAAGAGGGATGCAGAGGCTCAAGTGAGGGATGCAGAGTCACAAGAGCGGGATGCAGAGGCTCTTGAGAGTGACGCAGAGGCTCAAAAGAGGGATGCAGAGGCTTAAGAGAGTGATGCAAAGTCTCATGAGAGGGATGCAGGATTTCAAGAGAGTGATGCAAAGGCTCAAGAAAGGGATGCAGAGGATTAAGAAAAAGCTGCAGAGGCTGAAAAGTGTATTGCAGAGGCTTAAGAGAGGGATGCAGAGGCTCAAGTAAGTGATGCAGAGACTAGAGAGAGTGATGCAGAGGCTCAAGAGAGTGATGCAGAGGATCAAGAGAGTGATGCAGAGGCTTACGAGAGTGATGCAGAGAATCAAGGGAGTGATGCAGAGGCTCGAGAGAGTTATGCAGAGGCCTCAAGAGAGGGATTCAGAGGCTTAAGAGAGTGATGCAGAGGCTGAAGAGAGTGTTGCAGAGGCTCAAGAGAGGGATGAAGAGGCTGAAGAGAGTGGTGCAGAGGCTCAAGAGAGGGATGCAGAGGCTCAAGAGAGTGATGCAGAGGCTTAAGAGAGTGAGGCAGATGATCAAGAGAGGCATCCAGAGGCTTAAGAGAGGGATGCAGAGGCTCAAGAGCGGGATGCAGAGGCTCAAGAAAGTGATTCAGAGGCTTAAGAGAGTGATGCAGAGGCTTAAGAGAGTAATGCAAAGGCTTAAAAGAGGGATGCAGAAGCTCAAGAGAAGGTTACAGAGGCCCAAGAGAGGGATGCAGAGACTCAAGAGAGGGATGCAGAGGCTCACGTGAGGGATGCAGAGGCTTAAGAGAGTGATGCAAAGGCTCAAGAGAAGGATGCAGAAGCTCATTAGAGGGATGGAAGAGTTCAAGAGAGGTATGCAGAGGCTGAAGAGAGTGATGCAGAGGATCAAGAGAGTGATGCAGAGGCTCAAGAGAGTGATGCAGAGGCTCAAGAGAGTGATGCAGTGGCTTAAGAGAGTGAGGCAGAGGCTTAGGAGAGGGATGCAGAGGCTCAAGAGAGTAATGCAGAGGCTTAAGAGTGTGATGCAGAGGCTCAAGACAGTGATGCAGAGGCTTGAGAGAGGGATGCAGGGGCTGAAGAGAGTGATGCAAAGGCTCAAGAGAGTGATTCAGAGGCTTAAGAGAGTGATTCAGAGGCTGAAGAGAGTGATGCAGAGGCTTAAGAGAGGGATGCAGAGGCTCGAGAGAGGGATGCAGAGGCTCAAGTGAGGGATGCAGAGGCACAAGAGAGGGATGCAGAGGCTCTTGAGAGTGATGCAGATGCTCAAGAGAGGGATGATAGTGATGCGAAGGCTCAATAGAAGGATGCAGAGGCTCATGAGAGGGATGCAGGAGTTCAAGAGAGGGATGCAGAGGCTCAAGAGAGTGATTCAGAGGATTACGTGAGTGATGCAGAGGCTTAAGAGAGTGATGCAGAGTCACAAGAGAGGGATGCAGAGGCTCAAGAGAGGGATGCATGGGCTCAAGAGAGGGATGCAGAGGCTCAAGTGAGGGATGCAGAGTCACAAGAGATGGATGCAGAGGCTCTTGAGAGTGACGTAGAGGCTCAAGAGAGGGATGCAGAGGCTTAAGAGAGTGATGCAAAGGCTCAGGAGAGGGATGCAGAGGCTCATGAGAGGGATGCAGGATTACAAGAGAGTGATGCAAAGGCTCAAGAAAGGGATGCAGAGGCTTAAGAAAGTGATGCAGAGGCTGAAAAGAGTGTTGCAGAGGCTTAAGAGAGGGATGCAGAGGCTCAAGAGAGAGATGCAGAGTCTTAAGAGGGTGATGCAGAGGCTGAAGAGAGTGTTGCAGAGGCATTAGAGAGGGATGCAGAGGCTCAAGAGAGGGATGTAAAGGATTAAGAGAGGGATGCAGAGGCTCATGAGAGTGATGCAAAGGCTCAAGAGAGTGATGCAGAGGCTAAAGAGAGGGATGCAGAAGCTCAAGAGAGGGATGTAGAGGCTCAAGAGAGTGATGCAGAGGCTCAAGAGAGGGATGCAGAGGCTGAAGAGAGAGATGCAGAGGCTCTGCATCCCTCTCTTGAGCCTTTGCATCACTTTCATGAGGCTCTGCATCCCTCTCTTGTGCCACTGCATCCCTCACTTGAGCCTCTGCATCCCTCTCTTGAGCCTCTGCATCCCTCTCTTGGGCCTCTGCATCCCTCTCTTGAGCCTCTGCATCCCTCTCTTAAGCCTCTGCATCACTCTCTTGAGCCTCTGCATCACTCTCTTGAACGTCTGCATCACTCTCCTCAGCCTCTGCATCACTCTCTTGGGCCTCTGCATCCTTTTTTGAGCCTCTGCATCACTTTCGTAAGCCTCTGCATCCCTTTCTTGAGCCTTTGCATCTCTTTCTTGACTCCTCAAGAGAGTGCTCAAGAGTATGATGCAGAGGCTCTAGAGAGTGATGCAGAGAATCAAGGGAGAGATGCAGAGGCTTAAGCGAGTGATGCAGAGGCTCAAAAGAGGGATGCAGGGGCTCAAGAGAGTGATTCAGAGGCTTACGAGAGTGATGCAGAGAATCAAGAGAGTGATGCAGAGACTCGAGAGAGTTGTGCAGAGGCCTCAAGAGAGGGATTCAGAGGCTTAAGAGAGTGATGCAGAGGCTGAAGAGAGTGTTGCAGAGGCTCAAGAGAGGGATGCAGAGAATCAAGAGAGAGATGCAGAGGCTTAAGAGAATGATGCAGAGGCTCAAGAGTGTGCTACAGAGCCTCAAGAGAGTGATAGAGAGGCTCAAGAGAGTGATGCAGAGGCTCAAGAGAGTGATGTAGACGATCATGAGAGTGATGCAGAGGATCAAGTGAGTAATTCAGAGGATTACGTGAGTGATGCAGAGGCTTAAGAGTGGGATGCAGAGGCTCAAGAGAGTGATTCAGAGGCTTGAGAGAGTGATGCAGAGGCTGAAGAGAGTGTTGCAGAGGCTCATGAGAGGGATGAAGAGGCTGAAGAGAGTGATGCAGAGGCTCAAGAGAGGAATGCAGAGGCTCAAGAGAGTGATGCAGAGGCTTGAGAGAGGGATGCAAGGGCTTAAAAGAGGGATGCAGAGGCTCAAGAGAAGGATGCAGAGGCCCAAGAGAGGGATGCAGAGGCTGAAGAGAGTGATGCAGACGTTCAAGAGAGTGATGCAGAGGCTTAAGAGAGGGATGCAGAGGCTCAAGAGAGGGATGCAGAGGCTCAAGAGAGTGATTCTGAGGCTTAAGAGAGTGATGCAGAGGCTTAAGAGAGTATTGCAAAGGCTTAAAAGAGGGATGCAGAGGCTGAAGAGAAGGTTGCAGAGGCCCAAGAGAGGGATGCAGAGGCTAAAGAGAGGGATGCAGAGGCTCAAGTAAGGGATGCAGAGGCTTAAGAGAGTGATGCAAAGGCTCAAGAGAAGGATACAGAAGCTCATTAGAGGGATGGAAGAGTTCAAGAGAGGTATGCAGAGGTTGAAGAGAGTGATGCAGAGGATCAAGAGAGTGATGCAGAGGCTTAGGAGAGGGATGCGGAGGCTCAAGAGAGTAATGCAGAGGCTTAAGAGTGTGATGCAGAGGCTCAAGGCAGTGATGCAGAGGCTTTAGAGAGGGATGCAGGGGCTCAAGAGAGTGATGCAAAGGCTCAAGAGAGTGATTCAGAGGCTTACGAGAGTGATGCAAAGGCTCAGGAGAGGGATGCAGAGGCTCATGAGAGGGATGCAGGATTTCAAGAGAGTGATGCAGAGGATCAAGAGAGTGATGCAGAGGCTTACGAGAGTGATGCAGAGAATCAAGGGAGTGATGCAGAGGCTCGAGATAGTTATGCAGAGGCCTCAAGAGAGGGATTCAGAGGCTTAAGAGAGTGATGCAGAGGCTGAAGAGAGTGTTGCAGAGGCTCAAGAGAGGGATGAAGAGGCTGAAGAGAGTGGTGCAGAGGCTCAAGGGAGGGATGCAGAGACTCGAGAGAGTTGTGCAGAGGCCTCAAGAGAGGGATTCAGAGGCTTAAGAGAGTGATGCAGAGGCTGAAGAGAGTGTTGCAGAGGCTCAAGAGAGGGATGCAGAGAATCAAGAGAGAGATGCAGAGGCTTAAGAGAATGATGCAGAGGCTCAAGAGTGTGCTACAGAGCCTCAAGAGAGTGATAGAGAGGCTCAAGAGAGTGATGCAGAGGCTCAAGAGAGTGATGTAGACGATCATGAGAGTGATGCAGAGGATCAAGTGAGTAATTCAGAGGATTACGTGAGTGATGCAGAGGCTTAAGAGTGGGATGCAGAGGCTCAAGAGAGTGATTCAGAGGCTTGAGAGAGTGATGCAGAGGCTGAAGAGAGTGTTGCAGAGGCTCATGAGAGGGATGAAGAGGCTGAAGAGAGTGATGCAGAGGCTCAAGAGAGGAATGCAGAGGCTCAAGAGAGTGATGCAGAGGCTTGAGAGAGGGATGCAAGGGCTTAAAAGAGGGATGCAGAGGCTCAAGAGAAGGATGCAGAGGCCCAAGAGAGGGATGCAGAGGCTGAAGAGAGTGATGCAGACGTTCAAGAGAGTGATGCAGAGGCTTAAGAGAGGGATGCAGAGGCTCAAGAGAGGGATGCAGAGGCTCAAGAGAGTGATTCTGAGGCTTAAGAGAGTGATGCAGAGGCTTAAGAGAGTAATGCAAAGGCTTAAAAGAGGGATGCAGAGGCTGAAGAGAAGGTTGCAGAGGCCCAAGAGAGGGATGCAGAGGCTAAAGAGAGGGATGCAGAGGCTCAAGTAAGGGATGCAGAGGCTTAAGAGAGTGATGCAAAGGCTCAAGAGAAGGATGCAGAAGCTCATTAGAGGGATGGAAGAGTTCAAGAGAGGTATGCAGAGGTTGAAGAGAGTGATACAGAGGATCAAGAGAGTGATGCAGAGGCTCAAGAGAGTGATGCAGAGGCTCAAGAGAGTGATGCAAATGCTTAAGAGAGTGAGGCAGAGGCTTAGGAGAGGGATGCAGAGGCTCAAGAGAGTAATGCAGAGGCTTAAGAGTGTGATGCAGAGGCTAAGACAGTGATGCAGAGGCTTGAGAGAGGGATGCAGGGGCTCAAGAGAGTGATGCAAAGGCTCAAGAGAGTGATTCAGAGGCTTAAGAGAGTGATTCAGAGGCTTAAGAGAGTGATGCAGAGGCTTAAGAGAGGGATGCAGAGGCTCGAGAGAGGGATGCAGAGGCTCAAGTGAGGGATGCAGAGGCACAAGAGAGGGATGCAGAGGCTCTTGAGAGTGATGCAGAGGCTCAAGAGAGAGATGCAGTGGCTTAAGAGAGTGATGCGAAGGCTCAATAGAAGGATGCAGAGGCTCATGAGAGGGATGCAGGAGTTCAAGAGAGGGATGCAGAGGCTCAAGAGAGTGATTCAGAGGATTACGTGAGTGATGCAGAGGCTTAAGAGAGTGATGCAGAGTCACAAGAGAGGGATGCAGAGGCTCAAGAGAGGGATGCATGGGCTCAAGAGAGGGATGCAGAGGCTCAAGTTAGGGATACAGAGTCACAAGAGAGCGATGCAGAGGCTCTTGAGAGTGACGTAGAGGCTCAAGAGAGGGATGCAGAGGCTTAAGAGAGTGATGCAAAGGCTCAGGAGAGGGATGCAGAGGCTCATGAGAGGGATGCAGGATTTCAAGAGAGTGATGCAAAGGCTCAAGAAAGGGATGCAGAGGCTTAAGAAAGTGATGCAGAGGATGAAAAGAGTGTTGCGGAGGCTTAAGAGAGGGATGCAGAGGCTCAAGAGAGAGATGCAGAGGCTTAAGAGAGTGATGCAGAGGCTGAAGAGAGTGTTGCAGAGGCATAAGAGAGGGATGCAGAGGCTCAAGAGAGGGATGTAAAGGATTAAGAGAGGGATGCAGAGGCTCATGAGAGTGATGCAAAGGCTCAAGAGAGTGATGCAGAGGCTTAAGAGAGGGATGCAGAGGCTCAAGAGAGGGATGTAGAGGCTCAATAGAGTGATGCAGAGGCTCAAGAGAGGGATGCAGAGGCTGAAGAGCGAGATGCAGAGGCTCTGCATCCCTCTCTTGAGCCTTTGTATCACTTCCATGAGCCTCTGCATCTCTCTCTTGTGCCACTGCATCCCTTACTTGAGCCTCTGCATCCCTCTCTTGAGACTCTGCATCCCTTTCTTAGGCCTCTGCTTCCCTCTCTTGAGCCTCTGCATCCCTCTCTTAAGCCTCTGCGTCACTCTCTTGAGCCTCTGCATTACTCTCTTGAACGTTTGCATCACTCTCTTCAGCCTCTGCATCACTCTCTTGAGCCTCTGCATCCTTTTTTGAGCCTCTGCATCACTTTCGTAAGCCTCTGCATCCCTTTCTTGAGCCTTTGCATCTCTCTCTTGAACTCCTCGAGAGAGTGCTCAAGAGTATGATGCAGAGGCTCTAGAGAGTGATGCAGAGAATCAAGGGAGGGATGCAGAGGCTTAACGAGTGATGCCGAGGCTCAAGAGAGGGATGCAGGGGCTCAGGAGAGTGATACTGAAGCTCAAGAGAGTGATTCAGAGGCTTACGAGAGTGATGCAGAGGCTTATGCGAGTGATTCAGATGCTCAAGAGAGTGATGCAGAGGATCAAGAGAGTTATGCAGAGACTCGAGAGAGTTGTGTAGAGGTCTCAAGAGAGGGATTCAGAGGCTTAAGAGAGTGATGCAGAGGCTGAAGAGAGTGTTTCAGAGGCTCAAGAGAGGGATGCAGAGAATCAAGAGAGAGATGCAGAGGTTTAAGAGAATGATGCAGAGGCTCAAGAGTGTGATACAGAGCCTCAAGAGAGTGATAGAGAGGCTCAAGAGAGTGATGCAGAGGCTCAAGAGAGTGATGCAGACGATCATGAGAGTGATGCAGAGGATCAAGAGAGTAATTCAGAGGATTACGTGAGTGATGCAGAGGCTTAAGAGTGGGATGCAGAGGCTCAAGAGAGTGATTCAGAGGCTTTCGAGAGTGATGCAGAGAATCAAGAGAGTGATGCAGAGACTCGAGAGAGTTGTGCAGAGGCCTCAAGAGAGGGATTCAGAGGCTAAAGAGAGTGATGCAGAGGCTGAAGAGAGTGTTGCAGAGGCTCACGAGAGGGATGAAGAGGCTGAAGAGAGTGATGCAGAGGCTCAAGAGAGGAATGCAGAGGCTCAAGAGAGTGATGCAAAGGCTTAAGAGAGGGATGCAGAGGCTCAAGAGAGTGATGCAGAGGCTTGAGAGAGGGATGCAGGGGCTCAAGAGAGTGATGCAAAGGCTCAAGAGAGGGATGCAGAGGCTCTTGAGAGTGATGCAGAGGCTCAAGAGAGGGATGCAGTGGCTAAAGAGAGTGATGCAAAGGCTCAAAAGAAGGATGCAGAGGCTCATGAGAGCGATGCAGGAGTTCAAGAGAGGGATGCAGAGGCTCAAGAGAGTGATTCAGAGGATTACGTGAGTGATGCAGAGTCAGAAGAGAGGGATGCAGAGGCTCAAGCGAGGGATGCAGAGGCTCAAGAGAGGGATGCATGGGCTCAAGAGAGGGATGCAGAGCTCAAGTGAGGGATGCAGAGTCACAAGATCGGGAAGCAGAGGCTCTTGAGAGTGACGCAGAGGCTCAAGAGAGAGATGCAGAGGCTTACGAGAGTGATGCAAAGGCTCAGGAGAGGGATGCAGAGGCTCATGAGAGGGATGCAGGATTTCAAGAGAGTGATGCAGAGGATCAAGAGAGTGATGCAGAGGCTTACGAGAGTGATGCAGAGAATCAAGGGAGTGATGCAGAGGCTCGAGATAGTTATGCAGAGGCCTCAAGAGAGGGATTCAGAGGCTTAAGAGAGTGATGCAGAGGCTGAAGAGAGTGTTGCAGAGGCTCAAGAGAGGGATGAAGAGGCTGAACAGAGTGGTGCAGAGGCTCAAGGGAGGGATGCAGAGGCTCAAGAGAGTGATGCAGAGGCTTAAGAGAGTGAGGCAGATGATCAAGAGAGGGATCCAGAGGCTTAAGAGAGTGATACAGAGGCTGAAGAGAGTGCTACAGAGGCTTAGGAGGGATGCAGAGGCTCAAGCGAGTGATGCAGAGGCTCACGAGAGTAATGCAGAGGCTTAAGATGGTGATGCAGAGGCTCAAGAGAGTGATGCAGAGGCTTGAGAGAGGGATGCAAGGGCTTAAAAGAGGGATGCAGAGGCTCAAGAGAAGGATGCAGAGGCCCAAGAGAGGGATGCAGAGGCTGAAGAGAGTGATGCAGACGTTCAAGAGAGTGATGCAGAGGCTTAAGAGAGGGATGCAGAGGCTCAAGAGAGGGATGCAGAGGCTCAAGAGAGTGATTCTGAGGCTTAAGAGAGTGATGCAGAGGCTTAAGAGAGTATTGCAAAGGCTTAAAAGAGGGATGCAGAGGCTCAAGAGAAGGTTGCAGAGGCCCAAGAGAGGGATGCAGAGGCTCAAGAGAGGGATGCAGAGGCTCAAGTGAGGGATGCAGAGGCTTAAGAGAGTGATGCAAAGGCTCAAGAGAAGGATACAGAAGCTCATTAGAGGGATGGAAGAGTTCAAGAGAGGTATGCAGAGGTTGAAGAGAGTGATGCAGAGGATCAAGAGAGTGATGCAGAGGCTTAGGAGAGGGATGCGGAGGCTCAAGAGAGTAATGCAGAGGCTTAAGAGTGTGATGCAGAGGCTCAAGGCAGTGATGCAGAGGCTTTAGAGAGGGATGCAGGGGCTCAAGAGAGTGATGCAAAGGCTCAAGAGAGTGATTCAGAGGCTTACGAGAGTGATGCAAAGGCTCAGGAGAGGGATGCAGAGGCTCATGAGAGGGATGCAGGATTTCAAGAGAGTGATGCAGAGGATCAAGAGAGTGATGCAGAGGCTTACGAGAGTGATGCAGAGAATCAAGGGAGTGATGCAGAGGCTCGAGATAGTTATGCAGAGGCCTCAAGAGAGGGATTCAGAGGCTTAAGAGAGTGATGCAGAGGCTGAAGAGAGTGTTGCAGAGGCTCAAGAGAGGGATGAAGAGGCTGAAGAGAGTGGTGCAGAGGCTCAAGGGAGGGATGCAGAGGCTCAAGAGAGTGATGCAGAGGCTTAAGAGAGTGAGGCAGATGATCAAGAGAGGGATCCAGAGGCTTAAGAGAGTGATACAGAGGCTGAAGAGAGTGCTACAGAGGCTTAGGAGGGATGCAGAGGCTCAAGCGAGTGATGCAGAGGCTCACGAGAGTAATGCAGAGGCTTAAGATGGTGATGCAGAGGCTCAAGAGAGTGATGCAGAGGCTTGAGAGAGGGATGCAAGGGCTTAAAAGAGGGATGCAGAGGCTCAAGAGAAGGATGCAGAGGCCCAAGAGAGGGATGCAGAGGCTGAAGAGAGTGATGCAGACGTTCAAGAGAGTGATGCAGAGGCTTAAGAGAGGGATGCAGAGGCTCAAGAGAGGGATGCAGAGGCTCAAGAGAGTGATTCTGAGGCTTAAGAGAGTGATGCAGAGGCTTAAGAGAGTATTGCAAAGGCTTAAAAGAGGGATGCAGAGGCTCAAGAGAAGGTTGCAGAGGCCCAAGAGAGGGATGCAGAGGCTCAAGAGAGGGATGCAGAGGCTCAAGTGAGGGATGCAGAGGCTTAAGAGAGTGATGCAAAGGCTCAAGAGAAGGATACAGAAGCTCATTAGAGGGATGGAAGAGTTCAAGAGAGGTATGCAGAGGTTGAAGAGAGTGATGCAGAGGATCAAGAGAGTGATGCAGAGGCTTAGGAGAGGGATGCGGAGGCTCAAGAGAGTAATGCAGAGGCTTAAGAGTGTGATGCAGAGGCTCAAGGCAGTGATGCAGAGGCTTTAGAGAGGGATGCAGGGGCTCAAGAGAGTGATGCAAAGGCTCAAGAGAGTGATTCAGAGGCTTACGAGAGTGATGCAAAGGCTCAGGAGAGGGATGCAGAGGCTCATGAGAGGGATGCAGGATTTCAAGAGAGTGATGCAGAGGATCAAGAGAGTGATGCAGAGGCTTACGAGAGTGATGCAGAGAATCAAGGGAGTGATGCAGAGGCTCGAGATAGTTATGCAGAGGCCTCAAGAGAGGGATTCAGAGGCTTAAGAGAGTGATGCAGAGGCTGAAGAGAGTGTTGCAGAGGCTCAAGAGAGGGATGAAGAGGCTGAAGAGAGTGGTGCAGAGGCTCAAGAGAGGGATGCAGAGGCTCAAGAGAGTGATGCAGAGTCTTAAGAGAGTGAGGCAGATGATCAAGAGAGGGATCCAGAGGCTTAAGAGAGTGATACAGAGGCTGAAGAGAGTGCTACAGAGGCTTAGGAGGGATGCAGAGGCTCAAGCGAGTGATGCAGAGGCTCACGAGAGTAATGCAGAGGCTTAAGATGGTGATGCAGAGGCTCAAGAGAGTGATGCAGAGGCTTGAGAGAGGGATGCAAGGGCTTAAAAGAGGGATGCAGAGGCTCAAGAGAAGGATGCAGAGGCCCAAGAGAGGGATGCAGAGGCTGAAGAGAGTGATGCAGACGTTCAAGAGAGTGATGCAGAGGCTTAAGAGAGGGATGCAGAGGCTCAAGAGAGGGATGCAGAGGCTCAAGAGAGTGATTCTGAGGCTTAAGAGAGTGATGCAGAGGCTTAAGAGAGTATTGCAAAGGCTTAAAAGAGGGATGCAGAGGCTCAAGAGAAGGTTGCAGAGGCCCAAGAGAGGGATGCAGAGGCTTAAGAGAGTGATGCAAAGGCTCAAGAGAAGGATACAGAAGCTCATTAGAGGGATGGAAGAGTTCAAGAGAGGTATGCAGAGGTTGAAGAGAGTGATGCAGAGGATCAAGAGAGTGATGCAGAGGCTTAGGAGAGGGATGCGGAGGCTCAAGAGAGTAATGCAGAGGCTTAAGAGTGTGATGCAGAGGCTCAAGGCAGTGATGCAGAGGCTTTAGAGAGGGATGCAGGGGCTCAAGAGAGTGATGCAAAGGCTCAAGAGAGTGATTCAGAGGCTTAAGAGAGTGATTCAGAGGCTTAGGAGAGTGATGCAGAGGCTTAAGAGAGGGATGCAGAGGCTCGAGAGAGAGATGCAGAGGCTCAAGTGAGGGATGCAGAGGCACAAGAGAGGGATGCAGAGGCTCTTGAGAGTGATGCAGAGGTTCAAGAGAGGGATGCAGTGGCTTAAGAGAGTGATGCGAAGGCTCAATAGAAGGATGCAGAGGCTCATGAGAGGGATGCAGGAGTTCAAGAGAGGGATGCAGAGGCTCAAGAGAGTGATTCAGAGGATTACGTGAGTGATGCAGAGGCTTAAGAGAGTGATGCAGAGTCACAAGAGAGGGATGCAGAGTCTCTAGAGAGGGATGCATGGGCTCAAGAGAGGGATGCAGAGGCTTAAGTGAGGAATGCAGAGTCACAAGAGAGGGATGCAGAGGCTCTTGAGAGTGACGTAGAGGCTCAAGAGAGGGATGCAGAGGCTTAAGAGAGTGATGCAAAGGCTCAGGAGAGGGATGCAGAGGCTCATGAGAGGGATGCAAGATTTCAAGAGAGTGATGCAAAGGCTCAAGAAAGGGATGCAGAGGCTTAAGAAAGTGATGCAGAGGCTGAAAAGAGTGTTGCGGAGGCTTAAGAGAGGGATGCAGAGGCTCAAGAGAGAGATGCAGAGGCTGAAGAGAGTGTTGCAGAGGCATAAGAGAGGGATGTAGAGGCTCAAGGGAGGGATGTAAAAGATTAAGAGAGGGATGCAAAGGCTCATGAGAGTGATGCAAAGGCTCAAGTGAGTGATGCAGAGGCTTAAGAGAGGGATGCAGAGGCTCAAGAGAGGGATGTAGAGGCTCAATAGAGTGATGCAGAGGCTCAAGGGAGGGATGCAGAGGCTGAAGAGAGAGATGCAGAGACTCTGCATCTCTCTCTTGAGCCTTTGCATCACTTCCATATGCCTCTGCATCCCTCTCTTGTGCCACTGCATCCCTCACTTGAGCCTCTGCATCCCTCTCTTGAGCCTCTGCATCCCTCTCTTGGGCCTCTGCATCCCTCTCTTGAGCCTCTGCATCCCTCTCTTAAGCCTCTGCATCACTCTCTTGAGCGTCTGCATCACTCTCTTGAACGTCTGCATCACTCTCTTCAGCCTCTGCATCACTCTCTTCAGCCTCTGCATCCTTTTTTGAGCCTCTGCATCACTTTCGTAAGCCTCTGCATCCCTTTCTTGAGCCTTTGCATCTCTCTCTTGAACTCCTCAAGAGAGTGCTCAAGAGTATGATGCAGAGGCTCTAGAGAGTGATGCAGAGAATCAAGGGAGGGATGCAGAGGCTTAAGCGAGTGATGCAAAGGCTCAGGAGAGGGATGCAGAGGCTCATGAGAGGGATGCAGGATTTCAAGAGAGTGATGCAGAGGATCAAGAGAGTGATGCAGAGGCTTGCGAGAGTGATGCAGAGAATCAAGGGAGTGATGCAGAGGCTCGAGATAGTTATGCAGAGTCCTCAAGAGAGGGATTCAGAGGCTTAAGAGAGTGATGCAGAGGCTGAAGAGAGTGTTGCAGAGGCTCAAGAGAGGGATGAAGAGGCTGAAGAGAGTGGTGCAGAGGCTCAAGAGAGGGATGCAGAGCCTCAAGAGAGTGATGCAGAGGCTTAAGAGAGTGAGGCAGATGATCAAGAGAGGGATCCAGAGGCTTAAGAGAGTGATACAGAGGCTGAAGAGAGTGCTACAGAGGCTTAGGAGGGATGCAGAGGCTCAAGCGAGTGATGCAGAGGCTCACGAGAGTAATGCAGAGGCTTAAGATGGTGATGCAGAGGCTCAAGAGAGTGATGCAGAGGCTTGAGAGAGGGATGCAAGGGCTTAAAAGAGGGATGCAGAGGCTCAAGAGAAGGATGCAGAGGCCCAAGAGAGGGATGCAGAGGCTGAAGAGAGTGATGCAGACGTTCAAGAGAGTGATGCAGAGGCTTAAGAGAGGGATGCAGAGGCTCAAGAGAGGGATGCAGAGGCTCAAGAGAGTGATTCTGAGGCTTAAGAGAGTGATGCAGAGGCTTAAGAGAGTTTTGCAAAAGCTTAAAAGAGGGATGCAGAGGTTCAAGAGAAGGTTGCAGAGGCCCAAGAGAGGGATGCAGAGGCTCAAGAGAGGGATGCAGAGGCTCAAGTGAGGGATGCAGAGGCTTAAGAGAGTGATGCAAAGGCTCAAGAGAAGGATACAGAAGCTCATTAGAGGGATGGAAGAGTTCAAGAGAGGTATGCAGAGGTTGAAGAGAGTGATGCAGAGGATCAAGAGAGTGATGCAGAGGCTTAGGAGAGGGATGCGGAGGCTCAAGAGAGTAATGCAGAGGCTTAAAAGTGTGATGCAGAGGCTCAAGGCAGTGATGCAGAGGCTTTAGAGAGGGATGCAGGGGCTCAAGAGAGTGATGCAAAGGCTCAAGAGAGTGATTCAGAGGCTTAAGAGAGTGATTCAGAGGCTTAAGAGAGTGATGCAGAGGCTTAAGAGAGGGATGCAGAGGCTCAAGAGAGGGATGCAGAGGCTCAAGTGAGGGATGCAGAGGCACAAGAGAGGGATGCAGAGGCTCTTGAGAGTGATGCAGAGGCTCAAGAGAGGGATGCAGTGGCTTAAGAGAGTGATGCGAAGGCTCAATAGAAGGATGCAGAGGCTCATGAGAGGGATGCAGGAGTTCAAGAGAGGGATGCAGAGGCTCAAGAGAGTGATTCAGAGGATTACGTGAGTGATGCAGAGGCTTAAGAGAGTGATGCAGAGTCACAAGAGAGGGATGCAGAGTCTCTAGAGAGGGATGCATGGGCTCAAGAGAGGGATGCAGAGGCTCAAGTGAGGAATGCAGAGTCACAAGAGAGGGATGCAGAGGCTCTTGAGAGTGACGTAGAGGCTCAAGAGAGGGATGCAGAGGCTTAAGAGAGTGATGCAAAGGCTCAGGAGAGGGATGCAGAGGCTCATGAGAGGGATGCAAGATTTCAAGAGAGTGATGCAAAGGCTCAAGAAAGGGATGCAGAGGCTTAAGAAAGTGATGCAGAGGCTGAAAAGAGTGTTGCGGAGGCTTAAGAGAGGGATGCAGAGGCTCAAGAGAGAGATGCAGAGGCTTAAGAGAGGGATGCAGAGGCTCAAGAGAGGGATGTAGAGGCTCAATTGAGTGATGCAGAGGCTCAAGGGAGGGATGCAGAGGCTGAAGAGAGAGATGCAGAGACTCTGCATCTCTCTCTTGAGCCTTTGCATCACTTCCATGAGCCTCTGCATCCCTCTCTTGTGCCACTGCATCCCTCACTTGAGCCTCTGCATCCCTCTCTTGAGCCTCTGCATCCCTCTCTTGGGCCTCTGCATCCCTCTCTTGAGCCTCTGCATCCCTCTCTTAAGCCTCTGCATCACTCTCTTGAGCGTCTGCATCACTCTCTTGAACGTCTGCATCACTCTCTTCAGCCTCTGCATCACTCTCTTCAGCCTCTGCATCCTTTTTTGAGCCTCTGCATCACTTTCGTAAGCCTCTGCATCCCTTTATTGAGCCTTTGCATCTCTCTCTTGAACTCCTCAAGAGAGTGCTCAAGAGTATGATGCAGAGGCTCTAGAGAGTGATGCAGAGAATCAAGGGAGGGATGCAGAGGCTTAAGCGAGTGATGCAAAGGCTCAGGAGAGGGATGCAGAGGCTCATGAGAGGGATGCAGGATTTCAAGAGAGTGATGCAGAGGATCAAGAGAGTGATGCAGAGGCTTGCGAGAGTGATGCAGAGAATCAAGGGAGTGATGCAGAGGCTCGAGATAGTTATGCAGAGTCCTCAAGAGAGGGATTCAGAGGCTTAAGAGAGTGATGCAGAGGCTGAAGAGAGTGTTGCAGAGGCTCAAGAGAGGGATGAAGAGGCTGAAGAGAGTGGTGCAGAGGCTCAAGAGAGGGATGCAGAGCCTCAAGAGAGTGATGCAGAGGCTTAAGAGAGTGAGGCAGATGATCAAGAGAGGGATCCAGAGGCTTAAGAGAGTGATACAGAGGCTGAAGAGAGTGCTACAGAGGCTTAGGAGGGATGCAGAGGCTCAAGCGAGTGATGCAGAGGCTCACGAGAGTAATGCAGAGGCTTAAGATGGTGATGCAGAGGCTCAAGAGAGTGATGCAGAGGCTTGAGAGAGGGATGCAAGGGCTTAAAAGAGGGATGCAGAGGCTCAAGAGAAGGATGCAGAGGCCCAAGAGAGGGATGCAGAGGCTGAAGAGAGTGATGCAGACGTTCAAGAGAGTGATGCAGAGGCTTAAGAGAGGGATGCAGAGGCTCAAGAGAGGGATGCAGAGGCTCAAGAGAGTGATTCTGAGGCTTAAGAGAGTGATGCAGAGGCTTAAGAGAGTTTTGCAAAAGCTTAAAAGAGGGATGCAGAGGTTCAAGAGAAGGTTGCAGAGGCCCAAGAGAGGGATGCAGAGGCTCAAGAGAGGGATGCAGAGGCTCAAGTGAGGGATGCAGAGGCTTAAGAGAGTGATGCAAAGGCTCAAGAGAAGGATACAGAAGCTCATTAGAGGGATGGAAGAGTTCAAGAGAGGTATGCAGAGGTTGAAGAGAGTGATGCAGAGGATCAAGAGAGTGATGCAGAGGCTTAGGAGAGGGATGCGGAGGCTCAAGAGAGTAATGCAGAGGCTTAAAAGTGTGATGCAGAGGCTCAAGGCAGTGATGCAGAGGCTTTAGAGAGGGATGCAGGGGCTCAAGAGAGTGATGCAAAGGCTCAAGAGAGTGATTCAGAGGCTTAAGAGAGTGATTCAGAGGCTTAAGAGAGTGATGCAGAGGCTTAAGAGAGGGATGCAGAGGCTCAAGAGAGGGATGCAGAGGCTCAAGTGAGGGATGCAGAGGCACAAGAGAGGGATGCAGAGGCTCTTGAGAGTGATGCAGAGGCTCAAGAGAGGGATGCAGTGGCTTAAGAGAGTGATGCGAAGGCTCAATAGAAGGATGCAGAGGCTCATGAGAGGGATGCAGGAGTTCAAGAGAGGGATGCAGAGGCTCAAGAGAGTGATTCAGAGGATTACGTGAGTGATGCAGAGGCTTAAGAGAGTGATGCAGAGTCACAAGAGAGGGATGCAGAGTCTCTAGAGAGGGATGCATGGGCTCAAGAGAGGGATGCAGAGGCTCAAGTGAGGAATGCAGAGTCACAAGAGAGGGATGCAGAGGCTCTTGAGAGTGACGTAGAGGCTCAAGAGAGGGATGCAGAGGCTTAAGAGAGTGATGCAAAGGCTCAGGAGAGGGATGCAGAGGCTCATGAGAGGGATGCAAGATTTCAAGAGAGTGATGCAAAGGCTCAAGAAAGGGATGCAGAGGCTTAAGAAAGTGATGCAGAGGCTGAAAAGAGTGTTGCGGAGGCTTAAGAGAGGGATGCAGAGGCTCAAGAGAGAGATGCAGAGGCTTAAGAGAGGGATGCAGAGGCTCAAGAGAGGGATGTAGAGGCTCAATTGAGTGATGCAGAGGCTCAAGGGAGGGATGCAGAGGCTGAAGAGAGAGATGCAGAGACTCTGCATCTCTCTCTTGAGCCTTTGCATCACTTCCATGAGCCTCTGCATCCCTCTCTTGTGCCACTGCATCCCTCACTTGAGCCTCTGCATCCCTCTCTTGAGCCTCTGCATCCCTCTCTTGGGCCTCTGCATCCCTCTCTTGAGCCTCTGCATCCCTCTCTTAAGCCTCTGCATCACTCTCTTGAGCGTCTGCATCACTCTCTTGAACGTCTGCATCACTCTCTTCAGCCTCTGCATCACTCTCTTGAGCCTCTGCATCCTTTTTTGAGCCTCTGCATCACTTTCGTAAGCCTCTGCATCCCTTTATTGAGCCTTTGCATCTCTCTCTTGAACTCCTCAAGAGAGTGCTCAAGAGTATGATGCAGAGGCTCTAGAGAGTGATGCAGAGAATCAAGGGAGGGATGCAGAGGCTTAAGCGAGTGATGCAAAGGCTCAGGAGAGGGATGCAGAGGCTCATGAGAGGGATGCAGGATTTCAAGAGAGTGATGCAGAGGATCAAGAGAGTGATGCAGAGGCTTGCGAGAGTGATGCAGAGAATCAAGGGAGTGATGCAGAGGCTCGAGATAGTTATGCAGAGGCCTCAAGAGAGGGATTCAGAGGCTTAAGAGAGTGATGCAGAGGCTGAAGAGAGTGTTGCAGAGGCTCAAGAGAGGGATGAAGAGGCTGAAGAGAGTGGTGCAGAGGCTCAAGAGAGGGATGCAGAGGCTCAAGAGAGTGATGCAGAGGCTTAAGAGAGTGAGGCAGATGATCAAGAGAGGGATCCAGAGGCTTAAGAGAGTGATACAGAGGCTGAAGAGAGTGCTACAGAGGCTTAGGAGGGATGCAGAGGCTCAAGCGAGTGATGCAGAGGCTCACGAGAGTAATGCAGAGGCTTAAGATGGTGATGCAGAGGCTCAAGAGAGTGATGCAGATTCTTGAGAGAGGGATGCAAGGGCTTAAAAGAGGGATGCAGAGGCTCAAGAGAAGGATGCAGAGGCCCAAGAGAGGGATGCAGAGGCTGAAGAGTGATGCAGACGTTCAAGAGAGTGATGCAGAGGCTTACGAGAGGGATGCAGAGGCTCAAGAGAGGGATGCAGAGGCTCAAGAGAGTGATTCTGAGGCTTAAGAGAGTGATGCAGAGGCTTAAGAGAGTATTGCAAAGGCTTAAAAGAGGGATGCAGAGGCTCAAGAGAAGGTTGCAGAGGCCCAAGAGAGGGATGCAGAGGCTCAAGAGAGGGATGCAGAGGCTCAAGTGAGGGATGCAGAGGCTTAAGAGAGTGATGCAAAGGCTCAAGAGAAGGATACAGAAGCTCATTAGAGGGATGGAAGAGTTCAAGAGAGGTATGCAGAGGTTGAAGAGAGTGATGCAGAGGATCAAGAGAGTGATGCAGAGGCTTAGGAGAGGGATGCGGAGGCTCAAGAGAGTAATGCAGAGGCTTAAGAGTGTGATGCAGAGGCTCAAGGCAGTGATGCTGAGGCTTTAGAGAGGGATGCAGGGGCTCAAGAGAGTGATGCAAAGGCTCAAGAGAGTGATTCAGAGGCTTAAGAGAGTGATTCAGAGGCTTAAGAGAGTGATGCAGAGGCTTAAGAGAGGGATGCAGAGGCTCGAGAGAGGGATGCAGAGGCTCAAGTGAGGGATGCAGAGGCACAAGAGAGGGATGCAGAGGCTCTTGAGAGTGATGCAGAGGCTCAAGAGAGGGATGCAGTGGCTTAAGAGAGTGATGCGAAGGCTCAATAGAAGGATGCAGAGGCTCATGAGAGGGATGCAGGAGTTCAAGAGAGGGATGCAGAGGCTCAAGAGAGTGATTCAGAGGATTACGTGAGTGATGCAGAGGCTTAAGAGAGTGATGCAGAGTCACAAGAGAGGGATGCAGAGTCTCTAGAGAGGGATGCATGGGCTCAAGAGAGGGATGCAGAGGCTCAAGTGAGGAATGCAGAGTCACAAGAGAGGGATGCAGAGGCTCTTGAGAGTGACGTAGAGGCTCAAGAGAGGGATGCAGAGGCTTAAGAGAGTGATGCAAAGGCTCAGGAGAGGGATGCAGAGGCTCATGAGAGGGATGCAAGATTTCAAGAGAGTGATGCAAAGACTCAAGAAAGGGATGCAGAGGCTTAAGAAAGTGATGCAGAGGCTGAAAAGAGTGTTGCGGAGGCTTAAGAGAGGGATGCAGAGGCTCAAGAGAGAGATGCAGAGGCTGAAGAGAGTGTTGCAGAGGCATAAGAGCGGGATGCAGAGGCTCAAGGGAGGGATGTAAAAGATTAAGAGAGGGATGCAAAGGCTCATGAGAGTGATGCAAAGGCTCAAGAGAGTGATGCAGAGGCTTAAGAGAGGGATGCAGAGGCTCAAGAGAGGGATGTAGAGGCTCAATAGAGTGATGCAGAGGCTCAAGAGAGGGATGCAGAGGCTGAAGAGAGAGATGCAGAGACTCTGCATCCCTCTCTTGAGCCTTTGCATCACTTCCATGAGCCTCTGCATCCCTCTCTTGTGCCACTGCATCCCTCACTTCAGCCTCTGCATCCCTCTCTTGAGCCTCTGCATCCCTCTCTTGGGCCTCTGCATCCCTCTCTTGAGCCTCTGCATCCCTCTCTTAAGCCTCTGCATCACTCTCTTGAGCGTCTGCATCACTCTCTTGAACGTCTGCATCACTCTCTTCAGCCTCTGCATCACTCTCTTGAGCCTCTGCATCCTTTTTTGAGCCTCTGCATCACTTTCGTAAGCCTCTGCATCCCTTTCTTGAGCCTTTGCATCTCTCTCTTGAACTCCTCAAGAGAGTGCTCAAGAGTATGATGCAAAGGCTCTAGAGAGTGATGCAGAGAATCAAGGGAGGGATGCAGAGGCTTAAGCGAGTGATGCAGAGGCTCAAGAGAGGGATGCAGGGGCTCAGGAGAGTGTTACGGAGGCTCAAGAGAGTGATTCAGAGGCTTAAGAGAGTGATGCAGAGGCTTAAGAGAGTATTGCAAAGGCTTAAAAGAGTAATGCAGAGGCTCAAGAGAAGGTTGCAGAGGCCCAAGAGAGGGATGCAGAGGCTCAAGAGAGGGATGCAGAGGCTCAAGTGAGGGATGCAGAGGCTTACGAGAGTGATGCAAAGGCTCAAGAGAAGGATGCAGAAGCTCAATAGAGGGATGGAAGAGTTCAAGAGAGGTATGCAGAGGTTGAAGAGAGTGATGCAGAGGATCAAGAGAGTGATGCAGAGGCTTAGGAGAGGGATGCAGAGGCTCAAGAGAGTAATGCAGAGGCTTAAGAGTGTGATGCAGAGGCTCAAGGCAGTGATGCAGAGGCTTTAGAGAGGGATGCAGGGGCTCAAGAGAGTGATGCAAAGGCTCAAGAGAGTGATTCAGAGGCTTAAGAGAGTGATTCAGAGGCTTAAGAGAGTGATGCAGAGGCTTAAGAGAGGGATGCAGAGGCTCGAGAGAGGGATGCAGAGGCTCAAGTGAGGGATGCAGAGGCACAAGAGAGGGATGCAGAGGCTCTTGAGAGTGATGCAGAGGCTCAAGAGAGGGATGCAGTGGCTTAAGAGAGTGATGCGAAGGCTCAATAGAAGGATGCAGAGGCTCATGAGAGGGATGCAGGAGTTCAAGAGAGGGATGCAGAGGCTCAAGAGAGTGATTCAGAGGATAACGTGAGTGATGCAGAGGCTTAAGAGAGTGATGCAGAGTCACAAGAGAGGGGTGCAGAGTCTCTAGAGAGGGATGCATGGGCTCAAGAGAGGGATGCAGAGGCTCAAGTGAGGAATGCAGAGTCTCAAGAGAGGGATGCAGAGGCTCTTGAGAGTGACGTAGAGGCTCAAGAGAGGGATGCAGAGGCTTAAGAGAGTGATGCAAAGGCTCAGGAGAAGGATGCAGAGGCTCATGAGAGGGATGCAAGATTTCAAGAGAGTGATGCAAAGGCTCAAGAAAGGGATGCAGAGGCTTAAGAAAGTGATGCAGAGGCTAAAAAGAGTGTTGCGGAGGCTGAAGAGAGTGTTGCAGAGGCATAATAGAGGGATGCAGAGGCTCAAGGGAGGGATGTAAAGGATTTAGAGAGGGATGCAGAGGCTCATGCGAGTGATGCAAAGGCTCAAGAGAGTGATGCAGAGGCTTAAGAGAGGGATGCAGAGGCTCAAGAGAGGGATGTAGAGGCTCAATAGAGTGATGCAGAGGCTCAAGAGAGGGATGCAGAGGCTGAAGAGAGAGATGCAGAGGCTCTGCATCCCTCTCTTGAGCCTTTGCATCACTTCCATGAGCCTCTGCATCCCTCTCTTGTGCCACTGCATCCCTCACTTGAGCCTCTGCATCCCTCTCTTGAGCCTCTGCATCCCTCTCTTGGGCCTCTGCATCCCTCTCTTGAGCCTCTGCATCCCTCTCTTAAGCCTCTGCATCACTCTCTTGAGCGTCTGCATCACTCTCTTGAACGTCTGCATCACTCTCTTCAGCCTCTGCATCACTCTCTTCAGCCTCTGCATCCTTTTTTGAGCCTCTGCATCACTTTCGTAAGCCTCTGCATCCCTTTCTTGAGCCTTTGCACCTCTCTCTTGAACTCCTCAAGAGAGTGCTCAAGAGTATGATGCAGAGGCTCTAGAGATTGATGCAGAGGCTCAAGAGAGGGATGCAGGGGCTCAGGAGAGTGATACTGAGGCTCAAGAGAGTGATTCAGAGGCTTACGAGAGTGATGCAGAGGCTAATGAGAGTGATGCAGAGGATCAAGAGAGTGATGCAGAGACTCGAGAGAGTTGTGTAGAGGCCTCAAGAGAGGAATTCAGAGGCTTAAGAGAGTGATGCAGAGGCTGAAGAGAGTGTTGCAGAGGCTCAAGAGAGGGATGCAGAGAATCAAGAGAGAGATGCAGAGGTTTAAGAGAATGATGCAGAGGCTCAAGAGTGTGATACAGAGCCTCAAGAGAGTGATAGAGAGGCTCGAGAGAGTGATGCAGAGGCTCAAGAGAGTGATGCAGACGATCATGAGAGTGATGCAGAGGATCAAGAGAGTAATTCAGAGGATTACGTGAGTGATGCAGAGGCTTAAGAGTGGGATGCAGAGGCTCAAGAGAGTGATTCAGAGGCTTACGAGAGTGATGCAGAGAATCAAGAGAGTGATGCAGAGACTCGAGAGAGTTGTGCAGAGGCCTCAAGAGAGGGATTCAGAGGCTAAAGAGAGTGATGCAGAGGCTGAAGAGAGTGTTGCAGAGGCTCACGAGAGGGATGAAGAGGCTGAAGAGAGTGATGCAGAGGCTCAAGAGAGGAATGCAGAGGCTCAAGAGAGTGATGCAAAGGCTTAAGAGAGGGATGCAGAGGCTCAAGAGAGTGATGCAGAGGCTTGAGAGAGGGATGCAGGGGCTCAAGAGAGTGATGCAAAGGCTCAAGAGGGATGCAGAGGCTTTAGAGAGTGATGCAAAGGCTCAGGAGAGGGATGCAGAGGCTCATGAGAGGGATGCAGGATTTCAAGAGTGATGCAAAGGCTCAAGAAAGGGGTGCAGAGGATTAAGAAAGTGATGCAGAGGCTGAAAAGTGTGTTGCAGAGGCTTAAGAGAGGGATGCAGAGGATCAAGGGAGTGATGCAGTGGCTCGAGAGACTTATGCAGAGGCCTCAAGAGAGGGATTCAGAGGCTTAAGAGAGTGATGCAGAGGCTGAAGAGAGTGTTGCAGAGGCTCAGGAGAGGGATGAAGAGGCTGAAGAGAGTGGTGCAGAGGCTCAAGAGAGGGATGCAGAGGCTCAAGAGAGTGATGCAGAGGCTTAAGAGAGTGAGGCAGATGATCAAGAGAGGGATCCAGAGGCTTAAGAGAGTGATACAGAGGCTGAAGAGAGTGCTACAGAGGCTTAGGAGGGATGCAGAGGCTCAAGCGAGTGATGCAGAGGCTCACGAGAGTAATGCAAAGGCTTAAGATGGTGATGCAGAGGCTCAAGAGAGTGATGCAGAGGCTTGAGAGAGGGATGCAAGGGCTTAAAAGAGGGATGCAGAGGCTCAAGAAAAGGATGCAGAGGCCCAAGAGAGGGATGCAGAGGCTGAAGAGAGTGATGCAGACGTTCAAGAGAGTGATGCAGAGGCTTAAGAGAGGGATGCAGAGGCTCAAGAGAGGGATGCAGAGGCTCAAGAGAGTGATTCTGAGGCTTAAGAGAGTGATGCAGAGGCTTAAGAGAGTAATGCAATGGCTTAAAAGAGGGATGCAGAGGCTCATGAGAAGGTTGCAGAGGCCCAAGAGAGGGATGCAGAGGCTCAAGAGAGGGATGCAGAGGCTCAAGTGAGGGATGCAGAGGCTTAAGAGAGTGATGCAAAGGCTCAAGAGAAGGATGCAGAAGATCATTAGAGGGATGGAAGAGTTCAAGAGAGGTATGCAGAGGTTGAAGAGAGTGATGCAGAGGATTAAGAGAGTGATGCAGAGGCTTAGGAGAGGGATGCAGAGGCTCAAGAGAGTAATGCAGAGGCTTAAGAGTGTGATGCAGAGGCTCAAGGCAGTGATGCAGAGGCTTTAGAGAGGGATGCAGGGGCTCAAGAGAGTGATGCAAAGGCTCAAAAGAGTGATTCAGAGGCTTAAGAGAGTGATTCAGAGGCTTAAGAGAGTGATGCAGAGGCTTAAGAGGGGGATGCAGAGGCTCGAGAGAGGGATGCAGAGGCTCAAGTGAGGGATGCAGAGGCACAAGAGAGGGATGCAGAGGCTCTTGAGAGTGATGCAGAGGCTCAAGAGAGGGATGCAGTGGCTTAAGAGAGTGATGCGAAGGCTCAATAGAAGGATGCAGAGGCTCATGAGAGGGATGCAGGAGTTCAAGAGAGAGATGCAGAGGCTCAAGAGAGTGATTCAGAGGATTAGTTGAGTGATGCAGAGGCTTAAGAGAGTGATGCAGAGTCACAAGAGAGGGATGCAAAGGCTCTTGAGAGTGACGTAGAGGCTCAAGAGAGGGATGCAGAGGCTTAAGAGAGTGATGCAAAGGCTCAGGAGAGGGATGCAGAGGCTCATGAGAGGGATGCAGGATTTCAAGAGAGTGATGCAAAGGCTCAAGAAAGGGATGCAGAGGCTTAAGAAAGTGATGCAGAGGTTGAAAAGAGTGTTGCGGAGGCTTAAGAGAGGGATGCAGAGGCTCAAGAGAGAGATGCAGAGGCTTAAGAGAGTGATGTAGTATCACGATATGTGATTTGGCCTTCATATCTCAGAATGTCGCATAATATTGCATTTTAAGCAAGTTTTCTTGCATTTTGTTTCGTACGAAAAATCATCGAATTTAGCAATATTTTGACGTTTATCATCCCCATTTTCCTCTATGTGATTTAAACAAAATATCATCGAATTAGGCAATATTTTGCCGTTTTCCACGTTTTCGTGAATTTTCAGTTTATTGTTATTAATTCATTAAATATACGATAAAAATGATGCAAACACATAATTGATTAGAAATTAACCTTAAATACTTCATTTTCAATCAACCATTTGTTTCTCGTTAAAATACTGTGTAGGATATTGAAAAGGTGAGAAGTTCAGTTTTTATTGCATATATCGACGTTTCAGCCTGATTAGAACGGTTTTACGTGTACATCTTCCATCGGTAATATAAACGTAAAATCAGGAATATTTTAGTTAAGTCTAATGAAAACACATTGGTTTTATCATTTTTATTGGAAACAACATCATATGTCTTCAACATCATATGAAAAGACATATGTCATATGTCTTTTCTTGGATCTAAATAATACGAAACCTCGCTCTATGATTTGAAGTTAAAATCCTCAAATATGGTAAAATAGTGACTTTTTTCACGTTTTTCATGTAGTTTGATATTACGTAAATATATTCATATTTACCAATATTTCGATACAATTTCATGTAGTATCACGATATGTGATTTAGCTTTCAAATCTCAGAATTTCGCATAATATTGCATTTTAAGCAAGTTTTCTTGCATTTTGTTTCGTACGAAAAATCATCGAATTTAGCAATATTTTGACGTTGATCATCCCCTTTTCCTTTATGTGATTTAAACAAAATATCATCGAATTAGACAATATTTTGCCGTTTTTCCACGTTTTTGTGAATTTTCAGTCTATGGGTATTAGTTCATTATATATACGATAAAAATGATGCAAACACATAATTGATTAGATAATAACCTTAAATACTTCATTTTCAATCATCTTTTTGTTTCTCGTTAAAATACTGAGTAAGATATTGAAAAGGGGAGAAGTTCGGTTTTTATTGCATATATCGACGTTTCAGCCGGATTAGAGCGGTTTTACGTGTACATCTTCCATCGGTAATATAAACGGAAAATCAGGAACATTTTAGTTAATTCTAATCAAAACACAATGATTTTTATCATTTGTATTGGAAACAACATTGTCATATGTCATTTCTTGGATCTAAATAATACGAAACCTCGCTCTATGATTTGAAGTTAAAATCCTCAAATATGGTAAAATAGTGACTTATTAACGTTAATCATGTAGTTTGATATTACGAAAATATATTCATTTTTACCAATATTTCGATACTATTTCATGTAGTATCACGATATCTGATTAGGCCTTCAAATCTCAGAATGTCGCGTAATATTGCATTTTAAGCAAGTTTTCTTGCATTTTGTTTCGTACGAAAAATCATCGAATTTAGCAATATTTTGACGTTTATCTTCCCCTTTTTCTTTATGTGATTTAAACAAAATATAACCGAATTAAGCAATATTTTGCCATTTTTCCACGTTTTTTGTGAATTTTCAGTTTATTGATATTAATTCATTAAATATTCGATAAAAATGATGCAAACACATAATTGATTAGAAATTAACCTTAAATACTTCATTTTCAATCAACCATTTGTTTCTCGTTGAAATACTGTGTTGGATATTGAAAAGGTGAGAAGTTCGGTTTTTATTGCATGTATCAACGTTTCAGCCGGATTAGAACGGTTTTACGTGTACATCTTCCATCGGTAATATAGACGGAAAATCAGGAACATTTTAGTTAATTCTAATGAAAACACATTGGTTTTATCATTTGTATTGGAAACAACATCATATGAAAAGACATATGTCATGTCTTTTCTTGGATCTAAATAATACGAAACCTCGCTCTATGATTTGAAGGTAAAATCCGCAAATATGGTAAAATAGTGACTTTTTTCACGTTTTTCATGTAGTTTGATATTACGTAAATATATTCATTTTTACCAATATTTCGATACTATTTCATGTAGTATCACGATATGTGATTTAGCTTTCAAATCTCAGAATTTCGCATAATATTGCATTTTAAGCAAGTTTTCTTGCATTTTGTTTCGTACGAAAAATCATCGAATTTAGCAATATTTTGACGTTTATCATCCCCTTTTCCTTTATGTGATTTAAACAAAATATCATCGAATTAGGCAATATTTTGCCGTTTTTCCACGTTTTTGTGAATTTTCAGTCTATGGGTATTAATTCATTATAAATACGATAAAAATGATGCAAACACATAATTGATTAGATAATAACGTTAAATACTTTATTTTCAATCATCTATTTGTTTCTCGTTAAAATACTGAGTAAGATATTGAAAAGGGAATAAGTTCGGTTTTTATTGCATATATCGACGTTTCAGCCGGATTAGAGCGGTTTTATGTGTACATCTTTCATCGTTAATATTAACGGAAAATCAACAACATTTTAGTTAATTCTAATGAAAACACATTGTTTTTTATCATTTGTATTGGAAACAACATTGTCATATGTCTTTTCTGGGATCTAAATAATACGAAACCTCGCTCTATGATTTGAAGTTAAAATCCTCAAATATGGTAAAATAGTGACTTTTTTCACGTTTTTCATGTAGTTTGATATTACGTAAATATATTCATTTTTACCAATATTTCGATACTATTTCATGTAGTATCACGATATGTGATTTGGCCTTCAAATCTCAGAATGTCGCATAATATTGCATTTTAAGCAGGTTTTCTTGCATTTTGTTTCGTACGAAAAATCATCGAATTTAACAATATTTTGACGTTTATCATCATCTTTTCCTCTATGTGATTTAAACAAAATATCATCGAATTAGGCAATATTTTGCCGTTTTCCACGTTTTTGTGAATTTTCAGTTTATGGGTATTAATTCATTATATATACGATAAAAATGATGCAAACACATAATTGATTTGATAATAACCTTAAATACTTCATTTTCAATCAACTATTTTTTTCTCGTTAAAATACTGAGTAAGATATTGAAAAGGGGAGAAGTTCTGTTTTTATTGCATATTTCGACGTTTCAGCCGGAATTGAGCGGTTTTCGTGTACATCTTCCATCGGTAATATAAACGAAAAATCATGAACATTTTAGTTAATTCTAATTAAAACATATTGATTTTTATCATTTGTATTGGGAACAACATTGTCATATGTCTTTTCTTGGATCTAAATAATACGAAACTTCGCTCTATGATTTGAAATTAAAATCCTCAAATATGGTAAAATAGTGACTTTTTCACGGTAATCATGTAGTTTGATATTACGTAAATATATTCATTTTTACCAATATTTCGATACTATTTCATGTAGTTTCACGATATGTGATTATGCCTTCAAATCTCAGAATGTCGCATAATATTGCATTTTAAGCAAGTTGTCTTGCATTTTGTTTCGTACGAAAAATCATCGTATTTAGCAATATTTTGACGTTTATCATCCCCTTTTCCTTTATGTGATTTAAACAAAATATTACCGAATTAAGCAATATTTTGGCATTTTTCCACGTTTTTGTGAATTTTCAGTTTATTGTTATTAATTCATTTAATATACGATAAAATGATGCAAACACATAATTGATTAGAAATTAACCTTAAATAATTCATTTTCAATCAACCATTTGTTTCTCGTTAAAATACTGTGTAGGATATTGAAAAGGTGAGAAGTTCAGTTTTTATTGCATATATCGACGTTTCAGCCGGATTAGAACGGTTTTACGTGTACATCTTCCATCGGTAATATAAACGGAAAATCAGGAATATTTTAGTTAATTCTAATGAAAACACATTGGTTTTATCATTTGTATTGGAAAAAACATCATATGTCTTCAACATCATATGAAAAGACATATGTCATATGTCTTTTCTTGGATCTAAATAATACGAAACCTCGCTCTATGATTTGAAGTTAAAATCCTCAAATATGGTAAAATAGTGACTTTTTTCACGTTTTTCATGTAGTTTGATATTACGTAAATATATTCATTTTTACCAATATTTCGATACTATTTCATGTAGTATAACGATAAGTGATTTAGCTTTCAAATCTCAGAATTTCGCATAATATTGCATTTTAAGCAAGTTTTTTTGCATTTTGTTTCGTACGAAAAATCATCGAATTTAGCAATATTTTGACGTTTATCATCCCCTTTTCCTTTATGTGATTTAAACAAAATATCATCGAATTAGGCAATATTTTGCCGTTTTTCCACGTTTTTGTGAATTTTCAGTCTATGGGTATTAATTCATTATATATACGATAAAAATGATGCAAACACATAATTGATTAGCTAATAACCTTAAATACTTTATTTTCAATCATCTATTTGTTTCTCGTTAAAATACTGAGTAATATATTGAAAAGGGGAGAAGTTCGGTTTTTATTGCATATATCGACGTTTCAGCCGGATTAGAGCGGTTTTCGTGTACATCTTCCATCGGTAATATAAACGGAAAATCATGAACATTTTAGTTAATTCTAATGAAAACACATTGGTTTTATCATTTGTATTGGAAACAACATTGTCATATGTCTTTTCTTGGATCTAAATAATACGAAACCTCGCTCTATGATTTGAAGTTAAAATCCTCAAATATGGTAAAATAGTGACCTATTAACGTTAATCATGTAGTTTGATATTACGAAAATATATTAATTTTTACCAATATTTCGATACTATTTCATGCAGTATCACGATATGTGATTTAGCTTTCAAATCTCAGAATTTCGCATAATATTGCATTTTAAGCAAGTTTTCTTGCATTTTGTTTCGTACGAAAAATCATCGAATTTAGCAATATTTTGACGTTTATCATCCCCTTTTCCTTTATGTGATTTAAACAAAATATCATCGAATTAGGCAATATTTTGCCGTTTTTCCACGTTTTTGTGAATTTTCAGTCTATGGGTATTAATTCATTATAAATACGATAAAAATGATGCAAACACATAATTGATTAAATAATAACGTTAAATACTTTATTTTCAATCATCTATTTGTTTCTCGTTAAAATACTGAGTAAGATATTGAAAAGGGAATAAGTTCGGTTTTTATTGCATATATCGACGTTTCAGCCGGATTAGAGCGGTTTTATGTGTACATCTTTCATCGTTAATATTAACGGAAAATCAACAACATTTTAGTTAATTCTAATGAAAACACATTGTTTTTTATCATTTGTATTGGAAACAACATTGTCATATGTCTTTTCTGGGATCTAAATAATACGAAACCTCGCTCTATGATTTGAAGTTAAAATCCTCAAATATGGTAAAATAGTGACTTTTTTCACGTTTTTCATGTAGTTTGATATTACGTAAATATATTCATTTTTACCAATATTTCGATACTATTTCATGTAGTATCACGATATGTGATTTGGCCTTCAAATCTCAGAATGTCGCATAATATTGCATTTTAAGCAGGTTTTCTTGCATTTTGTTTCGTACGAAAAATCATCGAATTTAACAATATTTTGACGTTTATCATCATCTTTTCCTCTATGTGATTTAAACAAAATATCATCGAATTAGGCAATATTTTGCCGTTTTCCACGTTTTTGTGAATTTTCAGTTTATGGGTATTAATTCATTATATATACGATAAAAATGATGCAAACACATAATTGATTTGATAATAACCTTAAATACTTCATTTTCAATCAACTATTTTTTTCTCGTTAAAATACTGAGTAAGATATTGAAAAGGGGAGAAGTTCTGTTTTTATTGCATATTTCGACGTTTCAGCCGGAATTGAGCGGTTTTCGTGTACATCTTCCATCGGTAATATAAACGAAAAATCATGAACATTTTAGTTAATTCTAATTAAAACATATTGATTTTTATCATTTGTATTGGAAACAACATTGTCATATGTCTTTTCTTGGATCTAAATAATACGAAACTTCGCTCTATGATTTGAAATTAAAATCCTCAAATATGGTAAAATAGTGACTTTTTCACGGTAATCATGTAGTTTGATATTACGTAAATATATTCATTTTTACCAATATTTCGATATTATTTCATGTAGTTTCACGATATGTGATTATGCCTTCAAATCTCAGAATGTCGCATAATATTGCATTTTAAGCAAGTTGTCTTGCATTTTGTTTCGTACGAAAAATCATCGTATTTAGCAATATTTTGACGTTTATCATCCCCTTTTCCTTTATGTGATTTAAACAAAATATTACCGAATTAAGCAATATTTGGCAATTTTTCCACGTTTTTGTGAATTTTCAGTTTATTGTTAATAATTCATTTAATATACGATAAAATGATGCAAACACATAATTGATTAGAAATTAACCTTAAATAATTCATTTTCAATCAACCATTTGTTTCTCGTTAAAATACTGTGTAGGATATTGAAAAGGTGAGAAGTTCAGTTTTTATTGCATATATCGACGTTTCAGCCGGATTAGAACGGTTTTACGTGTACATCTTCCATCGGTAATATAAACGGAAAATCAGGAATATTTTAGTTAATTCTAATGAAAACACATTGGTTTTATCATTTGTATTGGAAAAAACATCATATGTCTTCAACATCATATGAAAAGACATATGTCATATGTCTTTTCTTGGATCTAAATAATACGAAACCTCGCTCTATGATTTGAAGTTAAAATCCTCAAATATGGTAAAATAGTGACTTTTTTCACGTTTTTCATGTAGTTTGATATTACGTAAATATATTCATTTTTACCAATATTTCGATACTATTTCATGTAGTATAACGATAAGTGATTTAGCTTTCAAATCTCAGAATTTCGCATAATATTGCATTTTAAGCAAGTTTTTTTGCATTTTGTTTCGTACGAAAAATCATCGAATTTAGCAATATTTTGACGTTTATCATCCCCTTTTCCTTTATGTGATTTAAACAAAATATCATCGAATTAGGCAATATTTTGCCGTTTTTCCACGTTTTTGTGAATTTTCAGTCTATGGGTATTAATTCATTATATATACGATAAAAATGATGCAAACACATAATTGATTAGCTAATAACCTTAAATACTTTATTTTCAATCATCTATTTGTTTCTCGTTAAAATACTGAGTAATATATTGAAAAGGGGAGAAGTTCGGTTTTTATTGCATATATCGACGTTTCAGCCGGATTAGAGCGGTTTTCGTGTACATCTTCCATCGGTAATATAAACGGAAAATCATGAACATTTTAGTTAATTCTAATGAAAACACATTGGTTTTATCATCTGTATTGGAAACAACATTGTCATATGTCTTTTCTTGGATCTAAATAATACGAAACCTCGCTCTATGATTTGAAATTAAAATCCTCAAATATGGTAAAATAGTGACCTATTAACGTTAATCATGTAGTTTGATATTACGAAAATATATTCATTTTTACCAATATTTCGATACTGTTTCATGTAGTATCACGATATCTGATTTGGCCTTCAAATCTCAGAATGTCGCATAATATTGCATTTTAAGCAAGTTTTCTTGCATTTTGTTTCGTACGAAAAATCATCGAATTTAGCAATATTTTGACGTTTATCATCCCCCTTTTCCTCTATGTGATTTAAACAAAATATCATCGAATTAGGCAATATTTTGCCGTTTTTCACGTTTTTGTGAATTTTCAGTTTATGGGTATTAATTCATTATATTTACGATAAAAATGATGCAAACACATAATTGATTAGTTTATAACCTTAAATACTTCATTTTCAATCAACTATTTGTTTCTCGTTAAAATACTGAGTAAGATATTGAAAAGGGAAGAAGTTCTGTTTTTATTGCATATATCGACGTTTCAGCCGGAATAGAGCGGTTTTTGTGTACATCTTCCATCGGTAATATAAACGGAAAATCAGGAACATTTTAGTTAATTCTTATGAAAACACATTGAATTTTATCATTTGTATTGGAAACAACATTGTCATATGTCTTTTCTTGGATCTAAATAATACGAAACCTCGCTCTATGATTTGAAGTTAAAATCCTCAAATATGGTAAAATAGTGACTTTTTCACGTTAATCATGTAGTTTGATATTACGTAAATATATTCATTTTTACCAATATTTCGATACTATTTCATGTAGTATCACGATATGTGATTTGGCCTTCATATCTCAGAATGTCGCATAGTATTGCATTTTAAGCAAGTTTTCTTGCATTTTGTTTCGTACGAAAAATCATCGAATTTAGCAATATTTTGACGTTTATCATCCCCCTTTTCCTTTATGTGATTTAAACAAAATATCACCGAATTAAGCAATATTTTGCCATTTTTCCACGTTTTTGTGAATTTTCAGTTTATTGTTATTAATTCATTATATATAAGATAAAAATGATGCAAACACATAATTGATTAGAAATTAACCTTAAATACTTCATTTTCAATCAACCATTTGTTTCTCGTTAAAATACTGTGTAGGATATTGAAAAGGTGAGAAGTTCGGTTTTTATTGCATATATCGACGTTTCAGCCGGATTAGAACGGTTTTACATGTACATCTTCCATCGGTAATATAAACGGAAAATCAGGAACATTTTAGTTAATTCTAATGAAAACACGTTGGTTTTATCATTTGTATTGGAAACAACATCATATGTCTTCAAAATCATATGAAAAGACATATGTCATATGTCTTCTTGGATCTAAATAATACGAAACCTCGCTCTATGATTTGAAGTTAAAATCCTCAAATTTGGAAATATAGCATTTTTTTTTACGTTGTAGTGTGACTTTTCGTAAGTATATTCGTTTTACCAATATTTCGATAATACTTCATGTAGTATCACGATATGAGATTTGGCCTTCAAATCTCAAAATTTCGCAAATTTTGCATTTTTAGGCAAGTTTTCTTGCATTTTGTTTTGTAGTAAATATCATCGAATTTCGCAATATTTTGACGTTTATCATCCTTTTTTCCTTTATGTGATTTAAACAAAATATCATCGAATTAGGCAATATTTTGCCGTTTTCCACGTTTTTGTTAATTTTCAGTTTATTGTTATTAATTAATTATATATACGATTAAAATGATGCAAACACATAAATGATAAGAAAAAACCTTAAATACTTCATTTTCAATCAACTATTTGTTTCTCGTTAAAATACTGAGTAAGATATTGAAAAGGGGAGAAGTTCTCTTTTATTGTATATATCGACGTTTCAGCCGGATTAGTGCGGTTTTAGGTGTACATCTTCCATGGGTATTATAAACGGAAAATCAGAAACATTTTAGTTAATTCTAATGAAAACACATGGATTTTTATCATTTGTATTGGAAACAACAATCTTATATATCTTTTCTTGGATCTAAATAATACGAAACCTCGCTTTATGATTTGAAGTTAAAATACTTAAGTTTTGAAATATAGCATTTTTTTACGTTGTAGTGAGACTTTACGTAAGTGTATTCGTTTTACCAATATTTCGATACTACTTCATGTAGTATCTTGAGCCTCTACATCACTCTCTTGAGCCTCTGTATCACCCTCTTGAGCCTCTGCATCACTCTCTTAAGCCTCTGCATCCCTTTCTTGATCCTCTTCATCACTCTCTTGAGCCTCTGCATCATTCTCTTGAGCCTCTGCATCCCTCTCTCAAGCCTCTACATCATTCTCTTGAGCCTCTGCATTACTCTCTTGAGCCTCTGCATCACACTATTAAGCCTCTGCATCACTCTCTTAAGCCTCTGCATCTCTCGCTTCACCCTCTGCATCACTCTCTTTATCCTCTGCATCCCTCTCTGGAGCCTCAGCATCCCTCTTTTGAGCCTCTGCATCATTCTCTTGAGCCTCTGCATCCCTCCCTTAAGCCTCTGCATCACTCTCTTGAGCCTCTGCATCCCTTTCTCTAGCAACTGCATCACTCTCTTGAGCCTCTGCATCCCTCTCATAAGCCTCTGCATCCCTCTATTAAACCTTTGCATCACTCTCTTAAGCCTCTGCATCCCTCTCTTGAGCCTCTGCATCACTCTCAGGAGCCTCTGCATCACTCTCTTGAACCTCTGCATCCCTCTCTTGAACCCCTGCATCCCTCTCTTGAGCCCCTGCATCCCTCTCTTGAGCCCCTGCATCCCTCTCATGAGCCTCTGCATCCCTCTCTTCAGTCTCTGCATCCCTCTCATGAGCCTCTGTATCATTCTCCTAGGCTTCTGCATCACTCTTTTGAGCCTCTGCATCACTCTCTTGAGCCTCTACATCCCTCTCTTGAGCCTCTGCAGCACTCTCTTTAGCCTTGGCATCCATCTCATAAGCCTCTGCATCACTCTCTTGAGCCTCTGCATCACACTCTTGAGCATCTGCATCTCTCTCTTGAGCCTCTGCATCCCTCTCTTTAGCCTCTGCATCACTCTCTTGAGCCTCTGCATCACTCTATTTAGCCTCTGCATTATTCTCTTGAGTCTCTGCATCCCTCTCTTAAGCCTATGCAACACTCTCTTCAGCCTCTGCATCACTCTCTTAAGCCTCTGCATCACTCTCTTCGGCCTCTGAATCACCCTCTTAAGCCTCTGCTTCCCTCTCTTGATCATCTGCATCACTCTCTTGAACCTCTGCATCACTCTCATGATCTTCTGCATCACTCTCTTAAGTCTCTGCATCCCTCTCCTGATCCTCTGCATCACCCTCTTGAGCCTTTTGCATCATTCTCTTGAGCCTCTGCATCCCTCTCTTAAGCCTCTACATCATTCTCTTGAGCCTCTGCATTACTCTCTTGAGCCTCTGCATCACTCTCTTAAGCCTCTGCATCTCTCTCTTCCCCTCTCTGCGACACTCTCTTTAGCCTCTGCATCCCTTTCTGGAGCCTCAGCATCCCTCTCTTGAGCCTCTGCATCTCTCTTTTGAGCCTCTGCATCATTTTCTCAAGCCTCTGCATCCCTCTCTTAAGCCTCTGCATCACTCTCTTAAGCTTCTGCATCTCTTTCTTAAGCCTCTGCATCACTCTCTTGAGCCTCTGCATCCCTCTCATAAGCCTCTGCATCCCGATATTCAACCTTTGCATCACTCTCATAAGCCTCTGCATCCCTCTTTTGAGCCTCTGCATCACTCTCAAGAGCCTCTGCATCCCTCTCTTGAGCCTCTGCATCCTTCTTTTAAGCCTCTGAATCACTCTCTTCAGCCTCTGCATCACTCTCTTGAGCTTATGCATCACTCTCTTGAGTCTCTGCATCACTCTCCTAAGCCTCTGCATCCCTCTCTTGAGCCTCTGAATCCCTCTCTTGATCCTCTGCATCACTCTCTCGAGCCTCTGCATCACTCTCTTCATGCTCTGCATCCCTCACTTGAGCATCTGCATCACTCTCTTGGGCCCCTGCATCCATCTCTTGAGCCTCTGCATCACTCTTGAGCCTCTGCATCACCCTCTTAAGCCTCTGCATCCCTATTTTGAGCCTCTGCATCACTTTCTTAAGCCTCTGTATCACTCTCCTGAGCTTCCGCATCATTCTCTTGAGCCTCTGCATCACTCCCTTGAGCCTCTGCATCCCTCTCTTAAGCCTCTGCATTTCTCTCTTGAACCTCTGCATCACTCTCTTGAGCCTCTGCATCACTCTCTTGAGCTTCTGCATCCCTCACTTGAGCCTCTGCATCCCTCTCTTGAGCCTCTGCATCCCTCTCTTGGGCCTTTGCATACCTCTCTTACAGCCTCTGCATCACTCTCTTAAGCCTCTGCATCACTCGCGTAAACATCTAAATCACTCTCTTATGCCTCTGCATCACTCTCATAAACCTCTGTATCACTCTCCTGAGCTTCTGCATCACTCTCTTGAGCCTCTGCATCACTCCCTTGAGCCTCTGCATCACTCTCTTGAGCTTCTGCATCCCTCACTTGAGCCTCTGCATCCCTCTCTTGAAACTCTGCATCCCTCTCATGGGCCTTTGCATACCTCTCTTACAGCCTTTGCATCACTCTCTTAAGCCTCTGCATCACTCGCGTAAACCTCTGGATCACTCTCTTGAGCTTCTGCATTACTCTCTTGAGCCCCTGCATCCCTCTCTTGAGTCTCTGCATCACTCTATGGGCCTCTGCATCATTCTCTTGAGCCTCTGCATCCCTCTCTTGAGCTCCTGCATCCCTCGCATGAGCCTCTGCATCCCTCTCCTGAGCCTTTGCATCAGTCTCTTAAGCCTCTGCATCCCTTTCTTGAGCCCCTGCATCCCTCTCTTGAGCCTCTGCATCGCTCTCTTGAGCATCTGCATCCCTCTCTTAAGCCTTTGCATCACTCTCTTAAAATTCTGCATCACTCTCGAAAGCCTCTGCATCATTCTCGTGAGCCTCTGCATTCCTCTCATTAGCCTCTGCATCACTCTCTTTGGCCTCTGCATCCCTCTCCTGAGCCTGTGAATCATTCTCTTAGGCCTCTGCATCTATTGAGCCTCTGCATCACTCTTTTGAGCCTCTGCATCCCTCTCTGGATCCTCAGCATCCCTCGCTTAAGCCTCTACATCACTCTCATGATCCTCTGCATCACTCTCGTAAGCCTCTGCATCACTCTCCTGAGCCTCTACATCCCTCTCTTGAGCCTCTGCATCATCAAGGGAGTGATGCAGAGGCTTAAGAGAGGGATGCAGAGGCTCAAGAGAATGATGCAGAGGCTCAAGAGTGTGATGCAGAGGCTTACGAGAGATGATGCAGAGGATCATGAGAGTGATGCAGAGGCTTAAGAGAGGGATGCAGAGGCTCAAGAGAATGATGCAGAGGCTCAAGAGAGTGATGCAGAGGCTTACGAGAGTGATGCAGAGGATCATGAGAGTGATGTAGAGGCTTAAGCGAGGGATGCTGAGGATCCAGAGAGGGCTGCAGAGGCTCAAGAGAGTGATGCAGAGGCTCAATAGAGAAAGGCAGAGGCTTAAGAGAGTGATACAGAGGCTCAAGAGAATGATGTAGAGGCATAAGAGACGGATGCCGAGGCTCAAGAGAGGAATGCAGAAGCTCAAGAGAGTGATTCAGAGGCTTACGAGAGTTACGCAGAGGTTTAAGAGAGTGATGCAGAGGCTTAAGAGAGGGATGCAGAGGCTCAAGAGAGTGAAGCAGAGGCTCAAGAGAGGGATGCTGGGGCTCAAGAGAGGGATGCAGAGGCTCAAGTGAGGGATGCAGAGGCACAAGAGAGGGATGCAGAGGCTCTTGAGAGTGATGCAGAGGCTCAAGAGAGGGATGCAGAGGCATAAGCAAGTGATGCAAAGGCTCACGAGAGGGATGCAGAGGCTCATGAGAGGGATGCAAGAGTTCAAGAGAGAGACGCAGAGGCTCAAGAAAGGGATGCAGAGGCTTAAGAAACTGATTCAGAGGCTCAAAAGAGGGATGCAGAGGCTTAAGAGGGTGATGCAGAGGCTCAAGAAAGTGATGCAGAGGCTCAAGAGAGGGATGCAGGGGCTCAAGAGAGTGATGGAGAGGCTCAATGAAGTGATTCAGAGGTTTACGAGAGAGATGCAGAGGCTTAAGAGAATGATGCAGAGGCTTACGAGAGTGATGCAGAAGCTTAAGAGAGTGATGCAGAGGCTCAAGAGAGGGATGCAGAGGCTCAAGAGAGGGATGAATAGGCTGAAGAGAAGGATGCAGAGGCTCAAGAAAGGGATGCAGAGGCTAAAGTGAGCGATGCAGAGGCACAAGAGAAAGATGCAGAGGCACTTGAAAGTGATGCAGAGGTTCAAGAGAGGGATGCAGAAGCTTAAGTGAGTGATGCAAAGGCTCAAGAGAGGGATGGAGAGGCTCAAGAGAATGATGCAGAGGCTTAAGCGGGATATGCAGAGGCTCAAGCGAATGATGCAGAGGCTCAAGAGAGTGATGCAGAGGATCAAGAGAGTGATGCAGAGGCTTACGAGAGTGATGCAGAGGATCATGAGAGTGATGCAGAGACTTAAGAGAGGGATGCAGAGGCTCAAGAGAATGATGCAGAAGCTCAAGAGAGTGATGCAGAGGATCAAGAGAGTGATGCAGAGGCTGACGAGAGTGATGCAAAGGATCATGAGAGTGATGTAGAGGCTTAAGCGAGGGATACTGAGGATCCAGAGAGGGATGCAGACGCTCCCGATAGTGATGCAGAGGCTCAAGAGAGAAAGGCAGAGGCTTGAGAGAATGATGCAGAGGCTCAAGAGAATGATGTAGAGGCATAAGAGAGGGATGCAGGGGCTCAAGAGAATGATGCAGAGGCTGAAGAGAGTGATGCAGAGGCTCAAGAGAGGGATGCAGAGGCTCAAGAGAGTGATTCAGAGGCTTACGAGAGTGATGCAGAGGCGTAGGAGAGGGATGCAGAGGCTCAAGAGAGTGATGCAGAGGCTCAAGAGAGGGATGCAGGGGCTCAAGAGTGTGATGCATAGGCTCAAGTGAGGGATGCAGAGGAAAAGATAGGGATGCAGATGCTCTTGAGAGTGATGCAAAGTCTCAAGAGAGGGATGCAGAGGCTCATGAGAGGGATGCAGGAGTTCAAGAGAGAGACGCAGAGGCTCAAGAATGGGATGTAGAGGCTTAAGAAACTGATGCAAAGGATCAAAAGAGGGATGCAGTGGCTTAAGAAGGTGATGCAGAGGCTCAAGAAAGTGATGCAGAGGCTCAAGAAAGGGAAGCAGGGGCTCAAGATAGTGATGGAGAGGCTCAATGGAGTGATTCCAAGTTTTACGAGAGTGATGCAGAGGCTTACGAGAGTGATGCAGAGGCTTAAGAGAGTAATGCAGAGGCTGAAGAGAGGGATGAATAGGCTCAAGAGAGGGATGCAGAGGCTTAAGAGAGTGATGCAGAGGCTGAAGAGAATGATGCAGAGGCTTAAGAGAGGGATGAAGAGACTCAAGAGAGTGATGCAGAGGCTCAAGACAGGGGATGCAGAGGCTTAAGAGAAGGATGCAGAGAATCAAAAGAGTGATGCAGAGGCTGAAGCGAGGGATGCAGTGGCTCTTGAGAGCGATGCAAACGCTCAAGAGAGGGATGCAGAGGCTCATGAGAATGATGCAGAGGCTCAAGTAAGGGATGGAGGGGCTTAGGAGAATGATGCAGAGGCTCAAGAAAGGGATGCAGAGGCTCAAGAGAGTGATACAGAGGCTCAGGAGAGTGATGCATAAGCTTAAGAGAGTGATGCAGAGGCTTAGGAAGGGATGCAAAGGTTCAAGAGAGTGGTGCAGAGGCTCAAGAGAGGAATTCAGAGGCTTAAGAGAGTGATGAAGAGGCTGAATGGACTGCTGCAGAGGCTCAAGAGAGGGATGCAGAGGCTCAAGAGAGTGATGCAGAGACTCAAGAGAGTTATGCAGAGGCTCAGGAGAGTGATGCAGAGGCTTATGAGAGTGATGCAGAGTCTCAAGAGAGGGATGCAGAGGCTTAAGAGAGTGATGCAAAGGCTCAGGAGAGGGATGCAGAGACTCATGAGAGGGATGCAGGAGTTCAAGAGAGGGATGCCGAGGCTCAAGAAAGGGATGCAGAGGCTTAAGAAATTGATGTAGAGGCTCAAAATAGGGATGCAGATGTTTAAGAGGGTGATGCAGAGGCTCAAGAGAGTGATGGAGAGGCTCAAGAGAGGGATGCAGGGGCCCAAGAGAGTGATGCAGATGCTCAAGAGAGGTATGCAGAGGATGAAGAGAGTGATGCAGAGGCTCCTGAGAGTGATGCAGAGTCTCGAGAGAGTGATGCAGGGGCTCATGAGAGGGATTCAGAGGCTCAACCCAGCAAACAATTTTAGGTTGCCACAACATATCTGGAAAGTATTTGAAAGGATTGGAAACGTTTGTTTTATCGTATCAGATACGATATTGTGTGTGGACTTAAATAGGTTTCCAAAACTTATAACCAAGACCTATGTATCTAACACTAATTTGAGATGTTGTGGCAACTTTACACTCCTAACATGAGTCATTCATAATCCATTCATACACCAATATGAATCTCTTGTGAAAGGTTTGAGCCTTATCTGAACCCTTTTCACATCTTTGTGTTTAAAGTTAAATTTCTTGAAATTAAATTATATTATTTTATATTATATTATACTATTTTTATTATATTTTATTTTATAATGTATTATTATTTTTTCTTATATTTTTTTATATTATATTATTGTTTCCAATTTAAATATTAAAACCAATTTAAGGGTAAAAAAATCAAATAATTTATATTTCTTTTATTATTTACTAACAAATCAGCAAAAATACAAAAACATATGACCTATATAATTATATATAATATATATATAAATAATATATATATATAAATTTATATAATATATATTATATATATATATATATATATATATATATATATATATATATATATATTTATATATATATATATATATTTATATATAAATAATATATTTATATATAAATAATATATTTATATATAAATAATATATTTATATATAAATACTATATTTATATATAAATAATATATTTATATATAAATAATATATTTATATATAAATAATATATTTATATATAAATAACATATTTATATATAAATAATATATATATATATATATATAAATAATATACTCTCGGAGAAGAAAATAAAAAGTATTCAGAGGAGACCTTGTGGTTTCTCACTGAACACTAATATTATCTTCTCCTACCACCCCCATTCTTTTGTATGTACACATATATATTTACTTTATTTGAACTTTGTTACAAAAAAGGAGTTACATATAGGTTACAAAGATGGTTGTCATAGGTTGTCGAGTTCCTCCAGCTCCTCAGATGGCGGGCAGGAACCCTGGATGCAGTGCGCATTTCCCCTCTGTATCGCCACACTGAGGCGCTGGAAAAGAAAGCTTGCAGCTCTCGGGTCCCTTGTTGTTTCAATGAGCCTAGAACCCAGTTCCTTCAAAAAACTGGTAGCACTTTTACCCCAGGCGCCGAGCGTCTCAGAAGCAATGGGGACAAAATTGTAGTGGTGATCCAGTTCTCTATACTTACGGGATTTGGCTGCTTCCCTGTGGGTGGCAGCGCCACCTGGTTGTGCAACACTGAGGTTAATGTAGGTGTTAGCCAGGGTTGATACGCACGTGTAGTCCCATACCAACTGCTTGCCATTCTTCCAGGGGTTCACTGTGATACCATCTGGGCGACCAATAAGAGCATCAGAGTTACGGGGCGTTAGGTAACGGGGCTCTCTTTCAGCTGGGCATCCAGCTGTGGTGAGGCTCCTCTTGATGATGTCGTTAACTTCGCTGTGCCTCGAGTGCCATCCCCCTGTGCTTTGGCAGAGTAGGCCATGGTGACCGTACCTGTCAGCCACCACCTCGCCGCAAATACACCTATATCTGGTGTGGATTGGGGCAGCAAGGCGGAGGGCCACAGCAATTCGGAGGGCGTGTGGTGTGAGACGCGTGCCAGTTGCCGACATTGGGGTTGCTAACAGGAAATCCCCTGCATGTGGTGCTGCTACTGCTGTGAGGCGAGCAATGTCGTGTTGTGTTGTTGCAGCACCCAGGCACTCTGCAGCAACTTGGTCTACAATGGGACCATCCCAGCTGGATTGCTTGTGGGATTTTGGGGATGGTGGTTGAGGTGATTGGCCTGCACGAGAGGCCCACTCTGTGGCACAGCGTGTAAAATTGGGATCATGTACACCTGCCAGCTGATGTAAGTGGGCAGGTAGAATTTCCTTCACAAGGTCGTCGGATGCTGATAAGGAGGACAGGAAGGCTGGAACAGCGATTTGCGTTGCTGTTCGAACTCCGAGGCCCCCAAGTCTTACGGGAAGAGAGGCTTGTTTCCACTGTAGGTCATCGAGAGAGAGGTTAAGGGCTTTTTCTAGCATTGATTTCAGTAACCGGTCATACTCACTTAGTTTTTGGCTACTGTAAGATGGTGAACACCTCAGAAAGTAGGTTAACCTGGGGAGGGACAGACATCTGGTGATGAGGTAGAGTGCATCATGAGCATCAATATCCTCAATCCTCCCATCCATCCTCTTAAGGTCGGCGATTTTCTTATCAAGGACCTCATCGATGGCTTTCAACCCCAGGGGAGCTCCTAGGAGTGTGCTGTCTTCAGGTTTAGTTTTATGGATATTTGGCAGAAGACCCTCTATTCTCTCTATGATGCCCTGGTTGGAACATATTATTTCACATTTAGAAGGGTTCAGGGTGAGGCCTAAAACTGCACCTTGCTCCTGGATTTTTCTGATGTCCTCCAGGAGGGAGTCTTGGGAACCAGCTAGGGTACCATCATCCAAGAACCAGATGTTAAGCTCGCTGGACAGGACCTCTGTGACTTGTTTGATGACTAAGCAGAAAAGGAGAGGAGCGAGGGGGTCACCCTGTTGGACGCCTTCTCGCGAGTCAATTTCATGTTCGCCAAAAAGTAGCTTAAGATCCGTACTGTAGCATGAATGTACAAAAGGGTAGAGGGAAGGGAAATGACTATGAACCGCACGGAGTACAGCATCCCTCCGCACCAAATTGAACGCATTTTTGAAATCTAGCTTGATAAGGGCCTTTTCGTCTGTGATGTTGGCGATGAAGGCTCGAGCTGCATGGGCTGCCGCCTCACACCCTTGTGGAATGCCAAACCCGAGCTGTTTTGGCTTCAGCATGTTGGCCGCTGCATCACTAACTGTTCTTGCAGCTGCCTTTGCGACGAGACGCCGGAGAGAATTGCCCACAGCTATTGGCCTGATCCCTCCATCCTTTTTCTTTAGAGCACAGAGAGATGCTCCAAAAAAGATAGGTCTTATGGACGCTGGTATGTTGCCAGCTAGACATGTGTTGGTGAATCTGGTTAGTTCCACCAAGAGGTTCTTTGCAATGTCACCCAGTGCAGGGTTGAGCATTTGCTTGAGGTGGTTGGGTTTTAGTCCTGTGAACCCACCTGCTGATCCTGTAGGGAAGGACATGGCTGCTTTATGGACCACAGATTCAGCCACCCAGAGAGGGTCTGCTCCGGTAGCCCCCACTTGTACAATGTCGTCCTCACGCGGAGCCCTGGGTGGGTGTTTCTCCCTTAGGGCTTGAGCTGTTGCGGCATCTCTGTCGGCAATCGAGTCCTCACTGGTGATGACTCGTATTGCGCCAATAGTGTTTCCTTCTTCTATTTTCTTGGTGACTGATGTTCTGATTTTTGATGTCTCGGATATGCCACTGTTGCTCTTCCTGCCGTGGGTGTTTCTCGCGCGAGTGGGAAGGCGCACCTGGTTGTCCTCCCTGGGAAAATCATTTATAGCTTTGATGACTGAGGCAGCTAAGGTTTTGTCTCTCCTTGCAGGGGTGGCTAGACATATGTTGCCAAACATTAGGAGGTTGTGCCATGCTTGGGTCGTTCCAGGAGAGTCGTTGACCTTTCTCAGGAGGGCAGATAATTTGGCTGCTGCATGGGGGCGGGCTGCTTTAGGGATGTGTTGCAAGGTTCTGGCTGATGTTGCTTTGATAGCTTCTAATAAATTTTCTGTGGGAATGAAGGTCTGGGAGGTGTTTTGCCTTACGGGCGGTGTGGGCTGTTGATTGGTGTTCTCCCTGGGAGGGCGCCCAGAACCCAAACACCTGGCTCCGTTGTGGTAATGACTGCGCACATTATCGTCACTCAACCGGATATAGCATACCCGGTCACACGTCTGACATCTACCTTGTCTACCCCTGTTTGATGGCTCATCTTGGCTTGGAGAAGCCTGGCTATCTGTTGGGAGCTGCGACATGGGCGGGCGCTGGGCTGGCGCTGGGCGGGCGCTGGGCGGGAAGGTGGACGGCGGGTGGAGACTGGAGGGTGGGCGGCGGTTGGAGGCTGGGGGGGTGATCAGCTGGCCGTGGCACTTACTACTCAGGTGAGTGGTAATACATATACCACCTCTATACAAAGTTTGGGTATACACCCACTACACAATATGTGGGTATACACTGGGTGGGTGGGTAGCGTAGACACACATGGGAGCCTCCCGGCTTCTATGGGCGGGTGGCAAGGTGGCCTCGTGGGTGGGGAGGCGACGTGGTGGGGTGGGTAGGAGGGGGAGAGCAGGTACTTCCCGGCCTGGGCGCTGGGCGGGGGCGGGGGTCAGGGCGACACTAACACTGGTATAATTCCCCCGTATATCACTGCACAATAATGAATGAATCACACACTTGTAATCTGACTCACTGCACGTGTGATGTACTCACAATATGATAGATATGTTGCGCCAATTATCGCTGACAACGTAACTTGTTCAGCAAAACTTTCAAAAAAGAAAAACACAAAACACTGTTTGGCACACGCGTAACCCCCACCTCTCTCTCCTGACCACACAACACCCCTCACTCACCCCCCACCTCCCCTCACTATGGGAGGCCTGCAGGGTCCATCCTGGCCCCTCACTACAGCCTCCATGACTCCACACTGCCAACCCACCTGTTTTGATAAGTTTTCACATAGATGGTACACCGTAGGCACTTCCGGCCACTCCCACGTCTGCTTGGTGTATTCACGGTGAATATGGTTGAGTCTTGGTACGGTGAGGCCAAGATGTCTCAGGGTAATGGCTGAGAAGGCAGCAGCTCCTCCGCCACACGTCCGTCCCCTAGGCCTCTCCCTCTCCCTATAGCAATATATATATATTGTATATATATATATATATATATATATATATCTCCCTATAGCAATATAACCCTATAGCAATATATATATAAATAATATATATATATATATAAATAATATATATATATAAATAATATATATATATATATAAATAATATATATATATATAAATAATATATATATATATATATAAATAATATATATATATATATATAAATAATATATATATATATATATATATATATATATATATATATATATATATATATATATATATATATATATAAATAATATATATATATATAAATAATATATATATATATATATAAATAATATATATATATATATAATATATATATATATATAAATAATATATATATATATATATATATATATATATATATATATATATATATAATATATATATATATATATATATATATATATATATATATATATATAAATAATATATATATATATATATAAATAATATATATATATATAAATAATATATATATATAAATAATATATATATATATATAAATAATATATATATATATATATAAATAATATATAATATATAAATAATATATATATATAAATAATATATATATATATATATATATATATAAATAATATATATATATATATATATATATATAAATAATATATATATATATAAATAATGTATATATAAATAATATATATATATAAATAATATATATATATATATAAATAATATATATATATATATATATATATATATATATATATAAATAATATATATATATATATATATATAAATAATATATATATATATAAATAATATATATATATATATAAATAATATATATATATATATATATAAATAATATATATATGATAACCATCTTTGTAACCTATATGTAACTCCCTCTTTGTAACAAAGTTCAAATAAAGCAAATATATATGTGTACATACAAAAGAATGGTGGTGGTAGAAGATAATATTAGTGTTTAGTGAGTGACCACAAGGTCTCCTCTGAATACTTTTTATTTTCTTCTCCGAGGCTATGGGTCCCCACATTGGCACCAGAGGTCTTCCTCACAAACTTTTTATATAATATTTATATATATAAATAATATATATATAAAGGTAAAACTAGCTAGTTATACGTAGATATATGATAACTAACCAACCCTACCAAACCTAACCTATATATATATATATTATAATATATATATATATATATATATATATATATATATATATATATATATATATATATATATATATATATATATATATTATAATATATATACACACACATATATATATATAGGTTATATATAGGAATCTATATGTGTCTATATATAGACACATATAGATTCTTCTATATAGACATTAGCCATTTTCAGTATTCGTCATATCCAAGTCTGCTGTGTGATGCACATGTCTTCTTGCTTTACCACCCTGTAATGAAATATTGTTTGTTACTAATTGTTTTCAATAATACATTATTTTATTATATAATATTTAATTTATTAATGAAAAACCGTTTCCATATTATAGAAAAAAAACTAAAACAAGAATCTATATAAAACTATAGAATAGAATAGAATAGAATAATAGAATAGAATCTATATAGAATCTATATATCATATATATATTTATAAAAATAAATATATATATATATAAATATATATATATATATATATATATATATATATATATATATATATATATATATATATATATATATATATATATATATATATATATATATATATATATATATATTTATATATATGTGTGTATATCACGAAAATAAACACGTGATTAAGAATGTGACAATGTCAGACCACGGAGGAAGAATGAAACAGGAATTTCCTTAAGTACTTTTGTATATTAAATACATCTTCAGAAGGACCTTCTGAAGATGTATTTAATATACAAAAGTACTTTAGGAAATTCCTGTTTCATTCTTCCTCCGTGGTCTGACATTGTCATATTTATATATATATATTATTATATCCTGCATTATTCCAGCCCATTATTAGAGATAGTAGCCACCTCTTATTTTGGTTTTCTTTCATTATTAGTGCTCAGAAAATTAAATATATCTACATATTTAGTCAAAATCAGTTACATTATTTTATCTTATTCATAGCATAAATGTTCTCAAAGATTACTAAAAAGAAATTGAATTAGACTACAGCAAATTGGCAAACTTTACCTTGTATCTGTTTCCACCGAGTTTGTTTGGGGCGTTCTTCAACATATCAGCAATACTTGTCTCAACATCTCTTTCAGTTGCATTAGTGTGGGTGTTGATACAGGCTTCTGGAAATTTATAGGGATTAATTAATATATATAATTATAATTCACTTTGCCATTCCCCATTCCACAGTCCTCTCGTCCTTCCCACTTCCCCGTCCCCACATCATCCCCACTATTCCCACTTCCCTGTCCCATCGTCCTCCTTACCATTTTCCCCTCCCCTGTCCTTCTTCCTCCCCCACCATCTCCCATTCACCTGTCCCTTTGTCCTCCCCAGCATTCCCCTGTCCCCACCATCCCCAACTCCCCAGTCCCCTCGTCCTCCCCACCATTACCCTCTCCTCTGTCCCCTCGTCTTCCCCACCATCCCCCCCTCTCGTCCTCCCCACCATTCCAAACTACCTCATCCGATGCATTCTATAATGGTCTGATGCTTCCATCAGAAAATTGGGAACATCAAATGATCTGATATTCCCATCACTGAAAAATAAGAACAGCTAAAAAAATGAAATGAAAAAAATAAAAAAATAAACTATACTCATGAAATGAACAGTATGGTAAACAACACAGCTCAATTTCAATGCAATGTCACACAAAATTATTAAATCGAAATGAAAATAAATTAAAATCTATGAAAATTCAAATTATCAATGCAATCGGAAATATTGAAATAATATCGCAACATAATATAGTGTGGGTTGCTCGTACGTGCAACAGACGGTGCTGTTTTTCAAAAAAGGCATGGTTTTACCTGTCACAAGTGTGGCATCTATACTTATACTCACGAAATGAACGGTATGGTAAACAACATAGCTCAATTGCAATGCAATGTCACAATAACATTTAATAACAATAATAACAATAACATTTAAATATACTTTAAGATATAATCTAGAAGAAAATAAGAACATTGAAACGGTTCATGAACTCGATTTCAATAAAGGACACTATGGGGAACTTTGAAAAACAGTTAATGAGTATAATTAGACAGACTTGTTGCTAGGCAGAGGAGTAAATAATGAGATATATGGCAAATTTTGCAAAATATACGGCACACAAACATTCATACCCAAACAAAGCAAAATGCTAGGTAAGAACAAAGCAGTTGGCCCGTAGGGGAAAGGAGATACCCACAAGACTGGAATACAAGTCATTAACAAGCACACAAGTACTACACCACACAACAACTGCACTACTACCAGAACTGGATGAATCACTACCAAAACAACACATTGCACATCACTACCAAAACAACACAACACAACACAAGCATTGGCAAAGAATTATAGACCAGTTGCACTAACATCCCACATAATAAAATTATTTGAGAGTGATCAGGAGTCAGGTTACTAGTTTTATAGAGACCAATGACGTCCACAATCCAGGCCAACAAGGATTTAGAGCAGGAAGATATTGAAATACCTCTTACAGCTATCTCTCATGTCCTCTACTTGTACAGTACAGCTACTTGACCATTACGACAAAATCACTGAGATATGAGATAATGATGACACTAACCTCATCTACTCAGACTCCAATCCACTCATATTAAATAATGATGTAAACAATAAATTAAAAAAAATCCACTTATTAATGTCAACCAACAAACTCACACTAAACATAGAAAGGACCTACAACATCTTACTTGGGAGCAAATCAACAAATGCAATTCATCTACAGTTACACAATGTTAACATCAGAAATAAAAAAGATGGTAAGTTCCTTGGTCTATACTTAGATCTGCCCGAAACGCTATGAGTGCTAGTTGCTTTACAAGAATGTATAACTTCAAGTCATTGTACTCTCCCCCAATGTACCTTCTTGTATATAAAGAAAAAATAAATAAACAAACACATAATAAATCAATACTTACTAAATTTTGTCTATTATGTAGCAAAGAAGCAGGTCTACGGAAGGCTTTTCTGTTGAGTTCGAAGCCCAGATTACTCGTGGTCTCTGAAATAAGTTAAGATTATAAGTATAAAATTTATAAAACCAAATAATAAATCCGGTATTGCTCAATTTCAGATGCAGACGTACTGAATGATATATCAGACTGTCAGCATGGTATTCGATCTGGAAGGTCCAGTGTAACGAATTTACTCAGTTTCTATGATCGAGCCACAGAGATCTATAAAGAATTCTGATCAAGAAAGAGATCTAGGGGTGGTTTTAGATAGAAAACTATAACCTGAGGATCATATTAAGAACATTCTGCGAGGGGCCTATGCTACACTTTTTAACTTTTGAATTGCTTTTAAATACATAGGTCAAAAAGTTTTAAAAGTTTTAAAAGTTTTTTAAACCTCTCGTGTATCATGAGTGTGTTAAAGATTCAGATGGTGCATTCAGATGATGAATATTACCTAGTTCCTTCATCTGGGAAGAATGAACACATATTGGTGCATTCGGATGATAAAAACTAACTACTGTAGTTCAATTGATCAACAGACTGTATATCATATGCAGACTGTATGTGGATCTGCGGGCCACTCCAAACAACAGCCTGGTGGACCAAGCTCCACCAGGCCTAAAGCACAAAGTGATATAGATGTGATAGAGAAACTAGGTCAAATGGAGGTCTGTATATTAAACAGCACCTGACGTGCACAGAGCTACTAAACTCAATGTGGTGGTAGAGTGGTGGGGGGGGGGGAACATTGCAGAAAAAAACAAAAATACAATTTGGTCAACAAAACAGCATTGTTTAAAATAGAAGACATGGGTTGACATTTTAGGGGTAAGGTAGGTTACATTGAGTTAATTAGTTAGTACTTAGTTTTTATCTTAAACTGGTTGGGAGAGGTACAGTGTTGCTGTGCTGGTGAAAGAACACCTAAAGGTAAATTAAATAATGATTGCGAATCCACAAGAAGTTGACATAATAGCGCTAGAGATCTGCAATCAGGATGATAAACTTTCCTTAAAGAATTTGACAAACACTTGCTGATAGGACATGAAGTAAATGAAATGTATGTCAAGTTTTGTGAAATATATGATAAAAGCACAACAAAATTTGTACCAAAGGAGAGATGCAGAACTAGGAAAAGGGGTTTGTTCAACAGAAATTGCGAGAGGGCCTGAGACCCAAACACACACAAATGGAATCAAGCAAGTGAAGAATTACACACACAGATCACAATAAAGTGATTCATCAAATGAACAAATCCACAAGGGCCGTGATGAGGATTCAAACCTGTGTCCGGGGGCATCCCAGACACTGCCTTAATCGGCTGAGCTACGACAGGGTAAAAGGGTTGAAACCAAACTTCTACTGAACTTCCTGGATCCTTTTACCCTGTTATAGCTCAGTCGATTTAGGCAGTGTCTGGGATGCTCCCGGACGCAGGTTCAAATCCTCGTCACGGCCCTTGTGGATTTGTTCATTTGATGCATCACGTTATTGTGATCTCTGTGTGTGATGATGTAAGGGTGAAGAGAAAGAACGACCTGTTGACATAGCTCGGGTGCAGGGGGAGGGTTGTGTACAAGCCTTGTTTGTGCCTCGGAGAGGCTATGGGATCCAGTTAGATCGTCCTTTCTTTCCTCCCTAGAATCTGGATGTAGCAGGTGCTCAATTGTCAAAAGTGAAAAATTTGGTTTATTTAACATACACGCCATAGACCGGCTTGGGAAAAAAAAGTTCGTAAAACCCAGGGGCCATAGACCGGCTTGGGAAAAAAAAGTTCGTAAAACCCAGGGGCCATAGACCGGCTATGAAAGAAAATTTGAGAAAACCCTGGGGCCATAGAACGGCTATTTAATCCCCTTGAACGGATAATCATCTGTATCAAACCTTATTACAGGTAAAACCAGTAGGCAGTCTACTGTATTTTATCAAACCCTTATTAGAATAATAGATCTCGTAATAATTTTGCAAAAATAGTGGCATTTACTATTTTTAAAAGATTATTAAAAAATTTACTGATATGGTGCATTCGGAAGACAAATCCAATTTTTCACTTTTGACAATTGAGCACCTGCTACATCCAGATTCTAGGGAGGAAAGGAAGGACGATCTTACTGGATCCCATAGCCTCTCCGAGGCACAAACCAGGCTTTTACACAACCCCCCCCCCCCTGCACCCGAGCTCAATTGTCAAAAGTGAAAAATTGGGTTTGTCTTCCGAATGTACTATATCAGTAAATTTTTTAATAATCTTTTAAAAATAGTAAATGCCACTATTTTTGCAAAATTATTACGAGATCTATTATTCTATAGAATAATGCATATAAATGCATATATGCAAATAAATACAAAACAAGTAAATGTAAATAATTTTACCTTGCACCTAGATCCACCAAGCCTGTATGGCGGGCGTTTCAGTACTTCGGAAATCTAGAACTATCTTGAATCTCTAACCTGCAATGAAACAATACATATTATTGCACTTACCAAAACATGGATGAATGTAGAAAATACAGAACTATTAGCTGAATATCAAATAAATGGATTTAATCTATTTCACACAGATAGATATATTAGATATTATATTATATTCCTTTCCTCCCTAGAATCTGGATGTAGCAGGTGCTCAATTGTCAAAAGTGAAAAATTTGGTTTATTTAACATACACGCCATAGACCGGCTTGGGAAAAAAAAGTTCGTAAAACCCAGGGGCCATAGACCGGCTTGGGAAAAAAAAGTTCGTAAAACCCAGGGGCCATAGACCGGCTATGAAAGAAAATTTGAGAAAACCCTGGGGCCATAGAACGGCTATTTAATCCCCTTGAACGGATAATCATCTGTATCAAACCTTATTACAGGTAAAACCAGTAGGCAGTCTACTGTATTTTATCAAACCCTTATTAGAATAATAGATCTCGTAATAATTTTGCAAAAATAGTGGCATTTACTATTTTTAAAAGATTATTAAAAAATTTACTGATATGGTGCATTCGGAAGACAAATCCAATTTTTCACTTTTGACAATTGAGCACCTGCTACATCCAGATTCTAGGGAGGAAAGGAAGGACGATCTTACTGGATCCCATAGCCTCTCCGAGGCACAAACCAGGCTTTTACACAACCCCCCCCCCCCTGCACCCGAGCTCAATTGTCAAAAGTGAAAAATTGGGTTTGTCTTCCGAATGCACTATATCAGTAAATTTTTTAATAATCTTTTAAAAATAGTAAATGCCACTATTTTTGCAAAATTATTACGAGATCTATTATTCTATAGAATAATGCATATAAATGCATATATGCAAATAAATACAAAACAAGTAAATGTAAATAATTTTACCTTGCACCTAGATCCACCAAGCCTGTATGGCGGGCGTTTCAGTACTTCGGAAATCTAGAACTATCTTGAATCTCTAACCTGCAATGAAACAATACATATTATTGCACTTACCAAAACATGGATGAATGTAGAAAATACAGAACTATTAGCTGAATATCAAATAAATGGATTTAATCTATTTCACACAGATAGATATATTAGATATTATATTATATTCCTTTCCTCCCTAGAATCTGGATGTAGCAGGTGCTCAATTGTCAAAAGTGAAAAATTTGGTTTATTTAATATACACGCCATAGACCGGCTTGGGAAAAAAAAGTTCGTAAAACCCAGGGGCCATAGACCGGCTTGGGAAAAAAAAGTTTGTAAAACCCAGGGGCCATAGACCGGCTATGAAAGAAAATTTGAGAAAACCCTGGGGCCATAGAACGGCTATTTAATCCCCTTGAACGGATAATCATCTGTATCAAACCTTATTACAGGTAAAACCAGTAGGCAGTCTACTGTATTTTATCAAACCCTTATTAGAATAATAGATCTCGTAATAATTTTGCAAAAATAGTGGCATTTACTATTTTTAAAAGATTATTAAAAAATTTACTGATATGGTGCATTCGGAAGACAAATCCAATTTTTCACTTTTGACAATTGAGCACCTGCTACATCCAGATTCTAGGGAGGAAAGGAAGGACGATCTTACTGGATCCCATAGCCTCTCCGAGGCACAAACCAGGCTTTTACACAACCCACCCCCCCCCCTGCACCCGAGCTCAATTGTCAAAAGTGAAAAATTGGGTTTGTCTTCCGAATGCACTATATCAGTAAATTTTTTAATAATCTTTTAAAAATAGTAAATGCCACTATTTTTGCAAAATTATTACGAGATCTATTATTCTATAGAATAATGCATATAAATGCATATATGCATATAAATACAAAACAAGTAAATGTAAATAATTTTACCTTGCACCTAGATCCACCAAGCCTGTATGGCGCGCGTTTCAGTACTTCGGAAATCTAGAACTATCTTGAATCTCTAACCTGCAATGAAACAATACATATTATTGCACTTACCAAAACATGGATGAATGTAGAAAATACAGAACTATTAGCTGAATATCAAATAAATGAATTTAATCTATTTCACACAGATAGATATATTAGATATTATATTATATTCCTTTCCTCCCTAGAATCTGGATGTAGCAGGTGCTCAATTGTCAAAAGTGAAAAATTTGGTTTATTTAACATACACGCCATAGACCGGCTTGGGAAAAAAAAGTTTGTAAAACCCAGGGGCCATAGACCGGCTTGGGAAAAAAAGCTAGGTTAGGCGAGGTAAAAGCTAGGTAAAAAAGAAAGGAGCTAGGTTAGACTATGTATGTTTAAATCTCTGATTTAAACAGAGCCAGTGTTCAGTCAAATAACTGAATTTATCAAATCTTATCCTTGTATAATATACAAGCTGATGTGAGATCCCTGTCTACAGGTGGACTGGAACTTCTATCAACTAATCCATACATCAAACCTGTCCCTTACAGCCCACAATCTATCATTAGGAAAACCATGTGAGAAATCTTTAAGGAATTCTGATAAAGAAAGAGATCTAGGGGTGGTTCTAAATAGAAAACTATCACCTGAGGACCACATAAAGAACATTGTGTGAGGAGCCTATGCCATGCATTCCAACTTCAGAATTGCTTTTAAATACATGGATGGCAAAATACTAAAGAAATTGTTCACCACTTTTGCTAGTCCAAAGCTAGAATATGCAGCAGTTGTGGGGTGCCCATATTGGGGTGCCATCACATTTAAACCAACCAAGCCCACAAATACGTCAACATGGACCAGCATTACACAGTCTAACATACTCTGTCAGATGTAACAACTAAATTTGTGAATTGAAGACCTAATCTATTGCATAATACAGTGTTAGTACGAGAAAAACATTACTTACATTCGAAGCCATGTTTTAAAATGGCGGCGGTCTTGTTGTACTGACGCTCCACACTGTGTGTTCGTTTGCATTTGATGAACGTGTGACAATTTACTACAACAATTATTTAATTATTCTTATTCTTTATTTTACTATTTTTAGGGTACATGAAATTTCCAACTTATTTGCACACAATAATATAATTGCATTGTCATAACCTTTATATATTACGGAAAATACGATGACATGAACGAAGTCAAAGTGAAGTTGAAGTCAAAGTCATTCGCCGAACGTATTAGTCATTTTTTTTCTCCCAAACGATAGGGGATAACAAATCCACAGAGCATATAAGTGTACAGTAAAGTCAATTTTATTCAGGAAAGTACATACATAGTTGATTTACAAACATAATGTTGGATTTATAGATAGAGCTAGTGCATACAATACCTAAAGCCAATATAGTAGGCATATAGCATTTCAGGCAACCGGGCAGTATATATGGACCCCTTACTCAAATCTCTGAATATGTTAGATATTAAGTCCCTGCACATACTCTCATGTGTATTTTATATATATAAAACGCTGCACTGTAATGTCAATCCTGACCTTAAAAGCTTCCTAGAAGGTTGTAACAGATCCCATGAGCACCACACCAGAAACAAATACCTATTTGATATTCCAAGAGTACGACTTAGTCAAACTAGAAATGCTTTACAAATCAAGGGACCTCGAATGTGGAATGACCTTCCCAATTATGTTAAAAACTGTACCTCTCCCAACCAGTTTAAGATAAATAAAGATAAATTTATAAGTTAAGAAAAATTCCACAAATCAACAACCCTGTTACTGACCCAGTATTTACCCAAGTCTTTCCTAAATCTAAACTTATCCAATTTATACCCATTGTTTCGTGTTCTATCGTGTGTTGACAATTTTAATAACCTATTAATATCCCCTTTGTTATATCCATTCAGGAAAATGTGGTTGATCTCGAACCCATTGATAATGTGACGACTTATACAGAATTTTGTAACTATATCATCAAGATTGTAACCAGCTTAGCTAAATGTAGTGTGGGGGTTCAGTCCCTAAGCCCATATATTTGCCTCTCTAACCATTTAGGTTACAGGGCAAAAACATAAAAACAAAGGTAACTGCAGAAGGCCTATACCAGGCATGCAGCTCCTATCTATAACAGATAAACACTAAGTACTACCTAATTAACTCAATGTAACCTACCTAACCACCAAAATGTCAATCCATATCTTTTATTTTAAACAATGCTGTTTTGTTGACCAAATTGTATTTTTACTCTTTTTCTGTCATGTTTCTCCCCCCCCCCCTGTTTTTTCCCTTTTTTCTTATTTTTTCTCAACATAATTCATACTTTAATTAGGCGGATCAGGACATCACCTGATCAAACACATCAAACATCGTTTGACCACCATCAAACACACACATTTCGTGTGTGTTTGACGCTCACTGATATGTACCAGCGTTGTTTTATATATGGTGCTATTCTATCTTACGCTTTGTTGCTCTTTTTTACCTACGGGCTCATAGAACATTCTATTGCGAAAACATTGGCACAAAAATGAATGACGTACATACAATAATAATGTCAGGACAGTGAAATAATTATAAACTTTCAAAGCACTGTATCGCCCATGTGTCGTCTTGTCACCAATACTGGGTAACAGTTCCGCCACTTCCCACACTCTTGCGGGTGGGCAGCGACCATTATTCTACGTTTATATTCATATCACCGTGTTGGGAATTTCATTGCGAGTACATTGATACCAAAACTAACGCTGTAGGACAAGTGTGGAAGTGATAACAATCCCAAGAGTAAAAACATTTTGTTGCTCTTGGGCACTCACGGCGAGTCATCTACGTAGGTATTTATTGGGTGCTGGTATTCATATAACTTTTGGTGACCGTTTTTGCTGATGTTCTTCTAGAGAATGTTATTGCGAACACGTTGGTACCAAAATGAAATACATAGCTCGAGAACTAAGGTCAGGAGAGTAAAAAGAGTATACACATTTTTGTTTTGACGCTTAATTAAGGTTATTGTGAGTACTCATCGCCTGCCTAGAAACTGGAACTAGTAATTCCATCTATCATCATACTATCATACAAGAGGAGCCACACATCTATGGATCATCCAATAAAATCAGCAGACTTCTAGATGTTACTACTGCTCGGCTTAGACTCGGTTACAAGCATCTCTGGGAATTCTCATTATCTGCTGATGTAGACCTGACCAAATGTAAACTGTGTCAACAAAATTATTCGCACACCCTCCGTCACTATGTGATGGAGTGCGAAAAGATACATGAATTTAGAGACAATTCTATAACCAATGTTCCAGCGATGTGTCAATATTTCATTCAAAATGATCTGCTACATGAAATTTTAGCCAAATATCCCCAGTTTGCTAACTGTAGATAACAACTAAGTGATTGTAACCTATCCACCGCTGCCCACTGGATGGGGGGGGGGGTATGCAGGACAAACATATAAATTTTGATACTAGCTCTCCACATATGTCAGTTGCTTAATTTAGAACCTGTACTTGAGGTCGATCTCGAACCCATTGTTGATGTGATGACTTATATTGAATTTTGTAACTAGCTCATCAAGATTGTAACTTGCTTAGCTAAATGAATTGTGGGGTTCAGTCCCTGAGCCCATTATGTGCCTCTGTAACCCTTTCCACAACCGCCCACAAGATGGGTATGGGGTGCATAATGGGGTGGGGTGTCTTGGCCAAACGTGCCACATCAAAACCACAAGTTGACATTGAATGTGAATTAACAATGAGACAAGTAAGATTTATACTAATACATTTATACTAACTCTGTTGAGCGTTGACCATTTATACATCAAATCTGTTGATGTGAGCACTTTAGTTTAGTCTGCCGTTTAAAGAAAAAAAGAGCATATCACAGAAAACGAATTTATCATAAACTCATGTATTTGTCTTATCATATTGAACTGCATTCATATTTTTAATATATAACAATATATAACAATATATATATATATATATATATATATATAATATTATATATTATTATATATATATTATATATATATAATATATATTATATATAATATTATATTATATATATATATATATATATATATATATATATATATATATATATATATATATATATATATATATATAATATTATAATATTATAATATTATATATAATATATAACAATAATACAAATTTCTGTAAATCCCCTACCATGTTGGAATCTGTGGAAATGAATGAGCAAATGTGCTGGCTGAAGGCGCTGAAGGAAACCACATTGGTTTCATTTTGGATACAAATGTCCATGGAGATTCAAAATGGAAACTAATTATATAGTTGAACCTGCAGAGAGGAGTTTAAGAATCTGTGTTGAGAGTGATGGACACAGCCTTCACAATTATACTTCAGAGAATGTAAACATCTAAGAGTCATTAGAAATATGTGTAGAATAATAAACCCTACATTGTTTGAGTTAGGGAAAACACCATTTGTGATATATAGATACTATAGCTGTTCCTAAAGATTCACCCATTTTGCACCAGCAAGATAACATATAAGATTTTAAGAGTTGACGAATGTTAATATTCTTGTTTGATAAACTGGGAACTTGAGACATAGTTAATAAGAACATTCCAATTATAACACAACAAAAAGTTTTCAGATTCTTTAACACCACTTTCCAGCAACTTATATAATTTATATAAATTATTTTAGGGAATAATACATAAATTATATATTTAAACATGATATAGTGTTTAGTGGAATGCATAAGGAGTCAAATTGTGTTAAAAAGAGCAATTTTTAGAAAATTTGGAAAACTACTTTTTTCTGTTCAAATTATAACTAAATGGATTTTAAAGGTTTCACTCAGCCAATATATATCATTCACAATTTATTAATGAATTTTACAAAAAAACACCATAAATTTTATATATAAACATGTAAAAACTATTTGTTTTACATTTGGAAGAAAATAATTGTAGAAAAACAATTTATAATTAAACCTTTGTGTTTGGATTTTTTGAGTAAAAGTTTCTCAAAGGCTCTCCTGCACCATTCTCAATGCAAATCATTCCCACACCTATGGGAAGATATAGGCGAACGTTGTGTAGATGATTTGTGTTTGCTGGGAAGTGAGGAATGCAGAGGCTGAAGAGAGTGTTGCAGAGGCTCACGAGAGGGATGCAGAGGCTCAAGAATGTGATGCAGAGACTCAAGAGAGTTATGCAGAGGCTCAAGAGAGTGATTCAGAGGCTCAAGAGAGTGATGCAGACGCTCAAGAGAGTGATGCAGAGGCTGAACAGATTGATGCAGAGGCTTAAGAGAGGGATGCAGATTCTCAAGAGAGGGATTCAGAGGCTCAAGAAAGTGATGCAGAGGCTTACGAGAGTGATGCAGAGGTTGAAGAGAGTGATGCAGAGGCTTAAGAGAGTGATGCAAAGGCTGAATAGAGGGATGCAGAGGCTCATGAGAGGGATGCAGAGGCTTAGGAGAGGGATGCAGAGGCTCAAGTGAATGATGCAGAGGCTTAAGAGAGTGCTGCAGAGGCTCAAGAGAGGGATGCAGAGGCTAAAGAGAGTGATGCAGAGGGCGAAGAGAGAGATGCAGAGGCTTAAGAGAGTGATGCAGAGGCTCAAGAGAGTGATGCAGAGGCTTAAGAGAGGGATGCAGAGGCTCAAGAGAATGATGCAGAGGCTCAAGAGAGTGATGCAGAGGCTCAAGAGAGTGATGCAGAGGATCAAGAGAGGGATGCAGAGGCTTAAGAGAGTGATGCAGAGGCTCAAGAGAGTGATGCAGAGGCTCAAGGGAGTGATGAAGATGCTCAAGAGAGAGATGCAGAGGCTAAAGAGAGTGATGCAGAGGCTCAAGAGAGTGATGTAGAGGCTCAAGAGAGTGATGCAGAGGCCCAAGAGAGTGATGCAGAGGATCATGAGAGTGATGCAGAGGCGGAGGAGAGTGATGCAGAGGATCAAGAGAGTGAAGCAGAAGCTTAAGAGAGTGATGCAGAGGCAGAAGAGAGTGATGCAGAGGCTTAAGAGAGTGATGCAGTGGCTGAAGAGTGTTGCAGAGACTCAAGAGAGAGATGCAGAAGCTGAAGAGAGTGATGCAGAGGCTCGAGAGAGTGATGCAGAGGCTTAAGAGAGGGATGCAGAGGCTCAAGCGAGTGATGCAGAGGCTCAAGAGAATTATGCAGAGGCTCAAGAGAGTGATGCAGAGGCTCAAGAGAGTAATGCAGAGGCTCAAGAGAATGATGTAGAGGCTTAAGAGAGGGATGCAGAGGCTCAAGAGACTGATGTTTTCAAGTTTGATGATGTTTTCATGTTCATGATGTTACTTAATGTTTTCTCACGATATGTGATTTGGCCTTCAAATCTCAGTATTTCGCAAATTTTTAATTTTCAGTTTATGGGTATTAATTCATTATATATACGATAAAAATGATGCAAACACATAATTGATTAGATAATAACCTTAAATACTTCATTTTCAATCAACTATTTGTTTCTCGTTAAAATACTGAGATATATTGAAAAGGGAAGAAGTTCTGTTTTTATTGCATATATGGACGTTTCAGCCGGAATAGAGCGGTTTTCGTGTACATCTTCCATCGGTAATATAAACGGAAAATCAGGAACATTTTAGTTAATTCTTATGAAAACACATTGATTTTTATCATTTGTATTGGAAACAACATTGTCATATGTCTTTTCTTGGATCTAAATAATTCGAAACCTCGCTCTATGATTTGAAGTTAAAATCCTCAAATATGGTAAAATAGTGACTTTTTCACGTTAATCATGTAGTTTGATATTACGTAAATATATTCATTTTTACCAATATTTCGATACTATTTCATGCAGTATCACGATATGTGATTTGGCCTTCAAATCTCAGAATGTCGCATAATATTGCATTTTAAGCCAGTTTTCTTTCATTTTGTTTCGTACGAAAAATCATCGAATTTAGCAATATTTTGACGTTTATCATCCCCTTTTACTTTATGTGATTAAACCAAATATCACCGAATTAAGCAATATTTTGCCATTTTTCCACGTTTTTGTGAATTTTCAGTTTATTGTTATTAATTCATTAAATATACGATAAAAATGATGCAAACACATAATTGATTAGAAATTAACCTTAAATACTTCATTTTCAATCAACTGTTTGTTTCTCTTTAAAATACTGAGTAAGATATTGAAAAGGGGAGAAGTTCTCTTTTATTGTATATATCGATGTTTCAGCCGGATTAGTGCGGTTTTAGGTGTACATCTTCCATGGGTATTATAAACGGAAAATCAGAAACATTTTAGTTAATTCTAATGAAAACACATTGGTTTTATCATTTGTATTAGAAACAACATTGTCATATGTCCTTTCTTGGATCTAAATAATACGAAACCTCGCTCTATGATTTGAAGTTAAAATCCTCAAATTTGGAAATATAGCATTTTTTTTACGTTGTAGTGTGACTTTTCGTAAGTATATTCGTTTTACCAATATTTCGATAATACTTCTTGTAGTATCACGATATGTGATTTGGCCTTCAAATCTCAAAATTTCGCAAATTTTACATTTTTAAGCAAGTTTTCTTGCATTTTGTTTTGTACTAAATATCATCGAATTTAGCAATATTTTGACGTTTATCATCCCTTTTTCCTTTATGTGATTTAAACAAAATATCATCGAATTAGGCAATATTTTGCCGTTTTCCACGTTTTTGTTAATTTTCAGTTTATTGTTATTAATTCATTATATATACAATAAAAATGAAGCAAACACATAAATGATAAGAAAAAATCTTAAATACTTCACTTTCCATCAACTATTTGTTTCTCGTTAAAATACTGAGTAAGATATTGAAAAGGGGAGAAGTTCTCTTTTATTGTATATATCGACGTTTCAGCCGGATTAGTGCGGTTTTAGGTGTACATCTTCCATGGGTATTATAAACGGAAAATCAGAAACATTTTAGTTAATTCTAATGAAAACACATGGATTTTTATCATTTGTATTGGAAACAACAAACTTATATATCTTTTCTTGGATCTCAATAATACGAAACCTCGCTTTATGATTTGAAGTTAAAATACTCAAGTTTTGAAATATAGCATTTTTTTACGTTGTAGTGTGACTTTACGTAAGTGTATTCGTTTTACCAATATTTCGATACTACTTCATGTAGTATCTTGAGCCTCTACATCACTCTCTTGAGCCCCTGTATCACTCTCTTAAGCCTCTGCATCAGTTTCTTGATCCTCTTCATCACTCTCTTGAGCCTCAGCATCATTCTCTTGAGCCTCTGCATCCCTCTCTCAAGCCTCTACATCATTCTCTTGAGCCTCTGCATTACTCTCTTGAACCTCTGCATCACAATATTAAGCCTCTGCATCACTCTCTTAAGCATCTGCATCTCTCGCTTCACCCTCTGCATCACTCTCTTTAGCCTCTGCATCCCTCTCTGGAGCCTCAGCATCCCTCTTTTGAGCCTCTGCATCACTCTTTTGAGCCTCTGCATCATTCTCTTGACTCTCTGCATCCCTCCCTTAAGCCTCGGCGTCACTCTCTTGAGCCTCTGCATCCCTTTCTTAAGCCTCTGCATCCCTGTCATGAGCCTCTGTATCATTCTCCTAGGCATCTGCATCACTCTCTTGAGCCTCTGCATCACTCTCTGAAGCCTCTTCATCCCTCTCTTGAGCCTCTGCATCACTCTCAAGAGCCTCTGCATCCTTCTCTTGAGCCTCTGCATCCCTCTCTTGAGCCCCTGCATCCCTCTCTTGAGCCCCTGCATCCCTCTCTTGAGCCTCTGCATCCCTTTCTTAAGCCTCTGCATCCCTCTCATGAGCCTCTGTATCATTCTCCTAGGCATCTGCATCACTCTCTTGAGCGTCTGCATCACTCTCTGAAGCCTCTTCATCCCTCTCTTGAGCCTCTGCATCACTCTCAAGAGCCTCTGCATCCTTCTCTTGAGCCTCTGCATCCCTCTCTTGAGCCCCTGCATCCCTCTCTTGAGCCCCTGCATCCCTCTCTTGAGCCCCTGCATCCCTCTCTTGAGCCTCTGCATCACTCTCTTGAGCCTCTACATCCCTCTCTTGAGCCTCTGCAGCACTATTTTTAGCCTCGGCATCCCTCTCTTAAGCCTCTGCATCACTCTCTTGAGCCTCTGCATCACTCTCTTAAGCCTCTGCATCCCTCTCTTGAGCCTTTGCATCTCTCTCTTGAGCCTCTGCATCACTCTCTTGAGCCTCTGCACCACTCTCTTGAGCCTCTGCATCACTCTCTTGAGCCTCTGCATCCCTCTCTTTAGCCTCTGCATCACTCTCTTGAGCCTCTGCATCACTTTCTTGAGCCTCTGCGTCAATTTCGTGAGGCTCTGCATCACTCTCGTGAGCCTCTGCATTATTCTCTTGAGCCTCTGCATCCCTCTCTTAAGCCTATGCAACACTCTCTTCAGCCTCTGCATCACTCTCTTAAGTCTCTGCATCACTCTCTAGAGCCTCTGCATCACTCTCTTCATCCTCTGCAACCCTCACTTGAGCATCTGCATCACTCTCTTGGGCTCCTGCATCCATCTCTTGAGCCTCTGCATCACTCTCTTGAGCCTCTGCATCACCCTCTTAAGCCTCTGCATCCCTATTTTGAGCCTCTGCATCACTTTCTTAAGCCTCTGTATCACTCTCCTGAGCTTCCGCATCACTCTCTTGAGCCTCTGCATCACTCTCTTGAGCTTCTGCATCTTTCAGTTGAGCCTCTGCATCCCTCTCTTGAGCCTCTGCATCCCTCTCTTGGGCCTCTAGATCCCTCTCTTACAGCCTCTGCATCACTCTCTTAAGCCTCTGCATCACTCGCGTAAACCTCTGAATCACTCTCTTAAGCCTCTGCATCACTCTCTTAAGCCTCTGTATAACTCTCCTGAGCTTCCGCGTCACTCTCTTGAGCCTCTGCATCACTCCCTTGAGCCTCTGCATCCCTCTCTTAAGCTTCTGCATTTCTCTCTTGAACCTCTGCATCACTCTCTTGAGCCTCTGCATCACTCTCTTGAGCTTCTGCATCCCTCACTTGAGCCTCTGCATCCCTCTCTTGAGCCTCTGCATCCCTCTCTTGGGCCTCTGCATCCCTCTCTTACAGGCTCTGCATCACTCTCTTAAGCCTCTGCATCAATCGCATAAACCTCTGAATCACTCTCTTGAGCTTCTGCATCACTCTCTTGAGCCCCTGCATCCCTCTCCTGAATCTCTGCATCACTCTAAGGGCCTCTGCATCATTCTCTTGAGCCTATGCATCCCTCTCTTGAGCTCCTGCATCCCTCTCATGAGCCTCTGCATCCCTCTCCTGAGCCTTTGCATCACTCTCTTAAGCCTATGCATCCCTCTCTTGAGCCCCTGCATCCCTCTCTTGAGCCTCTGCATCGCTCTCTTGAGCATCTGCATCCCTCTCTTAAGCCTTTGCATCACTCTCATAAAATTCTGCATCACTCTCGTAAGCCTCTGCATCATTCTCGTGAGCCTCTGCATCCCTCTCTTTAGCCTCTGCATCACTCTCTTCGGCCTTTGAATCCCTCTCCTGAGCCTGTGCATCATTCTCTTAGGCCTCTGCATCTATTGAGCCTCTGCATCCCTCTCTGGATCCTCAGCATCCCTCGCTTAAGCCTCTACATCACTCTCATGATCCTCTGCATCACTCTCGTAAGCCTCTGCATCACTCTCCTGAGCCTCTACATCCCTCTCTTCAGCCTCCGCAACATCAAGGGAGTAATGCAGAGGCTTAAGAGAGGGATGCAGAGGCTCAAGAGAATGATGCAGAGGCTCAAGAGAGTGATGCAGAGGCTTACGAGAGTGATGTAGAGTATCATGAGAGTGATGTTGAGGCTTAAGCGAGGGATGCTGAGGATCCAGAGAGGGATGCAAAGGCTCAAGAGAGTGATGCAGAGGCTCAATAGAGAAAGGCAGAGGCTTAAGAGAGTGATGCAGAGGCTCAAAAGAATGATGTAGAGGCATAAGAGACGGATGCCGAGGCTCAAGAGAATGATGCAGAGGCTGAAGAGAGTGATGCAGAGGCTCAAGAGATGGATGCAGAAGCTCAAGAGAGTGATGCAGAGGCTCAAGAGAGGGATGCAGAGGCATAAACGAGTAATGCAAAGGCTCAAGAGAGGGATGCAGAGGCTCATGAGAGGGATGCAGGAGTTCAAGAGAGAGACGCAGAGGCTCAAGAAAGGGATGCAGAGGCTTAAGAAACTGATGCAGAGGCTCAAAAGAGGGATGCAGAGGCTTAAGAGGGTGATGCAGAGGCTCAAGAAAGTGATTCAGAGGCTGAAGAGAGGGGTGCAGGGGCTCAAGAGAGTGATAGAGAGGCTCAATGAAGTGATTCAGAGGTTTACGAGAGTGATGCAGAGGCTTAAGAGAATGATGCAGAGGCTTACGAGAGTGATGCAGAAGCTTAAGAGAGTGATGCAGAGGCTCAAGAGAGGGATGATGAGGCTCAAGAGAGGGATGAATAGGCTGAAGAGAAGGATGCAGAGGCTAAAGTGAGCGATGCAGAGGCACAAGAGAAAGATGCAGAGGCACTTGAGAGTGATGCAGAGGTTCAAGAGAGGGATGCAGAGGCTTAAGTGAGTGATGCAAGGGCTAAAGAGAGGGATGCAGAGGCTCAAGAGAATGATGCAGTGGCTTAAGCGGGATATTCAGAGGCTCAAGAGAGTGATGCAGAGGATCAAGAGAGTGATGCAGAGGCTGACGAGAGTGATGCAAAGGATCTTGAGAGTGATGTAGAGGCTTAAGCGAGGGATGCTGAGGATCCAGAGAGGGATGCAGAGGCTCCCGAGAGTGATGCAGAGGCTCAAGAGAGAATGGCAGAGGCTTAAGAGAATGATGCAGAGGCTCAAGAGAATGATGTAGAGGCATAAGAGAGGGATGCAGGGGCTCAAGAGAATGATGCAGAGGCTGAAGAGAGTGATGCAGAGGCTCAAGAGAAGGATGCAGAGGCTCAAGAGAGTGATTCAAAGGCTTACGAGAGTGACGCAGAGGCGTAGGAGAGGGATGCAGAGGCTCATGAGAGTGATGCAGAGGCTCAAGAGAGGGATGCAGGGGCTCAAGAGAGGGATGCAGAGGCTCAAGTGAGGGATGCAGAGGAAAAGATCGGGATGCAGAAGCTCTTTAGAGTGATGCAAAGTCTCAAGAGAGGGATGCAGAGGCTCATGAGAGATATGCAGGAGTTCAAGAGAGAGACGCAGAGGCTCAAGAATGGGATGTAGAGGCTTAAGAAACTGATGCAGAGGCTTAAGAAGGTGATGCAGAGACTCAAGAAAGTGATGCAGAGGCTCAAGAAAGGGATGCAGGGGCTCAAGAGAGTGATGGAGAGGCTCAATGGAGTTATTTAGAGTTTTACGAGAGTGATGCAGAGGCTTAAGAGAGTGATTCAGAGGCTTCTGAGAGTGATGCAGAGGCTTAAGAGAGTAATGCAGAGGCTCAAGAGAGGGATGAATAGGCTAAAGAGAGGGATGAAGAGACTCAAGAGAGTGATGCAGAGGCTCAAGACAGGGGATGCCGAGGCTTAAGAGAGGGATGCAGAGAATCAAAAGTGTGATGCTGAGGCAGAAGCGAGGGATGCAGTGGCTCTTGAGAGCGATGCAAAAGCTCAAGAGAGGGATGCAGAGGCTCATGAGAGGGATGCAGAGGCTCAAGTGAGGGATGGAGGGGCTTAGGAGAATGATGCAGAGGCTCAAGAGAGGGATGCAGAGGCTCAAGAGAGTGATGCAGAGCTCAAACGAGTGATGCATAAGCTTAAGAGAGTGATGCAGAGGCTTAAGAAAGGGATGCAAATGTTCAAGAGAGTGATGCAGAGGCTCAAGAGAGTGATGCAGAGGCTTAGGAGAATGATGCAGAGGCTCAAGAGAGGGATGCAGAGGCTCAAGATAGTGATGCAGAGGATAAAGAGAGTGATGCTGAGGCTCAAGAGAGTGATGCAAAAGACCAAGAGAGTGATTCAGAGGCTCAAGAGAGGGATTTAGAGGCTTAAGAGAGTGATGAAGAGGCTGAATGGCGTGTTGCAGAGGCTCAAGAGAGGGATGCAGAGGCTCAAGAGAGTGGTGCAGAGACTCAAGAGAGTTATGCAGAGGCTCAGGAGAGTGATGCAAATGCTTATGAGAGTGATGCAGAGGCTCAAGAGAGGGATGCAGAGGCTTAAGAGAGTGATGCAAAGGCTCAGGAGAGGGATGCAGAGGGTCATGAGAGGGATGCAGGAGTTCAAGAAAGGGATGCAGAGGCTCAAGAAAGTGATGCAGAGGCTTAAGAAATTGATGCAGAGGCTCAAAATAGGGATGCAGAGGTTTAAGAGGGTGATGCAGAGGCTCAGGAGAGTGATGGAGAGGCTCCAGAGAGGGATGCAGGGGCACAAGAGATTGATGCAGATGCTCAAGAGAGGTATGCAGAGGATGAAGAGAGTGATGCAGAGGCTCCTGAGAGTGATGTAGAGGCTCGAGAGAGTGATGCAGGGGCTCAAGAGAGGGATTCAGAGGCTCAAGTGAGGGATGCAGAGGCTGAAGAGAGTGTTGCAGAGGCTCAAGAGAGGGATGCAGAGGCTCAAGAATGTGATGCAGAGACTCAAGAGATTTATGCAGAGGCTCAAGAGAGTGATTCAGAGGCTCAAGAGAGTGATGCAGAAGCTCAAGAGAGTGATGCAAAGGCTGAACAGATTGATGCAGAGGCTTAAGAGAGGGATGCAGATTCTCAAGAGAGGGATTCAGAGGCTCAAGAAAGTGATGCAGAGGCTTACGAGAGTGATGCAGAGGTTGAAGAGAGTGATGCAGAGGCTTGAGAGAGTGATGCAAAGGTTGAATAGAGGGATGCAGAGGCTCATGAGAGGGATGCAGGATTTGAAGAGAGGGATGCAGAGGCTCAAGAGAGTGATGCAGAGGCTTAGGAGAGGGATGCAGAGGCACAAGTGAATGATGCAGAGGCTTAAGAGAGGGATGCAGAGGCTCAAGAGAATGATGCAGAGGCTCAAGAGAGGGATGCAGAGGCTCAAGAGAGGGATGCAGAGGCTAAAGAGAGTGATGCAGAGGGTGAAGAGAGAGATGCAGAGGCTTAAGAGAGTGATGCAGAGGCTTAAGAGAGTAATGCAGAGGCTCAAGAGAATGTTGTAGAGGCTTAAGAGAGGGATGCAGAGGCTCAAGAGAATGATGCAGAGGCTCAAGAGAGTGATGCAGAGGATCAAGAGAGGGATGCAGAGGCTTAAGAGAGTGATTCAGAGGCTCAAGAGAGTGATCCTCTGCATCACTCTCTTCGGCCTCTGCATCACTCTCTTAAGCCTCTGCATCCCTCTCTTGTGCCTCTGCATCACTCTCTTGAGCCTCGGCATCCCTCTCTTAATCCTCTGCAACACTCTCTTGAGCCTCTGCATCACTCTCTTAAGCCTCTGCATCCCTCTCTTGAGCCTCTTCATCCCTCTCTTGAGCCTCTGCATCACTCTCTAGAGCCTCTGCATCAATTTCTTGTGCCTCTGCATCACTCTCTTGAGCCTCTGCATCATTCTCTTGAGCCTCTGCATCACTCTCTTTAGCCTCTGCATCCCTCTCTTGATCCTCTGCATCACTCTCGTAAGCCTCTGCATCACTCTCATGAGCCTCTGCATCACTCTCTTGAGCCTCTGCATCCTTATCTTGAGATCTTGAGATGATTTCGGGGCTTTAGTGTCCCCGCGGCCCGGTTTTCGACCAGGCCTCCACCCCCAGGAAGCAGCCCGTGACAGCTGACTAACACCCAGGTACCTATTTTACTGCTAGGTAACAGGGGCATAGGGTGAAAGAAACTCTGCCCATTGTTTCTCTCCGGCATCCTTCTCTTAAACTTCTGCATCACTCTCTTTAGCCTTAGCATCATTCTCTCTAGCCTCTGCATCCCTCTCTTGAGCCTTTGCATCACTCTCTTAAGCCTCAGCATCACTCTCTTGAGCCTCTGCATCCCTCTCTTGAGCCTCTGCATCCCTCTCTTGAGCCTGTTCATCCCTCTCTTGAGCCTCTGCTTCCCTCTCTTGAGCCACTGCACCAGTCTCTTAAGCCTCTGAATCACTCTCGTAAGCCTCTGCATCACTCTCGTAAACCTCTGAATCACTCGCTTGAGCACTCTCTATCACTCTCTTGAGCCTCTGCATCACTCTCTTGAACTCCTGCATCCCTCTCATGAGCCTCTGCATCTCTCACTTGAGCCTTTGCATCACTCTCTTAAGCCTCTACATCCCTCTCCTGAGCCTTTGCATCACTCTCTTGAGCCTCTGCATCACTCTCTTAAGCGTCTGCATCACTCTCTTAAGCCTCTGCATAACTCTTTTTAGCCTCTGCATCATTCTCTAGAGCCTCTGCATCTCTCTATTAAGCCTATGCAACACTCTCTTAAGCCTTTGTATCACTCTCTTAAGCCTCTGCATCACTCTCTTCGGCCTCCGCATCACTCTCTTAAGCCTCTGCATCCCTCTCTTGAGCCTCTGCATCACTCTCATGAGCCTCTGCATCACTCTCTTGAGCCTCCGCATCCTTCTCTTAAACCTCTGCATCACTCTCTTTAGCCTCTGCGTCACTGTCTTGAGCCTCCGCATCACTCTCTTGAGCCTCTGCACCACTCTCTAGAGCCTCTGCATCACTCTCTTGAGCCTCTGCATCACTCTCTTGAACCTCTGCATCCTTGTCTTAAACGTCTGTATCACTCTCTTTAACCTCTGCATCACTCTCTAGAGCCTCTGCATCACTCTCTTGAGCCTCTGCATCACTCTCTTTAGCCTCTGTATTACTCTCTTGATCCTCTGCATCACTCTCGTAAACTTCTGCATCACTCTCTTTAGCCTCAGCATCATTCTCTCTAGCCTCTGCATCCCTCTCTTGAGCCTTTGCATCGCTCTCTTAAGCCTCTGCATCCCTCTCTTGAGCCTGTTCACCCCTCTCTTGAGCCTCTGCATCCCTCTCTTGAGCCTCTGCACCACTCTCTTAAGCCTCTGCATCACTCTCGTAAGCCTCTGCATCACTCTCTAAAGCCTCTGCATCACTCCCGTAAACCTCTGAATCACTCGCTTGAGCCTTTCTATCACTCTCTTGAGCCCTTGCATCCCACTATTGAGCCTCTGCAACACTCTCTTGAGCCTCTGAATCACTTTCTTAAGCCTCTGCATCCCTTTCGTGAAACTCTGCATCTCTCTCTTGAACTCCTCCATCCCTCTCATGAGCCTTTGCATCTTTCACTTGAGCCTTTGCATCACTCGCTTAAGCCTCTGCATCACTCTCTTAAGCCTCTGAATCACTTTCTTGAGCCTCTGCATCACTCACTTGAACTCCCGCATCCCTCTCATGAGCCTCTGCATCCCTCACTTGAGCCTTTGCATCACTCTCTTAAGCCTCTACATCCCTCTCTTCCCAGCAAACACAAATCATCTACACAACGTTCGCCTATCTCTTGCCATAGGTGTGGGAATGATTTGCATTGAGAATGGTGCAGGAGAGCCTTTGAGAAACTTTTACTCAAAAAATCCAAACACAAAGGTTTAATTATAAATTGTTTTTCTACAATTATTTTCTTCCAAATGTAAAACAAATAGTTTTTACATGTTTAAATATAAAATTTATGGTGTTTTTTTGTAAAATTCATTAACAAATTGTGAATGATATATATTGGCTGAGTGAAACCTTTATAATCCATTTAGTTATAATTTGAACAGAAAAAAGTATTTTTCCAAATTTTCTAAAAATTGCTCTTTTTAACACAATTTGACTCCTTATACATTCCACTAAACACTATATCATGTTTAAATATATAATTTATGTATTATTCTCTAAAATAATTTATATAAATTATATAAGTTGCTGGAAAGTGGTGTTAAGGATTTTGAAAACATTTTGTTGTGTTAATATGTTCTTATTAACTATGTCTCAAGTTCACAGTTTATCAAACAAGAATATTAACATTCGTCAACTCTTAAAATCTTATATGTTATCTTGCTGGTGCAAAAAAGGGTGAATCTTTAGGAACAGCTATAGTATCTATATATCACAAATGGTGTTTTCCCTAACTCAAACAATGTAGGGTTTATTATTCTACACATATTTCTAATGACTCTTAGATGTTTACATTCTCTGAAGTATAATTGTGAAGGCTGTGTCCATCACTCTCAACACAGATTCTTAAACTCGTCTCTGCAGGTTCAACTATATAATTAGTTTCCATTTTGAATTTCCATGGACATTTGTATCCAAAATGAAACCAATGTGGTTTCCTTCAGCGCCTTCAGCCAGCACATTTGCTCATTCATTTCCACAGATTCCAACAAGGTAGGGGATTTACAGAAATTTGTATATTCATATTGTTATATATTAAAAATATGAATGCAGTTCAATATGATAAGACAAATACATGAGTTTATGATAAATTCGTTTTCTGTGATATACCATTGATATGCTCTTTTTTTCTTTAAACGGCAGACTAAACTAAAGTGCTCACATCAACAGATTTGATGTATAAATGGTCAACGCTCAACAGAGTTAGTATAAATGTATTAGTATAAATCTTACTTGTCTCATTGTTAATTCACATTCAATGTCAACTTGTGGTTTTGATGTGGCACGTTTGGCCAAGACACCCCACCCCATTATGCACCCCATACCCATCTTGTGGGCGGTTGTGGAAAGGGTTACAGAGGCACATAATGGGCTCAGGGACTGAACCCCACAATTCATTTAGCTAAGCAAGTTACAATCTTGATGAGCTAGTTACAAAATTCAATATAAGTCATCACATCAACAATGGGTTCGAGATCGACCTCAAGTACAGGTTCTAAATTAAGCAACTGACATATGTGGAGAGCTAGTATCAAAATTTATATGTTTGTCCTGCACACCGTCCCCCATCCAGTGGGCAGCGGTGGATAGGTTACAATCACTTAGTTGTTATCTACAGTTAGCAAACTGGGGATATTTGGCTAAAATTTCTGGTAGCAGATCATTTTGAATGAAATATTGACACATCGCTGGAACATTGGTTATAGAATTGTCTCTAAATTCATGTATCTTTTCGCACTCCATCACATAGTGACGGAGGGTGTGCGAATAATTTTGTTGACACAGTTTACATTTGGTCAGGTCTACATCAGCAGATAATGAGAATTCCCAGAGATACTTGTAACCGAGTCTAAGCCGAGCAGTAGTAACATCTAGAAGTCTGCTGATTTTATTGGATGATCCATAGATGTGTGGCTCCTCTTGTATGATATGTATGATAGATGGAATTACTAGTTCCAGTTTCTAGGCAGGCGATGAGTACTCACAATAACCTTAATTAAGCGTCAAAACAAAAATGTGAATACTCTTTTACTCTCCTGACCTTAGTTCTCGAGCTATGTATTTCATTTTGGTACCAACGTGTTCGCAATAACATTCTCTAGAAGAAAATCAGCAAAAACGGTCACCAAAAGTTATATGAATACCAGCACCCAATAAATACCTACGTAGATGACTCGCCGTGAGTGCCCAAGAGCAACAAAATGTTTTTACTCTTGGGATTGTTATCACTTCCACACTTGTCCTACAGCGTTAATTTTGGTATCAATGTACTCGCAATGAAATTCCCAACACGGTGATATGAATATAAACGTAGAATAATGGTCGCTGCCCACCCGCAAGAGTGTGGGAAGTGGCGGAACTGTTACCCAGTATTGGTGACAAGACGACACATGGGCGATACAGTGCTTTGAAAGTTTATAATTATATCACTGTCCTGACATTATTATTGTATGTACGTCATTCATTTTTGTGCCAATGTTTTCGCAATAGAATGTTCTATGAGCCCGTAGGTAAAAAAGAGCAACAAAGCGTAAGATAGAATAGCACCATATATAAAACAACGCTGGTACATATCAGTGAGCGTCAAACACACACGAAATGTGTGTGTTTGATGGTGGTCAAACGATGTTTGATGTGTTTGATCAGGTGATGTCCTGATCCGCATAATTAAAGTATGAATTATGTTGAGAAAAAATAAGAAAAAAGGGAAAAAACAGGGGTGGGAGAAACATGACAGAAAAAGAGTAAAAATACAATTTGGTCAACAAAACAGCATTGTTTAAAATAAAAGATATGGATTGACATTTTGGGGGTTAGGTTGGTAGGTTACATTGAGTTAATTAGGTAGTACTTAGTGTTTATCTGTTATAGATAGGAGCTGCCTGGTATGGGCCAATAGGCCTTCTGCAGTTACCTTTGTTTTTATGTTTTTGCCCTGTAACCTAAATGGTTAGAGAGGCACATATATGGGCTTAGGGACTGAACCCCACACTACATTTAGCTAAGCTGGTTACAATCTTGATGATATAGTTACAAAATTCTGTATAAGTCGTCACATTATCAATGGGTTCGAGATCAACCACAATTTCCTGAATAGATATAACAAAGGGGATATTAATAGGGTATTAAAATTGTCAACACAAGATAGAACACGAAACAATGGGTATAAATTGGATAAGTTTAGATTTAGGAAAGATTTAGGTATTGTATGCACTAGCTCTATCTATAAATCCAACATTATGTTTGTAAATCAACTATGTATGTATGAAAAAAAATGACTAATACGTTCGGCGAATGACTTTGACTTCAACTTCACTTTGACTTCGTTCATGTCATCGTATTTTCCGTAATATATAAAGGTTATGACAATGCAATTATATTATTGTGTGCAAATAAGTTTGAAATTTCATGTACCCTAAAAATATTAAAATAAAGAATAAGAATAATTAAATAATTGTTGTAGTAAATTGTCACACGTTCATCATACGCAAACGAACACACAGTTTGGAGCGTCAGTACAAGACCGCCGCCATTTTAAAACACGGCTTCGAATGTAAGTAATGTTTTTCTCGTACTAACACTGTGTTATACAATAGATTTGGTCTTGAATTCACAAATTTAGTTGTTACATCTGACAGAGTATGTTAGACGGTGTAATGCTGGTCCATGTTAACGTATTTGTGGGCTTGGTTGGTTTAAATGTGGAGGCGAGGCCTGGCAGTGCTGGTGTATGTGGAGGCGAGGCGAGGCCTGGCAGTGCTGGTGTATGTGGAGGCGAGGCCTGGCTGTGCTAGTGTGTATGTGGAGGCGAGGCCTGGCTGTGCTAGTGTGTATGTGGAGGCGAGGCATGTACAACACTCCCCAATAGGAAGAAAACCCACTGGGTTCTAGGCTAGGTTAGGCTTATCTGTAATAATTGAATTAAGCCTAGCAAAGCCTAGAACCTAGTTCAGTAATTTAAAAAATGTTGTAACTTGAAAAATGCCATTCAATACATTACACAATTTAAATATTTTCAGGCAATCAACACAACCCTCATGTTGGCTAACCCTCTCTCATGTTGGTCAATAATTTAATTATTTTTTTATGGAGTAATCTTTGCTGTTGAAATGTAGTCTTTTTGAGACTACATTTCAAATGTAGTGTGTGTGGAGGCGTGTATGTTAGGTATTACCTAATATACACGGTGTAATATATCTATCTGTGTGAAATAGATTAAATCCATTTATTTGATATTCAGCTAATAGTTCTGTATTTTCTACATTCATCCATGTTTTGGTAAGTGCAATAATATGTATTGTTTCATTGCAGATTAGAGATTCAAGATAGTTCTACATTTCCGAAGTACTGAAACGCGCGCCATACAGGCTTGGTGGATCTAGGTGCAAGGTAAAATTATTTACATTTACTTTTGTATTTATGTTTTGTATTTATATGCATATATGCATTTATATGCATTATTCTATAGAATAATAGATCTCGTAATAATTTTGCAAAAATAGTGGCATTTACTATTTTTAAAAGATTATTAAAAAATTTACTGATATGGTGCATTCGGAAGGGCGAAGAGGGAGAACGGCCTGTTGACATAGCTCGGGTGCAGGGGGGGGGGGTTGTGTAAAAGCCTGGTTTGTGCCTCGGAGAGGCTATGGGATCCAGTAAGTTCAGTAGAACTTCGGTTTCAACCCTTTTACCCTGTTGTAGCTCAGTCGATTAAGGCAGTGTCTGGGATGCTCCCGGACGCAGGTTCGAATCCTCGTCACGGCCCTTGTGGATTTGTTCATTTGATGCATCACGTTATTGTGATCTGTGTGTGTAATTCTTCACTTGCTACAGCAACAGGAATGTGTGTGTATGTATTTGTGTTGTTGAATATGACCGAAAGTGTAAGATTAATGATTCTAACACAAATCGTCTGAATATTTGTTTTTCTTCACTGTCGAGAGTAGTTAAAAAAATTTACTCGAGTTTATTTTCACACTTTATTTATGGTCCTTAAGTCCCTCTCCTTAATGCTGCTGCTGTTTCTCGCATCTTTGCATCGCTTGTATGTTTGGGGGTTTGGCCTCTTGCTATATATTGATTCCATTTGTGTGTGTTTGGGTCTCAGGCCCTCTCGCAATTTCTGTTGAACAAACCCCTTTTCCTAGTTCTGCATCTCTCCTTTGGTACAAATTTTGTTGTGCTTTTATCATATATTTCACAAAACTTGACATACATTTCATTTACTTCATGTCCTATCAGCAAGTGTTTGTCAAATTCTTTAAGGAAAGTTTATCATCCTGATTGCAGATCTCTAGCGATATTATGTCAACTTCTTGTGGATTCGCAATCATTATTTAATTTACCTTTAGGTGTTCTTTCACCAGCACAGCAACACTGTACCTCTCCCAACCAGTTTAAGATAAAAACTAAGTACTAACTAATTAACTCAATGTAACCTACCTTACCCCCAAAATGACAACCCATGTCTTCTATTTTAAACAATGCTGTTTTGTTGACCAAATTGTATTTTTGTTTTTTTCTGCAATGTTTCCCCCCCCCCCCCCCCACCACTCTACCACCACATTGAGTTTAGTAGCTCTGTGCACGTCAGGTGCTGTTTAATATACAGACCTACTCCTCCATTTGACCTAGTTTCTCTATCACATCTATATCACTTTGTGCTTTAGCCCTGGTGGAGCTTGGTCCACCAGGCTGTTGTTTGGAGTGGCCCGCAGATCCACATACAGTCTGCATATGATATACAGTCTGTTGATCAATTAAACTACAGTAGTTAGTTTTTATCATCCGAATGCACCAATATGTGTTCATTCTTCCCAGATGAAGGAACTAGGTAATATTCATCATCTGAATGCACCATCTGATGCTTTAACACACTCATGATACACGAGAGGTTTAAAAAACTTTTAAAACTTTTAAAACTTTTTGACCTATGTATTTAAAAGCAATTCTAAAGTTAAAAAGTGTAGCATAGGCCCCTCGCAGAATGTTCTTAATATGATCCTCAGGTTATAGTTTTCTATCTAAAACCACCCCTAGATCTCTTTCTTGATCAGAATTCTTTATAGATCTCAGTGGCTCGATCATAGAAACTGCTCTAAATCCTTGTTGGCCTGGATTGTGGAGGTCATTGGTCTCTATAAAACTAGTAATCTGACTCCTGATCACTCTCAAATAATTTTATTATGTGGGATGTTAGTGCAACTGGTCTATAATTCTTTGCCAATGCTTGTGTTGTGTTGTGTTGTTTTGGTAGTGATGTGCAATGTGTTGTTTTGGTAGTGATTCGTCCAGTTCTGGTAGTAGTGCGGTTGTTGTGTAGTGTAGTACTTGTGTGCTTGTTAATGACTTGTATTCCAGTCTTGTGGGTATCTCCTTTCCCCTACGGGCCAACTGCTTTGTTCTTACCTAGCATTTTGCTTTGTTTGGGTATGAATGTTTGTGTGCCGTATATTTTGCAAAATTTGCCATATATCTCATTATTTACTCCTCTTCCTAGCAACAAGTCTGTCTAATTATACTCATTAACTGTTTTTCAAAGTTCCCCATAGTGTCCTTTATTGAAATCGAGTTCATGAACCGTTTCAATGTTCTTATTTTCTTCTAGATTATATCTTAAAGTATATTTAAATGTTATTGTTATTATTGTTATTAAATGTTATTGTGACATTGCATTGCAATTGAGCTATGTTGTTTACCATACCGTTCATTTCGTGAGTATAAGTATAGATGCCACACTTGTGACAGGTAAAACCATGCCTTTTTTGAAAAACAGCACCGTCTGTTGCACGTAAGAGCAACCCACACTATATTATGTTGCGATATTATTTCAATATTTCCGATTGTATTGATAATTTGAATTTTCATAGATTTCAATTTATTTTCATTTCGATTTAATAATTTTGTGTGACATTGCATTGAAATTGAGCTGTGTTGTTTACCATACTGTTCATTTCATGAGTATAGTTTATTTTTTTATTTTTTTCATTTCATTTTTTTAGCTGTTCTTATTTTTCAGTGATGGGAATATCAGATCATTTGATGTTCCCAATTTTCTGATGGAAGCATCAGACCATTATAGAATGCATCGGATGAGGTAGTTTGGAATGGTGGGGAGGACGAGAGGGGGGTATGGTGGGGAAGACGAGGGGACAGAGGAGAGGGTAATGGTGGGGAGGACGAGGGGACTGGGGAGTTGGGGATGGTGGGGACAGGGGAATGCTGGGGAGGACAAAGGGACAGGTGAATGGGAGATGGTGGGGGAGGAAGAAGGACAGGGGAGGGGAAAATGGTAAGGAGGACGATGGGACAGGGAAGTGGGAATAGTGGGGATGATGTGGGGACAGGGAAGTGGGAAGGACGAGAGGACTGTGGAATGGGGAATAGCAAAGTGAATTATAATTATATATATTAATTAATTCTTATAAATTTCCAGAAGCCTGTATCAACACCCACACTAATGCAACTGAAAGAGATGTTGAGACAAGTATTGCTGATATGTTGAAGAACGCCCCAAACAAACTCGGTGGAAACAGATACAAGGTAAAGTTTGCCAATTTGCTGTAGTCTAATTCAATTTCTTTTTAGTAATCTTCGAGAACATTTATGCTATGAATAAGATAAAATAATGTAACTGATTTTGATTTATTTACTATTTATTATTTATTTACCGTTATTAGTATAATAGATCTCGTAATAATTTTGCAAAAATAATGGCATTTACTATTTTAAAAAGCTCGGGTGCAGGGGGGGGGGTTATGTAAAAGCCTGGTTTGTGCCTCGGAGAGGCTATGGGATCCAGTAAGATCGTCCTTCCTTTCCTCCCTAGAATCTGGATGTAGCAGGTGCTCAATTGTCAAAAGTGAAAAATTGGTTTTGTCTTCCGAATGCACCATTTCTGTAAATTTGCTAATAATCTTTTAAAAATAGTAAATGCCATTATTTTTGCAAAATTATTACGAGATCTATTATACTAATAACGGTTTGATAAAATACAGTAGACTGCCTACTGGATAATAGTTCCAGTCCACCTGTAGACAGGGATCTCACATCAGCTTGTATATTATACAAGGATAAGATTTGATAAATTCAGTTATTTGACTGAACACTGGCTCTGTTTAAATCAGAGATTTAAACATACATAGTCTAACCTAGCTCCATAACTAACAGCCATTAGCCATTAACCATTCATGCACAGCCATCAGCTGGGCCATAGACCGGCAATTTTGCTTTTTTCCCAAGCCGGTCTGTTTTTTTTCGATGCCTCAGTGGCCCATGCACAGGTCCGTTCAAGGGGATTAAATAGCCGTTCTATGGCCCCAGGGTTTGTATTTTATCAAACTCTTATTAGAATAATAGATCTCGTAATAATTTTGCAAAAATAGTGGCATTTACTATTTTAAAAAGCTCGGGTGCAGGGGGGGGGGGGTTATGTAAAAGCCTGGTTTGTGCCTCGGAGAGGCTATGGGATCCAGTAAGATCGTCCTTCCTTTCCTCCCTAGAATCTGGATGTAGCAGGTGCTCAATTGTCAAAAGTGAAAAATTGGTTTTGTCTTCCGAATGCACCATTTCTGTAAATTTGCTAATAATCTTTTAAAAATAGTAAATGCCATTATTTTTGCAAAATTATTACGAGATCTATTATACTAATAACGGTTTGATAAAATACAGTAGACTGCCTACTGGATAATAGTTCCAGTCCACCTGTAGACAGGGATCTCACATCAGCTTGTATATTATACAAGGATAAGATTTGATAAATTCAGTTATTTGACTGAACACTGGCTCTGTTTAAATCAGAGATTTAAACATACATAGTCTAACCTAGCTCCATAACTAACAGCCATTAGCCATTAACCATTCATGCACAGCCATCAGCTGGGCCATAGACCGGCAATTTTGCTTTTTTCCCAAGCCGGTCTGTTTTTTTTCGATGCCTCAGTGGCCCATGCACAGGTCCGTTCAAGGGGATTAAATAGCCGTTCTATGGCTCCAGGGTTTGTATTTTATCAAACTCTTATTAGAATAATAGATCTCGTAATAATTTTGCAAAAATAGTGGCATTTACTATTTTAAAAAGCTCGGGTGCAGGGGGGGGGGGTTATGTAAAAGCCTGGTTTGTGCCTCGGAGAGGCTATGGGATCCAGTAAGATCGTCCTTCCTTTC